>NC_091684.1:66118181-66421212 GCF_041296265.1 Equus caballus
TGAGGAAAGGAGAGAGAACAGGGACAGCATTGTGTCTGAACCAGCAGGCAGCAGTCATTTCTCAAATCTGCTTAGGGAGAACTTTCTACTAACAGAACACTCTAGCCAGCAATGTGATGGTGGCTCAGTGAATTAAAGAGAAAGAAATCTTCCTTCAGGCAACTCAAATAAAAATCCCTCATGCCAGAACTAATTTGTTCTAGGTTAACACACTGTTCTGGGAAAGGTATACTCTCTACTTCAAAAAGAGAAAAACGAAAAAAAAAAAGTCAAAAGACATTCTGGCAAGAATGGTAAAAGCATTTTACAGTCTGTTGGGTTTCTGACAAAAGCAGCACACTCCAAAACTGGAGGGCAATTTCCAATCAAAAGATGATTACAAAGGAAGTATCAGTAATGACACCCAGGCCCAGAAAAGGTTACGGAAATAAGCGTCTACTGATTCGAGTCCATTTTCATCCTCATCAACCTTGTTTATTCTGGCCCACTCATTCACACTTCTGGTTTATCAATCTTGGTTTCCTGGCTTGCAAAGGGCCATGGTTCTCAAACTGGGATCCACAGTGGGGAGAATGGGGACACAACATCACAGCAAGTTCACGGCCCAGGAACTTGCAGTGGTGACTTTATCTGGTGTTGTAAGTAGATAAAAACATTGAAAAACAAACAAACAAACAAAGATTATGATGCAGAGTAGAGACTGAAAAGAAATCCTTTGCTTGTGGTCTTATGCAAGAACAAAGCAGGGATGTGCTTCCACTCCTCTGCCATTCGGGTTACTTCTGTGGCCGTCTGAAAAGCACAGGTACAGGAAACGCTCCAGTGCAGCCCTGTCCCCCAAGCCTGTTATCCTAGAACCACATGCACAATGGAGAAAGAGCCATCCCTCCAAGTGCCCAAGCCCTCCCTCGGGTGCTGGAATAGGTTGTTGGAGTCAACTAGAATGACATGAGTTTCATAAACAATTGCAATGCAAGAAGCAGAGTTCTCCCAATAATTAGGAAGTATGTAATGTCATCTCCATCTTTAAGCATTAGGAAACAGAGGCTCAGGGCGGTCCAATGTCATGACCCAGGATGCACTTCCAGTCCCTGTTCTCCTCTAGCAGAGCCCTGGTATGTGTGGGTCTGGCCTGGTCTTGATCACTTGAGGTACATAGGATGATATGGAACATGTTACCTTTTTACGTTGTTTATTTCTAGGGCACTCACATTTCTTAATATTTCCTGTTAAATACCAGGCCTGGATAAATGATAGCTCAGGTACAAAATGTGTAAATACTCAGCAGTCAAAATCCGCAGAGTCTTGTCGTGCTCCATTGCTAGTGGCCTATATTTCTTCAAGTTACCTGCATGTATCCTGTTTCAGCTGTCTTTACCGCCGTGTCAACGAGACCTTCCCGGCCAGCCATTGTGTGGAAGAAAAACTCAGTTGGCGTCAAACCGGAATAAAAGCTATTAGCCACAAAGCCTTTGGCAGCTGGGAGCTAAAGAGAGGTAGGAAAGAAAGAAAAATCAAACAAAAAGGTTGAAGGTCTGCAATTCCAAAACCCACTCAAATCAGAAAATGCCTCACACCCTTCTACTACAAATACCTGGCCAAGGCACCTTCACGAAGTGGCAGACTTTATATGCCGTCTCCTAAAGGAGAAATAATTTGGCACAAACCATCCTTACCAGAGACAAGGAGGGCGAGGTACCAGCTAGGGCTGGCACTGGTGCCAGTGGCAGGCAAATGGCTGAGGAGGGGGAAACTGAAGCTCGGGCTGCTATCCCCAGAGCAGGCGAGCAGTCAAGGACCTCAGAGGGCACCCTGCTGACTGCAGCTGCTTGCCCATTCCCTTGAAGGACTCCCTGCAAGACGTCCTTCCAGTCACTGGACTTGCCTACCTCCAAAACATAAGCATGTGTTGCTAATGTTTAAGGGGTTTCATTTTGGGGTGCTGAAAATGTTCTAAAATTAGATCGTGGTGATGATCACACAACTCTGTGAATATACTAAGTCACTCAACTGTACACTTTAAATGGGTGAATATTATGATATTTGTACATATAATTCAAACACAATGTATCTGAAAAAAAATTGTAAAAAACACATCCATATATAAAACACCATGTGAAGTAGCCAAATGGCCTTTGATCTGGATTGGTTAGTGTTCCTCAGAGGACAATCCAGATGAACAGGCCAAACTCTCGCGTTCCGATTCTGTTTAAGGAGCAGCTGGTGTACACACAGGTACTGCTAAGCAAGCACCTCTATCGTGAAGTCTAGCACTGGTTTAGGGACTGAGAAGTCTGGCTGCCCCCGCCCTCTCCTCTAAAATGGTCCAGGTGCCTTAGAACTCTGAGCCTAGCCAGCACAGGCAGGCACCATTCCAGGACCACCTGGCTGCCAGACAGCTAGTGGATTCTGATCTTGGGCTGAGAATCTGAACTGTTCCTGAGGCCACCTGATAGCATATCTAATATTCTCAGCACAGTAGCCACATCTCCCCAGGAGGGGCTGGACAGAAATCCTGCTGTTCCGGGCGCAAGAACAGCTGGGGCAGCTGTGCCTTAAATCTGACTCCAAATTCCGAATTTACTATGTGACCAAACCTGGTCTAAGTTCCCCAACTATAGATTTAATAGTTGTCCGTCCCTAAATCCCAGAAAACCCCAGCACAGGTGTGTCTCTCTCTCTCACCCTGCTGACACTAGTGCCCAAACCACGACGGCCAATGGAACCCAGAAGTCATGTAACAAGTTGAGTTTAGGGGCTGGCCTGGTGGTGCAGTGGTTAAGTGCGCACATTCCACTTCGGTGGCTCAGGTTCACTGGTTCAGATCCTGGGTGCGGACATGGCACCACCTGGCAAGCCATGCCGTAACAGGCGCCCCACATAGAAAGTAGAGGAAGATGGGTACGGATGTTAGCTCAGGGCCAGTCCTCCTCAGCAAAAAGAGGAGAATTGGCAGCAGTTAGCTCAGGGCTAATCTTCTTCTTCTTCAAAAAAAGGTCAAATTTAGAGGCCAGCCCCGTGGCTGAGTGGTTGAGTTTGTGTGCTCCTCTTTGGCAGCCCAGGGTGAAAAAAAAGAGTGGGAACAGTTCTCAGCTCAGGTGCCAATCTTTAATAATAATAATAATAAAAAAAAAGTCAACTTCAAGAATTCCAGAGGGGAGAACCTGGAATGTCCTAGTCATTTTGCTGTGGTTCATTCTATCATTATTTTGAAATCCTTATACTTTTATTAAGTGCTCTCAAAACAAGCATATAGATTGAAAGCACATATAAAGTAACTATACATTCTGATTACTTAAGGTAAGTTGGATGGGAACCTGAAACCTTCCTCCTTGGAGAGAAAATACACAAGAGGGCAGTGGTCCAAGTTTACAGCGCAGAGTTTACCAAGGCTCCTTCTGTACAGCTCAGTTTGGGCTGGAGAGGGAACAACCCTGAGCAGCCCCTGCTCCCACTCACCACCTCCAGGAGTCTCACGGTTGTCAGCCAGAGCCTCAGTTACTCTCCTCTGCACTGCTGACGGTCGCCCTTCAAAGTTCTGCCTGATCCACTGTGCTTACCTTTGAATGCTTTTCAAAGTGAGGCAAGGACCTGTTTTCAAAGCCATCTGGCACACGAGAGCCACTGATGGCTTGCTGTCCCACACAGGCAATCATCTGTGATATGTTAATGAAGGAACCTGGGGAAACAGGTCAGGAATGTAACATTCATTTACCAAAATAACATTAATTGAAGTGCAAGCATATCTGTGGGATAACACAGGAATACAATGTAGTACAGCCCCTTCCCTTCAAGTGCACAGTCTAGGGACAGTGAGAGGCAGAACTTGAGTAACACAGGGTAGAGCTGTCAGTAACACAAGAAGGGCAGTGAGGGCTCGAGCTGCTCCGAAGCCAACGAGCACTCTGGGGCCGGGGGACAGACATGCAGTGAGTCTCCAGGAAGGAGCAGGAGCCAGGCTGGATTTCTGGAGGACGTTATGATTCAGGCATAAAAAGGGTGGGAGAAAGAATTCCAAAGTCGGTGGAAAAGTGGGAAGTAAAGACACAGGAATAAGAAAGTGTGGGGTATGTACCAGGGGCAGGAAGTAGAATATTGGGGTGAAAGGCAGCAAAGTTAAAAAGATTGGATTTTATTCTATACAAAAATAGGAGAAGCACAGAGGTTTTGAATCTGAGTGCAGTTTTATGAAACCTAATGCTTTAAGGTCCTAGGTAACTATGAAATTAAAGTGCTTTGCCACATCACTAAATACGTTGTTTTAAAAATCCCTAACTTTTCATTTTTTAAAAAATAAGATAAAGTTTCCTCAAAGCACACTCAAACCCAGAAATTCACACACACTACCAACAAGGTTCTCCAAAGGAGTTAAGCTTCCTATACTGCCAATAACTAACTCTCTTTCTATATGTACGATTAAAAAGATAAGCCCTTATAAATAAAAGGTCTAAAGTCACGACTCTTACATTCTCTGGAACAGAACGAGCCAGCCACATGGAAAACACAGTGACAGCAGCAGCCAGAGAGGTGCGCACTCACCTTTAGAGCCACACAGAGCCATGGTGAGGGGGCTATTGCTCTTATCCAGCTCCCGGAGGCAGGCACTGCCAGCGTGATCACGGATCACAGACAGCTCCTTCAGGATCAAGGCCTGGGGGGAGAAAGGGGGAAGCGTGGTGGAGTCGGCCTCACTGGCTCTGCTGATCACAAATGTTCAAGCTGACATTTAGGGAAATTTGAAAAAATTTAAGCAAGATGTTAGATTTCCAACAGATAAAGATGTCAGCGCTTTAGAAGACCAAGATACCCCAACTAAATAGACCGCGACCTTTCACGAGGTTCTAAAATCAGTGTGTGAGGTAAAAATGATTAGGAACGAAACCTTGAAAAATCCTTTAAATGGCCAATAGAATAGAACGCACATGGCTTTGTGTATAGTACCCTATACAACAATATATCTGCATATAAATTACTGTGTTACAAACACATGCCTAAATAAATGTATAAAGTATAATATGTAGTATGTAGTAAAACAGAATTGCTTGTATTATTTACAAAATTTGTTGCCAAGCACACATTTGAATTTCCACAAGGTAAATGTATGATGAAGTGACTCTATAGGAATATAGAATATTATTAGAAGTCTACGAGCTCTATAATATTACAATATAATATATATTCTATAATATGGAATATTATCGAAGTCCATGAGCTCAATCACAGATTATAGTTCCTCAACTCACAATGTAGGATGCTGAATCAGTTAGGAATCATGGTTCCACTAACAACTGGTGCTGTCGAAGTCTTAAGTAATTTTCTAGATGAGAAACATCATTTCTTTCTTTCTCTTTAATACTCAGCGAGATTAAGAATGAGCTAATGGTGAATACCTCACCCCACTCTGTTTTCTCTCTGCTTTAAAAATTTCATTTCATCAGCTTTCTTACTGCTTAAAAGCCTTTCTCCCATACTTAGGTGAGTTAAAGCTCTGAGGCGCAGGATACTGGGGAGGCAGAAGAGAGCCAGGCAAGACTCTGGTGCAGTGAGACTGGGGACCTGGGCTGCTTCAGGCTCTCAGATGCTGGTCGTGATGCTGGTTCTGACGTGCTGGTTCAGTTCTCAGCTAACCTAGTCTCAAATGTGAGGGGGGTAGCAGATTGCTATGTGACTCTGAGACATGAATTTTCCCTCCTCTGTATCCAAGTCTCTTTCAAAGACCGTCCATTCCAAGAGCAGGGGGCCAGTCTCTATCAAAGGATGAGGGAAATAGAAAGCGCAGAAGCACTTAAGTACCAGTTACAGAAGGGGCCCAAGTGTGACATAGGAACAAGAGCCGCCCCATGTGGCCAAATAAACACAGGGCTGTGTTGTCCCCATGTAGAATGTGAAGGCTGGAAGGGATGCAGAGGATCTGCTCAGCGGCCCTCCCCTCATCAAACAAACGAGAGCACACACAAGCAGCACAGGGCTGACATGGGGCTAAAGGCGCTGCCTTTACTTCTCACTCCCCTCAGCTGCCTTCTCTTCAGGGCTTACAGCACAACCCAAGAGCATGAAGTGGCTAAACTGATGCACAGAGCAGGACTCACCTCCAGGGTCTCTTCAGCAGTGCAGCCAGGCTGCTGCTGCAGCTTGCCTGTGTTTAGGGCTTCGATGTACTCATCACATTTTTTGTAGCCAGCATTCAGCAACTCATACTTGGCCTTTAGCAGTCCTTGACCAGGTGTGACATCACCAATCCCGATTGAGAATCCACGGTTGGCTGCAGAATAGATGGTAGGTAGAGCAGGAAGAGAGAGGTGTGGGTGTCAGGCAACCTACTACATGGAAACAAGTTTATACCTTGAGAGAATCTGTTGTAATTCAGTTGAATAAAAACTTACTCTATCAGTCCCTAGGGAGTTAATACAAAAACGACTAAGATTCTCTAACCATGAAAGCTAGTGGGGAGCACAGTGATGTCCCAACTAACTAGAACGTGAAGCAGATTGACACTAAATAACAAAGAGCAGCCTGAGGAAACCAGCTATGGAAAGTGAGCCATCTGACTTCTGACTCTCAGACAGCATTGCAGAGACCTTTCTGCACCCCACCACCCACTCCTGCTTCTCTTTTCAAAAATTGTTCCAAGACACAGAGAATACGACACACCCGTAAATGCCACTTTTGATGGAACTACGCGCTATCAATAATCCTACCCTAACATACGTAGAAAGTGGGCAGATGAGAGGCGACTGGCTTAGGAAGGTAGGTAGGGGGATGCCTAGAAGTGCCTCAGAAAACAGGACTGATAGCCCGGAAAGGCTCAGAAAGTAGATCACCAGGCTCTGCAGAAGCCGGAGATGACGTATGTGTTGGAAACAGGGAAACCGGTGGAAAGTCTGTGTAAGAAGTAGACCCCAGGCCCCTCCCCCTGTGGGAGATGGGAGTTTACTCCCCAGGAAGAGGAAGTAGGAACTCTGGATGGGGGGATACTGGGTGCAGACAGGTGGGGATAACCGAAAATCAGGGCACTGAGGGCAAGCCTGCACGTTCCACGGCTGATCCCGTAGCCCCTTTCCCTGTCCAGCTCCCAGAACCCTGACAGCCAGGTCTCTGCGCTTGGAAAGGAGTCTGGGATTGAAAGACAAGTCTCTGGAGAAACCCAGCCTCCCAGGACAAAAGCATTATTGATATGGTGACTTCCTCAATAATAAAGCTGGCTTCCAGTTCCGTCAAGGAACCGAGAGGTCCATCAACCAATGAGGTCCATTTCCAGTCAGTGTTTCAGTGACTCCCTTGTAAAATATGAATGATAGCCAAGGACCACCAAACATGTGAGGAAAGTCTTTACCATGAGAGACAGAAGACAACAAATGCACAGAAAAAAGAAACTAAAAGGAAGGAGAAAATTCAGGGAACAAATAAAATAAAACTAAGTAATAGTCTTTCAGAGTGATAGAGAAGATGTTCCTGGGGGTCAAGAACAGGAAGCCTTAAGAAAAAAAGGAAAAGAAAAGAGGAGCCAGCCTGCTGGTGCAGTGGTTAAGTTTGTACGTTCTGCTTTGGTAGCCTAGGGTTCGCCGGTTGGGATCCCGGGTGTAGACCTACGCACTGCTCATCAAGGCAGGCATCCCACATATAAAGTAGAGGAAGATGGGCATGGTTGTTAGCTCAGGGCCAATCTTCCTCAGCAAAAAAAAAGAAAAAAAGGAAAAAGAAAAAAGAAAAGAACTATTGCAAATAAGAACAATGGTTGGAAATCAAATAGGTGATAGTGAAAAAATTTTAAAAACTTATTAGAAGTATTAAAAGATACAGTGAATCCAAAAACAAAAGAAATGGACAACAAGGAAAAGAGAAGAAAATCAGAGAATCAATCCAGGAGCTCTATTAGGCAATTAACAGAAATTCCAAAAAGAAAGAAGAGAGATTGTAAAGTAGAGAACATTCTCAGAAAAATAATACAAGGAAATTTCCAGAACTGAAGGCCACATAGCTGCAGGTTAAGAAGGCTTATGGGGTACTCAGCACAATGAAAGACAGAAGACCTATACCAAGGGTGTACCACTGTGAACTTTCAGAACACCAAACACAAAGAGAGGATTCTCAGCATAAAAAGGCAATTCAAACACCAAAACTTGGGAGCAAGAATGGAAATATACTTTAACAGCAACCCTGAAAGCAAAGGTATTGAGTAGAGCAATACCCGCAAAATTCCAAGGGAAAACAATTTTCAATCTAGAATTCTATTCCCAGTCAAGAATCAGTCAATTATAAGAGTAGACTAAAGACGTTTTTGGGCATGCAAATCTCCTGACCCATGGCATGCTCAAAGCATGAGCAAACAAAGGGACCAGAACTCTGCCAGGCCGGCTGGGAACACTGAGTGACCAGTAGGGCAGAATCACAGATGGCCCAGAGGGCTACAGTGAGCACACAGGGACCCTGGAAGTAGCCCATGAAGGGCCCTTTATGTAACCCTATCCGGTAGGCAATAGGGAGCTATTGCAGATTTTGAAAAGAGGACCGAAAAGCAAATTCAAATCTGCTGCCAAACTTGTCAGTATGGAGTTAATTTCATTAAGAAAAGCATAATTGACTAAGCCTGGAGTAAGTATTCTCTTCCTTGTGTGTGTATGTGTGTAGGGTAGGGAGATGAAATAACAGTAAAAGAAACCCTTAAAACCCGACAGCCATGGCAATAAAACGAGGCTGCTGAGATACTCACAGAGGTAAACAGGAGCCAGCCTGGCAAGCCGTGACATTGCATCGGCAGCTTCATTCTGCCCCCAGTCTCGCAGCAAAATGTAAAAAATATTGTTCTTGGATCCTGATCCCAGTGTTCCCTTGTCCATGCTGCCACTCATCAACTCGCTGTTCTGGATGGTAACATCTGGAGCATAACAACGATCATGCATTTAAACAATTACTGATTACTTTGCCTCTTTCCAAAATGAATTTGAGGCAGTTGAGAAAATTTGTTCCCATACTGAAAGTTAAAGCAAATAGAAATTCTCTTTAAATATTTTTTTGAGGGGGAAAAAAAAAGAAATCTAGGAACTTTTGAAAAGCATGAAAGGCCCAGTTAGATACCCTATAGTCCTAACTCTGAAATGTGTTAGTTGACCCTCATTCTACTCATCTGTGAACTGGTGATGACAATATCCAGCACTTGTCATCTTCACGTCATGGGGATACTCTGAGCATCCATGAAATCATGCACAGCAAAGTGCGCAGTAAACTGTAAAACACTCTGTTATTCACCTAAGATATTAAAAACTAACCGTGACACCATGATGAATAGCCTACACAACAACAAAACAAAATTCACATCCAGAGTGAAACAAACACAATCTAAAACAAGAAGCCAAAGTATCTAAAAACCAGAGAGTATATGTTCAAAGGCATGGTTACACACCTGAGGAAAATCAGCGCTCTTCAAACTCTTACTCTTCACTACGAGACAGGAGAAATTCTGAAGTCCAGAGACTGCGGTGCAGTTCTCCAGCACAGAGCCCTGCAGATCCATTCTCGTCACAGGCCTTGCTAACAAAGCCCATTCTAAACCAGTGCTACTCAGGGCGGCCTGTCAGGGAAGTGCTCGTCAGGAGCCTGGGATGAGCTAAGGAGCTCACTCCACAAAGTCAGTGCTGGCTGCCTGGCACTGGTCTGTGGCTCATCCTTTGGGTTGAATTAGTCTAGATGACTCAGATGGCCTGCCTTTAAATCCTCTCACTGTTACACCTGGTCTTCATGTTATCAAAAAGTCCACTGACCAGGTAAGGCTGGTAAAAAAACTAGTCTTTTTAGTCATACTTTTTAGACAATGAACACAGTTTTGGACACAGAAAACAAAAACACCCAACCAAACAAAACAACAAACCCAAAAAACCAAAAATGGCAGAATAAAAGAAACTGCATTAACTGACAGAAACTAGTCACTTAAAGCAAAACACATTTGGAGAACATTCTTCATGTGTCTGGATCATGTGTCTACATCTTGACCTTCTAGAGAAACGGAGAATCACATCTGAGAGGAGAAACACCAGCTATGTTTCTCTGAAGAACAAACTTCCTGCCTAAGGCCTTAGAGACACGTTGGCTTTGCTCACTAGGTGAAGGAAGTTACTGGCCACTTGCTTTTCCGCCTCCCCAGCGCCCAGCCCCTTGCTGTAACTCACAGGAGTCATTGGCACACAGGTCTTCTCCTCTGCCACAGTACTGCTTGCCCTTGGTTCGCAGGTTGGCCCTCACTGGACTGTCGTCACTAGGCCTGAGGACGACACTGAAGATCTGCTTTCCCGTCCACAGCGTGACCGGCTGGAGGAGGAGAGGAGGCCAGGGCCTGGGCTCAACCGCCCTTTATGCACAGAAGGCCAGACTGGCCGGCGATCACACGCCAACCCAGCACCAACACAGGGACATCCACCCAGACACACGCATACACCTAGGTACACACACACACGGCTCCTGCACAAACCTTTAGTATTGTAGGGGGTGGGAGGCGAACTTTAATTTTCTCATCCTTGCCAACCAATATTGAAGCAATGATTTGGCAAGCCTTGGCTCGGTCAAAGAAAGTGTCCTTAAGAGTGAGGAGATAGGCACCTAAGAATGTTAAGAAACAACACAAAAGGAATTAAATTGTGAGAAAATCACAAGGTTTCAGTTGTAAAATAAATTTGGACTATTACTTAAAGAGTGAGCGAAAACATATAGCTGCTTATTAGCTTCCCTCCTCCAATTAGATCTAAGCCCCACAACCGGACGGACTTTGTCTTAGCTACTGCCGTCTCCCCAGCCCTCAGAAAAACGTCTAGTATGTAAAAATGTATGGTAGGAGCTCAATAAATGCATGTTGATTCAAGGAATAGGAAGAACCAACAAACACAAAATATCTCAAGTAGGTTCAGGTCAAACTTAGTAAACAAACAACAGAATTAAACGCGGGGAATTAAATAGCTTTTCAAGTCCTCATATGAATCACTGTGAATGAGAATCATTGTGCTCCAGTCTCCTTTCAAGTGAATTTCACAAACCTACCTGTTAGAAAATCCTGAATAGCAGCAATTAGTGGTTCTCCATTCCTTGGTGTTACAAGGTTTGCCTTAGTCTAAAGGGAAAATAAACAGAGTAAGTTAGCCATTCTTGAAGGCAGGATGCAGTCCAAAGATTTGTACCATAAACACTTTGAATTTTTATAATAAACAGAGTAGCAAAAAGATGAGGCTGAGAAATGGAAACCAAGAGGTCTTAATCCCAGCTTTTGTCACTAACTTCCATTTCCTTCATCTGTCAAGGGGAGAGAAAAAACACCAGCAAGACTGATCTCAGAGGTTCCCACCAACACTAAAACAAAGTGCCGAGTGAAGTGTTTCGGATTCCTGTAAAGAACTCTACTTATGTAAAACTTCATTGTCATCAACAAATGCACTTCTCCAAAGAAAATTCACTTCTATGAATGAGTAGCACTGTGTTATCTTTGAAGTCAATCAATTCCACACTTCTCCAGAACGATGGCAGAATCGTGAAATTTCTCATTTAAGACATTAAGTTCTAACAACAAACAATTCAACAACAGGATTTAACTAAACTTAATGAGTGCCTATATTGGGCAAAAAAGGATGCTAGTTGTTCAACGCACAGTTGAACTGAAGGAAGGTTCTGTGCATCAGAGGGCATCAGCTCAAATCTCGACGTGGAGGTGCTCACACACATTTGTGGGTTTTCCGGACCTCTCCACCCAGAGACCTGTTCCTGCCTTCTGAACAGAGAGTGACCCTCCGACTGGGCGGGGAAAGCAGTGACCCTCTGACTGGGCGGGGAAACAGTTGGTCACTTCTGTTTACAGAAGCTCTTTGTGGTCAGAGCTAGGGGTCTGTGGGTGGGAGCAGAGGGCGTGAGGCTGAGACGTGCGTATTCTGTAAAAGCCTCTCGGGTAATGTGGGCCCACAGTCAAGGCAGCACCCAACCTGCTCTACTGAGACGGGACTACTGAGTCAGTACAGCAGACAGCAACTTCTCACGTGAACGGAGGGCATCTGTCCAGATGGCACCTATGGATTTTTCTATCCTTGGAGCCTGTGTTTTATTGCTGTCATTTTTAACCAGTGAAGTATGTTGTGATAACAAAATGGATGCTCAATAGCAAAGTCTAACTGGCTGGTTGCAGGCTGATGGCTATTAGCACTAGTAACATTTTTTTTTTTTTGGGGGAAGATTAGACCTGAGCTAACATCTGCTACCAATCCTCCTCTTTTTGCTGAGGAAGACTGGCCCTGAGCTAACATCTGTGCCCATCCTCCTCTACTTTATACGTGGGACGCCTACCACAGCATGGCTTGACAGCAGTGCCATGTCCGCACCCGGGATCTGAACCAGGGAACCCCGGGCCGCTGAAGCGGAACGTGCAAACTTAACCACTGCCACCACCGGGCTGGCCCCTACTAGTAACATTCTAAACATTACTTTTTATTACAAAAATTATACATGTTAATTATAGAAAAAATCTATAAATATAGACAAGTCAAAAAAAAACCAACCCCAAAAGCCACAAAACCCTCTATGCATGAACTGCTAAACAAAAAGAACTACTGTTCAAAGCTTTGGTATATAACCTTTCATCTTTTTGCTATAAACACTTTTACAAACATATAAGCATCTATTACCAAACAAAATATGATGATGTCGTACACACAACCTTCTTTTAGTCAAAAGTAAGTCATAAATAGCTTCATGCCAATAAGTATACAACTATGTCACCATGTTTAAGGGCCACACGGGATTCATTGTACGGATGTGACATAATTTAATTTAACCAATCTCTTATTGGTAGACATTGCCTGTTTCCAGTGTCTTATTACAAGTAATTTTGCAACTTTGATTATTTCCTCTGAAGATATTACTGGAAACGAGAGTGCAAAATCAGACAGAATGACTGTACTGATCTAGTTACCCTGTGACTGCGGGAGTGCAGAAGAACTCATTCATGGCTGCCCGCCCTTCAACCTGCTTCTCTCACCATCCACCAATACCCAACACAGCACTTACCACAATAGCTGCAAATACGAGAACTTAGGAGAAGACAGGCTAGGCTCTTGTTACTCCCCCCGGATGATCATACCATTGGGCCTTTGCACCCAATGTTCTCTGCTTAAACTGTTCTTTTCCTGACAGTCAATACTGCTCATTCTCTCACTTCTTTCAGAACTCAACTCGAATGTGACCTTCCTAGGGCCCTCTCAGACAATTCTATACAAAACAGGACCCCTCTTATTCTTTCTTCCTTGCCCTGCTTAATTCTTTTCTTCATAGCACTTATCACCACTTGAAGTATTTCATATTTGTTTAGTCTCTGTCTCTCCCCACTATGAATAGGGACGAAAGCAAGAGTTTTGACTTTCTTATTCACTGCTGTGTTCCAGAAGTGTGCTTGGCACACAGTAGGCGCTCAGTAAGCATCAACTCAATCATTTTAAAAGGCCAAGGAGTCTTAAGAAATAATTCAAAAGAAAGACTCTAAATGTATACAAAGACATCCCTTGAGGGATTCATTCTCAAAGGAAAACACTCAATTTTCAACAACAGAGGGTAGATGAATCATGGTGTGCTAACTTGGTGAATACTGTAAAGCCACTACAATCAATAATTATGCAGACTCTCTAACAAATAGGGTATTTATATTAAGCAAAAAAAGGGAAAACAAAGGCTATTCTAAACTATGACCACAACCATCTAAATTCATGGATAAGGAACAAACAGATAAAAGACGTAAAGAAAAAAGAAAAGTTGTGATGTGTAGAAACCTTACTGTTATTTAACTAAATCCCATTACACTAGAATGTTTGATTAAATAAGAATCAATATTTAAAAAAGCTGATGGGGCCGGCCCCATGGCCGAGTGGTAAAGTTCGTGTGCTCCGCTTTAGTGGCCCAGGGTTTCGCTGGTTCGGATCCTGGGTGTGGACATGGCACCGCTCAAGCCATGCTGAGGCAGCGTCCCACATGCCACAACTAGAAGGACCCACAACTAAAAATACACAACTATGTACCGGGGGGCTTTGGAGAGAAAAAGGAAAAATAAAAAAAATCTAAAAAAAAAAAGTTGAAAACCTGTCTATTTTAGCCACATGAATTTCTTAGAATTAATAAATTCTCCAAACGGTAATTTAAACACGTATACAAAATACATGACACATTAAATACTTCATCCTCAGAAAAGATATGCCAACTTCTGCCGTGAAGAAGCCAGGCGAGGGCATGAAGGCAGCCACCACTCCACCAAATCCTCCTTTTAACAGACCTGCCTGCAGAACCTCGTGCCTTTACTTTAGAATCGATACTAAAACCTGAAACAAAAGTGGATTAGAAGCATTCTATCACGAATGGTCGTGTTTCTGGAGGTAGGTACACTTATAACCACAAGACATATCGGTTCATAAAACCAAAAACTAGAATACTGGAAAAAAGAAAGACTTAAGCTCTAAAAACTCAACGGTTTGAGGCCATTAAGCTTAGGAGGCAAGAGTCCCACACAGCAGGGACCACACAGCACTGCGCCACGGCTCGGTCCAGAGTGAACAGTACATAACCCACAACTGGAGCCCAATTCTAAGCTCCTCAAGAATAGGCATCTACCTCCCCCATCACTGAACTCCCTCAGCATCGACCAGGCACTCCTTACCTATGGTAAAATAAAATGGTGGTAAGAGTCATTACAGAATGACTACGTTTAGTGCCTCAGAAGACAAAGAAGCATGTAATACACTTTGAGGTTCCATTCAAAATGTTCAATAAAATGTACTGCTGCTTACAGAATCTGTAGCTACTGGAAAATCTACGTATGCAAAACATCTTCTTTTTCCCATGACACCCAACAGTCAAGGTATTGCCACTCTCTCGTCTTATCTTTTTATAACTGGTGCTCATGTAAATATTTTCTCTCAGGAACTCATCTTAGAGGTTAGAAAATACCCACTCCTCCTAATCAGTGCCTTTTACAGACACTAACTCCCTTATATACTATAGGGTGTTTTCAAACAGGGCACGTTCCCTTTCCCTTGCTTTCAAGGAGCTGTTACACAGAAGCTGTGCCACACCACCCTACATACCCCCATCAGAACAAGGGCCTCTGCTTTAGCTTCTTCTGTTTGAGGAAGATGAAGGTTCATTTCATCACCATCAAAATCCGCATTGTAGGGTGTACACACACACTCGTTAAATCTGAAGGTCCGGTGCGGCTTGACCCTGGCCTGTGGAACAGAAAACAAAACAGGAGAACTCAGTCTTTATCCAAAAGCTTTCTCAGTTTCAAAATATTAAAAAATGGGTTCCAGAAAACTGGAAACTTCACATCAAGGAAATAAACTTCTAGTACATTCTGTCAAATGATATATATACTTGTAGACTCATTCAGTAGCTTTATTAGATCAAACCAATGCAGTGAACTTGCTTTAAACTACGAGGCAAACACCAACACTGGAGCCACATGAAGGGGCTCCCACTGGCCAACGATATCTAGTTTGATACCAAAAAGATTAATGGCAGAAGCTGATTAAATAAAAACCCATGAGTTTATAATGACACTGAAAAAAGGGAAAGCCAAAACAAACAAAGAAGTTAAAAAACCCAAACCAACCTAGCTGGAAGTAACTGAGCACCAACTTTTACTCTGCAAACTGACAATAAAGGGAAAAGAATCAGGCATTTATGCTGCCTTTCCTTTACGAACTGTATTTCTAGGTAAACCAACAGCCCTAGTCAACAAGCGAAATTCTTCAGTGTAAGAACGCTATGTATTATACGTGAAAGGAATGATAAATTAGAGAATCCCCATTCTGCAGCCCCAATGAAATAATGTAGGCAACAATCATAAATGGATGAAACCATTAGAAAAGAGGTGGATGAGGAACATTTCAAGGAAGACATCAGTTGAATCCCTCAACTTTTTAGTATAAATAAAAGTTCCGCGGCCAGACAGCATGCGGCTCATGAAATTCAGCAAGAGGAAGTAGCCAGCACCACTCATGAGTTACTTTTGCCAGAAAGTTGAACCTGAATCTGATCATGCCTTGTGAGTTAACTTCTAGTTTACAGGAATAAAAGGAAGAATGAAGAAATCCCTAATGCCATGCTGATACAGACAAATTGAGAACATGGGACATCCTTCAGGACAAATGACCCAGTTTTTTCAACAATCACATTGACATTAAAAAAAGGAGTACTGCTCCTGATCAACAGACACCTAAGACATGTATCAACCAAATGTAATGTGTAGACTCTGTTTGATTTGAACAAACTAGCCACAAAAAGATATTTGAGACACTTGGGGAAATCTGGCTATGGACTGGGTACTAGAGAACACCAAGGCATGGCCCTCCCTCCTGTGAGGCGGGAATGGCAGGTGCTCAGGTGTTTCTCACAGAAGTAAACTGAACACAGACGGAAAAAAGACATGCCATCTGGGGGCTGGCCCCGTGGCCGAGTGGTTAAGTTCACGCACTCCGCTGCAGGCGGCCCAGTGTTTTGTTGGTTCGAATCCTGGGCGCGGACATGGCACTGCTCATCAAACCACGCTGAGACAGTGTCCCACATACCACAACTAGAAGAACCCACAATGAAGAACATACAACTATGTACCGGGGGCTTTGGGGAGAAAAAGGAAAAAAATAAAAAAATCTAAAAAAAATAGAGGAAAACATCTAGCAATGTTAAAAAAAAAAAAGACATGCCATCTGGGTCCATCAAAGAAAAAAGGGAGAAATAAAACAGGTGAGGCGAAAACTATTGAACAAAAAGGATGGGGATACATGAGTTCATCCTAGTCTTCTTGGTACTTTTGTGTCTTTTTGAAAAATTTCAAACCAAAAAATTTTCTATTTTAAAAATGCTCCAAAGCCAAGCAAAACTTTCCAGAAAGGGAAGGCTTTTGTTCACTAAATCCCATGATCATAACCCCACAATCATAAACTGCTTCTGACTGATGTCATGTGTTCAGAAACTATTGAAAAGCTAAATCTAAAAAAACCACCTGAAGAGCCTATTTAAACACTGTTTGCAAATGTTCATGGATTTAATGGCTTTGCAGACAGAATTCATGACTATTTAACACATTAGAGTTCCACCTCATTTCCATTTTAAATCTCCAGAAGAAGGAACTGCTGCTGTTGCAAAACTGAATCACAAAAAAAATATGGCTTAAGGTCTTAGTCGGAGCACTACTGCAAAGAAAAATCTTTTAAGCATTTTAGTTCCTTAGTTAATACACTAAGTTAAATCCAGAGTCAATTTTCTGCCATATCTACTTTACCTAAGTTTGCACACATATATCTATGTATGTGTTTTTGTTTGCAAGTGAAATCATGCCCGTTACTTCGACACTAATTTTCAATTAGTTCCTCTCTGCTTACTGTTGTATATGATTATTACATTATAAGTATTAAAAACATTGAAGGAAAGCTTGAAATTTAAAAGTTTTATTCAAACTCAAAAGTGACAGAAGAGGAAAATCAAAAGTTATGAAAATTTGAGATTATTGTCAATTTTAATTTTGGAGGTCCAGAATCCAGCATTGCATTCACAACAAACTTCAACCTGACAGAAAGTAAACATAGAAATCTCCTACTCACCAGATGTGCCATGATGCTCAGTTTGTGCAGCGAGGGCTGTCGATTGAACAGCACCACATCTCCATCTATGAGGTGTCTCTCTACGATGTCCCCAAACTTGAGCTCCTGAGCCATCTTTTCCCTATTTCCGTATTTCAAAAACCTGAACGTACAATAACAAACATGATCTGGAGAACAAAATTCCTTCACCAAGTTTCTCCTTCTTCATATCAGGATTCAATCACTAAAATGATCATATTTCATTGAATCTAAGGTGTATAAGCTGCCAATTAAACTATAACAAATTGATTCTAAGATAGTTCCTAATCTTAGAATGTTAAAATATGAAGAGTGTGTCCCAGAATCACAGAACTACAGTAGTGACCCAGCTTCTCCCACAGAGCCCTGTTGATAAAATCCTTTCATGAGATAAAAGGCACTGGTGCTCAGTCATCTTGCTGTGAAAGCTGGAGTTGGAGAAATACATGCCTCCTGGGTTATGATTACACTGAAGGAATGCTGGAGAGCCCAGGTGACACAGATAATGATCCGCTTTTGTACCCCAATGTGTTCTGTCCAGCTAGATCCAGTAACGCTAAATGCCGGGGAACACTTCGTGTATACTCCACGGTCAAAGAGAACGAATGATGCACCTAGGCTCAGTGCAATTTAAACAGGTATTTTCCTCATACCAAAACGACATGAGACAGTGGTTACGTTCAACTAGACTGGGAAACCATCACCTTTTCATCTGTGTATGTCTCTGCTGAATGAAATTGGCTCCAGGGTGAACTTCAGGGCCATTTTGAACCAGTTTCCTCAAAAAATTGATGTTTGCTTTGTTCACCTGCAGGACCACAATAAAAAACACACTGAGATGCTATTGGGTTTCTGTAAGTTAGCACACTGTACTGAACTGTGTCTCCACCTTGACTTTCCTTGTGTAGATTCTAGGAGAAGGAGAGGGACCCCTGGGAATCCTGCTGCCCAGGGTCTTGAGAGTAACAAGAAAAATGGATTGCACACAGGAGCCCAGGTTCCAGTCTCAACTCACTCACTCACTTGCTGGCTGACATTGCCAAGTGTTTTACTGGCCTTTGGTTTTCCCATCAGTAAAATGAGTGGGCTGGACTTGATCTGGAGGGAACTTGCAGCACATTCTGCAATCTTAGAAACAGATGGCAGCTTCCTCTGTAAGCTTTACCATGGGCTTCTAATGTTTAAAAGCCGTGACAGCAGCACTAAAGGCCCTGTAACCTTGTGGACAAGTCTGGTGGAACACCATGTCAGAGAAGGAAACTCTGGATCATTGTAACTCAACTGAGGACATTTTACACAAGCTTTACCAGGAGCATCTATGACCTGGGCTAATTATGAATCTCAAGGGCAAAGCCAAAGGCAATCAATAGCCTTCTGTTATCAGGCCCTGCTGTCATCTACACATCAGTTACACAAAAAAATACTGTAAATACCATTTTACATTCAGGATGAGGGTGAACTGAGTGTAAAGTGGTGCACCCTTTCTGGTTAGGCATCAAGAACCTTAAAGTATTCAAAGTCTTTGACTCAGTGATTCTAAGGTTTTAAAAATAATACTCTATCCTAAGACAATTAACTAGGGGTGGCATTTATCCCTTAGTTACATGTAAAACATGAAGTATGAACTAACATAGAAAGATGTCCAAGACGATATTACTTGGGGAAAAAAGCTGCAGTACAGCATGTTTATATACACACATAAAGCCAAATACGACTGTGGTTGTGTATGTTGTAGAAATTATACATGGTGATATATGAATGAAACAAACTGGAAAGACACACACACTCACACACAGCAAACTGTGGGTTACTGGGGATTTTCCACTGTCCGTTGTTTGTAATCTCAAAATATAATGTAAAAGACTGGACTCAAAATAAAAAAGCGAGCAGCTGAATGGTACTTACTTTCTCAGGAAAAGTTAGAATTTTGGCCACATGAACTGGCACAGCTACCTCATCAATCCGGAGGTTGGGGTCGGGTGAGATGACAGTTCTGCCAGAAAAATCCACTCTCTTTCCTGAGAGATTGCCTCTAAATCGACCTTATAAAAAAAAAAAAAGAGTGATAGGTCTCCAGCACAATGTGTACTGTTTGGGGGTGACATGGCCAGACAGACTGAGGAAGGCCTGTGATGTCCAACTTGCTGTACTGGACATACACTCCACAAAGAGGGTAACAAAGGCAGGACACTGTCTGCTGCACATTCTGTTGGAAATATACCCTGTTTTCCCTTCAGGCGCTGGACGAAACCTCTGGTCCATTTCTTGGGTGCCATGTTGAGGGGAATGCCTGAGAGCTCACTGTTAATATAGAGGGCACACTGCAGCTGCAGAAAATCCCAGTCCTCCATGATCATCTGGGTCTTAGCTCCTGATATCCGATGCTGAAAACGAGCAGAGAATGAACAGAAACAAGCCTGGTCAATTTGACTTTTTTGATCAGAAGTGTTTGCACAGATATACTCCAAAACTTAGGGCTTGGAAATGCTAACGGGAAGGAAGCACTGACCTTTTTAATGACATCATTTAGGAAAATTATTTCTGTTAATTTCATCGTCAAATCATCTTCATTGGTGCCAGACTTCAAATCGCTCACAACAGAGGGTCTGATACACAAAGGAGGCACTAAAAGTCGTGTGAGAATCAAATCAGAGGGCTTTCCAGCTTCTGGGTTCATCAGAAGGAGAGGTACATCTTCAGCTGGGATTCGTTTAAACAAATTAAGAACTACTAAGGGATTCAAGTTTTCCTATGGAATGAGAGAAAGCAATGGAGATATATGTTAATTTTCCATAGCCTGGGCAACAGGCTAGTTGTCCACGTTCTCTAACCTACCCACCACTTAACTTAAGCATAAGTGACGGCAAAGACTTCTGTTGATCACATGCTACGTTTTGAGAGCCTTAAAAAATGTGCATACTTTTACTCAAATTATTTAAGCCAATAATTCCACTTCTTATAATTATCTCAAAGGGTATACATACTCTTAGAAATGAACACAAAGATTCAGTTACAAGGACGTTCACTAAACCTGTTCTTAACAGTGGAAAGTTGGAAACAGCCTGATAGGTTACTGGCCAGACAAAAGCATGGTATGGAAAACTATGGAAGCCATTTTAAAAAACGACACCAAAGAAATGTAGCTATTACCATGAAAGGTGTTCACAAAATATTGGAAAATGAAATAAGCATGTGTATGACAGGATCTCATTTTGGGGGGAAAATGGACATCTGTACAGAAAACAGGAAATGGAAGAGTCTAACCAATGTGTTAACAGGGCTGTCTTTAGGTGAGTGGAATTATAATCTTTTTGCTTCTTTTTTACATTCAAATTTTCCGTAAACTTTTATTGCTTTTGTATTAACTTCATTTAACAGAAGTGCTAGGCTGTAACAAGTTACTCATAAGAACTATGTGAATTATCAGAGATGTTCAAAGATCAAAGGTAAGAAGGGTCAGCTTGTGTCTTGTCGCTGCTTATTAACTCTTCTTAGGATCTAAGCTTGTTTGACTGCGATGATAAGTTACAAGCAGAATCTGCTGTGCATAACTTAATGAGAAGGGGAACAAAGTGAAGAAAGGGATGTTTGAGCAGCTACTGGCCTTAGAAACACTCCCGCACAAAGAAGTTACTGTGGCCCCCCTGGAGGAGAGGGCAGTGGAGCTGGGGAGAAGGAAGGTTTTCTAGTCTGGGTCCCTGCCCAGAGAAGGATTCCCTGGGTCAGCTTCCCCATCTCCCAGCAATGGGCACCTCACTACCACCTGAAGCAGTAAGGCAGCAAACTGAAAACTCACAGACTCCTAGGAACGGGATGAAGGCTGGCCCTCTTCTGCAATACCAGTCATACTAGACAAGAACATCATGGAGCTGAGGGATGTCCAGGAGGGTAGGAAGACTGGCAAGAGTCTGGAAGGCATTTCTTAGCAAGAGCAGTGACTCAAGAGTGACAGAACAACTGCCTCTCCAGAGGCACACAGAAGCAGCTGTTGCCTTATTCTGTCATGCAGCAGGAAAGAGAAATCAGGGACTGATGGAGAGAGCACAAGCAGGGCTCTTATACAAGGCAAAGCATCCTAACAGCTGGAGCTCTCCAGCGATGGAGGGCAGGCTGCCTCGGGCGATGGTGAGATAACATGGCTGGAAGGATGTCAGCTAGGGCAGCCTGTCACCCACTTGTCCAGGGACTTCATGGAAGGCATTTCTACCTGCTGAAGAGACAGGACTGATGCCATCTATGGAGGGACACTTGTCTGCAGGTCCACCAATGCCTGGACTTGTATTCAAATTGGAAGTAGATATATATTAGTCTTCTGGGAATAGAGTCCAGAGGTTTGGTCCAATTCCCAAAGGGATCTGTGACCCCGAAAAGGTCAAGAACCACTGCTCTAGGGTCTGTTCCAACTCAATCATGCTGTGCTGCCCATAAAAGCATAAGGTTTCATATTCCTAAAAATTAAGCGGGCAGGTAAACATGTGAGGACACGGACCATCCTGAGATTAATGAGCTGTGGGGCAACAAGCCCACTTGCTTACACACTGCCCCTCTCCATAAAAAGTAAATGTAACTCAATAATGCTTCATTCACTCAGCTGAGTAAGGAGCCCTCTCTGAGAAAGGGCCACCTAGCATTAGGCAAATGGTGGATTCATGCCTTGCTTCTCCCTCCTTTCCCAGGTGATCTACGAAGAGCCAGGCTGAGCTGCCACGAGGGCCTCAAACAGGACCTCAGTAAAATGGGTTGTGAGACAGACCAAGCCTAAGCAAAGAAACCAGCGAAAATACAAGATGGAGCACAAATATTATACAAGGCACAACGCACATGTGGGTGAGGGAAGGGTGGGATCAAAGGAAGGTCCAGATAGCTGAGGAGGCTGCATGGAAGAAGCTAAGAGATGGGGGATCCTGGTGCAGAGGGGGCGGGGGGCGGGGGGGGGCTTCATTAAGCTGAAGGGACACCATGAGTCCAAGCACAGAGCAGAGGTGGAGGAAACCTCAGCTGTCTTTATCATGACTCATTATTCCAGGCATGTCAGTAGCAGTGACAATTATCACTGCAACTGGGTAACGGGCTCTAGGCACTCGCTCTGCACAGGCACTGTGCTAAGCACCTGATCTGGAATTCGTCTCTCATCCTCACAAAAGCTCTAAAGCAGATACGCGAGCTCCAGGTTGGGTCATGTGTCTGAAGACACAAGCGGCAGAGCTGGGCCCTAATCTCAGGTCTGTCTGACCCCAAAGCCAAAGCTCTTAACCACTAAACCACTACCCTAAACAACCTCTGGGTCACCCTGGGTGAAGTGAGATGGGGCGGACTGGGAGGTGGTGGCAGTGAGGAATGCCCAAGAACCCAGCTTGACATGATAGACAAGTGAGTCTTAAATGGGACAGGGTTAACTCCTGGGTCGAGTCATTGAGGAGACTTTTCCAAACAAGATGCTCCCAGGCCCTAGAGAGAATTGTTGCTACTGCGGAGAGTGTGTGGAGCAGAGAAGAGGATCAGTCCTCAGCGAGGAATGACAGTGGCCGCAGGTTCCCAGGCAGAGAGCTGCCTGGGGAAAATGGTGGTGGAATGTGGGGGAGGCTGATCTGGGAGCAGCAGGGGGAGTGTAAGGGAGACTACAAGTAAGGCTGCACCCACGAAAGCCCTCATGCTCGCTGACCAAGGCTGCTTGCCAGGCTTCTGACCTCCTCTACACAGCCACCAGCCTGGAGAGCACCTCACTTTCACAGCTGTAGAAGGACAAGATCGACTTTCTCAGCCTGCTCCTTAACTTTCTCTGCAGTAGCTTCATTCTAACGCCTTGAAGACATCTCCACTTAAACGAATCGCTGCTGCCCTCCATCCTCATTTCTAGGAGAACGACCATTTTTCCTGATGCCAACGCATGGGCACTTGTTCACCTCCGATCACTCCGTCTCACATGCATCTCCACAGTGGCTGGTCACCAATTCCTGCCCATTCTCATTGCATACAATGACTCTGGCCTCTGGCTCTACTATCACTACCCAGATTCAAGGTCTGTTTTCCTTTTACCTTCTGTTTTTTCAAATCAAAGCATAATTTACATATAGTACACTTCACAAATCTTAAAGAGACTGATACATTTTCACATGTATACACCTGTACATACATACCACCATTCAGATCAAGATATGGAATATTTCTACCTCTCCAAAAAGTACCCTGCCACTCTTCTTCAGTCACTACCAAGCCCTCTCCCCACGGGTAACAGCTCTCCTGAAGTCTATTACCACAGATCAGTCTGGCCTGTTCCTGGACTTGATCTAAATGGAATCACACACTACATACTCTTCTGTATAAAGCTTCTTTCTCTCAGCAGGATTCTGAGACTCAGCCAGGTTGTGTGTGTTAGGAGTTAATTTCTTTTATTGCAGGAGAGTATTCTATTGTGTGGGTCTATGACAATTTATTCTCCTGTTGACAGGCATCTGGGCTATTTCCAATTTTGCTTTTTATTAATAAAGCTGTAATGAACATTCTTACAAATATTTTTGTGGACATATGCACTCATTTCTCTTGGGTATATACCTAAGAGTAAACTGCTAGATCATATGTTAAGTGTAGGTTTAACTTTATAAGAAATTGCCAACTGTTGTTCAGAGTGGTGGTAGCATTTTATATTGCACTCAATGTATGAGTGCCAGCTGCTTCAGATCCTTGCAAGCACTTGGTTTTTAGTTTTTTTACATTTTAATTTTTCTAGGTGGGGAAGTTTAGTTAGCATTTCCCTGATGACTAATAACATTAAGCAACTTTTCATTTATTTATTGGCCATTTGAATATATCCTTTTGGAGACTGCCAATTCAAGACCTGCCCCTACTTTTTAAAATTGAGTTGCTCTTTTCTTACTGATTTCTAAGAACTGTTTCCTATATTCTGGATATAAGAGCCCTTGTCAGATATATGAACTATGATTATTTTCCCCCAGCCCACGGCCTACCTTTTCACTCGGTGTCTTTTGGTGAGCAGTCAGGCTCTTCTAAAATTTCATTGTTTATTCATTACATCCCTTTCCTGCTCAAAACCTTCCATGGCTCCACACCTGCAGAGCAGGATGCTCTCTACAAAGTAGCCTCAGTAGTTTGTCTTTTCTATGCATAGTCGTGTACTCTAGTTGTGTTGGCTAGAATTCCTGCTACATCACTCACTGTCATCTTGGGCAGTGCTGTCTCATAGGGTTGCTGTGGGGATTAAACATGAGGCAATCCATGCAAAGAACACGGAACAGTGCCTTTACGTAACAGCAGTTACTAAATGCAAGGAGCTTCTATTAGCACTCTCTCTGGTCTTTCAAACAGAGCCTCAGCTTCAGAATGAGCCTAGACACTGCTACCTGGACATGCCAAGCTCACTGCTCTTGACTCTTTAAACCGTACACAGGTTTAAGGACCAGATCCAGATCAAGCTACACCTCTCTTCCTGTCTCCCATAACCAAATCCAAGTGACACCTTCCTCCTGATTTCCCACTGAACTTGCTGTCTTTGTCATTCGCATGACAGTCAGCACTCCGCCCCATGATATTAGTTATCTTTTCACCGATTAATGGCTACTCACACATCAAAACTGCGGGATCCTTGAGAGCAGAGTGTTTTGCAGCCTGAGGCTCCCCCAGGGATCTGACAGAGTTTGGTATTCAGTAGCCACTCAACTAATTTGCTAGTTTTCTATACTAGCAATTCTAGACAGTACTATATGAGTTAGTACTAATCAAAATCAGAGTAAGACAAAACAAGACACTTCATAAAATTCTAGCAGTTAAGTTTGTGCCAATTCAAGTAACGGGAGCTACCTGCCATTTCTTGTATCCCATCATCCATGTGAGAACAGGATCTCTCAGTTAATGCTCTACATAGCTATAATTTTATAATCTTTTACAACAAAAATATAACATGTAACCTATACAATTAAAAATTTGTTACTTCCAAGGCCAGTCCACATTAAACTTAGTGCTAGATGAACATCTGTCACATGAAGCATACCTGGAATCTAACTTAACTGGACACTCATTTTGGAAGAAGGTTTGTATATCAGAGGGGGGAGCAAGGACAAGGTGGAAGGGGCGGCAGGAAGGGGCAGGCTCACCTGTGCCCTTCCCAGCAGGGGCTCCACTTCTTTGTTATGCTCAATGGCAGTTTCAAAAGACTGAAGGAAATTTGATACAATAGGATCCACCACTTTTTTGTTGGTCTTGTATTTCTCATGAATTATCTTCAGCAATCCACATTTCTTTACAGTACCTATAACAGTTATTTTATTTATCAAGGTTTGAAAAACTAGGTTCTTGGTTAGGCTGGCCTGAGGTTACAGTTTGGTTAGTGAAATTACTGAAACTGCTCCAGCAATGAAAGACAAGAGGCACACATCAGGTACTGGGCTCTAAAGCCTAATTTGCAAGAAAAAAGCTAACTTGGAAACACTGAATAAAACAAATAAACTAAACAGGAGAGAGTAAATGAAAAGGGTTATCATTAAGCTTCTATGCATTCCTCTCACCATTAAAAGCACCACAGTGTTGGCAGATGTTTTTCTTTCGGCACTTATCAGAGATTTTCTTTTTCAGTCCTCGCTTCTGAAGGTAGGTTAGGCCGGGCCTCTTTAGATAATCCAGAAACTGCTTCTTCTCCTCCTGGGACAGCATGATGTGGCAGCAGGTTTTACAGATCATCTTTTAAAAATTAAACAAAATAGACAAAAGGATCAGAGAGGACAAAAAAGTCTTTTCTTTTTAAAATGCCACCCCTACCTCCTGCCCAGGACACTTAACAGATGGATCACACGCACAGATCTACACGAAGATACAGAAAGGCAGCTCGTGTTCATCAAATGCTAGCTGTAGCCACAGCCAGGTGACTATGGATTTTTGTTAACTTTTATTTACTTATTTTTGTGCTGTTCTGAACTTGAATTATTATTTTTTACAATGCATATCTACCACCTACTCAAGAAAAACAGGGAATAAAGAATTTAAAGCAACTTAATTTATTCCAAGATGAAATGTTATGTGTCTAGTATAAAAATTTTCCCTCGATGGATCCCCCACCATTCACAATTCCTAAGCTCACTCCAATGCCTCAGATCAATAACTCCCAAGTTTATGCCTTGAGATTCAACACATACATGCTTACCTGTAAGATGCCTATAACTGCTCTGAAGTACCCAACATGAAAACAAGGCAATTCCAAGTCAATGTATCCATAGTGGCCCAGACAGTCAGCCAAGTTTTTCCCACAGGTTTCACAAGGACGGTCCTTCTCACTCGTACCCTTTGGATAAAAGCACACTCAATAGTCAATGGAGACCACTGGACGCGAAAGTGGGACTGGTCCTCCTAGGTGTCCAGGAGACTAAGTCAGAATCATCTGGGAAGCTGCAGTGTACTGCTATCTAGCTGACTGACGGCTAGAGTCCCTGACTGGGTCTGAGATGTACGGGGGGAATAGAGGAGATGGAGAGATGCCCTCGCTTCTTCCAATCTGGTAAGGCACCAGTTTCATCAAATCAAAATACAGGACCGAGGAAGGGGAAGGGAGCTTACCATCCTATGGTCAAGCACCCCATACAGCAAGGGAGCATGGTTGTTGTCCTGGCTGTACAGGTTCTTACTCACAACCTGGATGTGCGCCTGCTGGCGCATCTCCTCGGGGGACTTCATTCCAAAACAGATGTGGCTTCTGGAATGGAAAAGGGAGCAATTACATCAAAACAAGCTACCAAAAACAGTGATTACACAAGTGACCACCATAACCAACCTTATCCTTCCAACTCTCTACAGGCTTTGCTCTACCAGTATTAAATATATTCAAACCTCTCCCATTTTTCTTTGATAAACATCCCTCCAATTTGCTGCAATCCAGGTTCCACTCTCACTATCAAACGAACGGTGCCCACCAAGGCCACCAAGTCCACCTGATTGCTGCTAAATGAGTAAGAACTTTCTCATGTTACCTCTCTGCAGCATGGGCAGTTACTCATCCCCTTATCTTGAAATACTTTCTTCTCTTGGCTTTGGTAACCCCATATACCCTGAGTTTTCTTCCTCTCTCTGGCTGCTCCTTAAGTCTCTTTTATGGTCTCTTCTTCTACCGCCATCCCTTAAATACTGATGTCTCTCCCCACCTAGGGTTACAACTCCCAACCTCTTTTCTTTTCATTCTACACATTCCTCCTGAGCGACTATGTCACTCGGGTACATGCTGATGTCTGTCTAATCTCTCTCTGTAAGCCAGCTACTTCTACCTAGCTGAAGACTGTATAGACACCTCCTTCTGGACAGCTACACTTGGATATCACACAAGCACTTCAAACTTGACATATCTAAAACAGAAACCAATACTTCCTCTCCCAAATCTGTCCCTTTGTTCATTCTTCCAACAAATTGGGGGTTTACTATTGCTATCACCATTCTGAGGGGCTGACGATACAGATTAGATAAGACAGACAAGGTCCAGCCTATGTGTAGTTCAGTGTGGGGAAGACAGACAATAGACAAAGAGACACGTAAAAATGAGTAGACGCAGAGAATGAAAATGATGTGAAGTGGTAGAGAGAGTCTGAAGAGACAACCATATGTTGTGTGGTCAGAAAATCCCTCTGTAGAACTGGCCTTTAAGTTGAATTCTGAATAAGAGGGAGCCAGCCATAGGATGATCAGGAGGTCAAGCATTTGAAGTAGACACAGTAACTAGGGAAAGGGTCCTAGGAGCAGCACAAGCTTGGTGTTTTTAAAGAACCAAATAAAACCAGTATACTAGAGCACAGAAAGCTAATAGTACCAGATGAAGTCAGCGAGATGTACAGGGGCCAGGTCATGTAGGGCTTGGGAACTTTCATGGGGAATTTAAATGTTAGTGCAATGGAAAGCTCCTAGAGGATTTTAAGCTGAAGTGACAAGGATTTAATGTGCACCTTAACAGAATCACTTGGGCACTCTGTGAGAACAGACTACATCCGAATATGGGCAGCATGGGTGTGAGGGACCAGGGTGGATATAGAGAAACCACTTGGAGGATTCATCCAGGTAAGATACATATTCCCCATTCCAGTGAGTGGCAAGCATCCACACAGCTGCCCAAGCAAGACATTGCACATCAATCTCATTTCTCCCTTACTGCATTCCTACCAATCCTGTCAATTTTTCACCCTAAACTCTTCTGAAATCCACTTCTCTCCAAAGACTCTACCATTCTAGTGCAGGCCATCACCACCCCTGCCTGGATGCCTGCAGTGGACTCCAAGGTCTCTCTCTTATTCTGTCCCCCGAAAATCAAAAGCGATCTTCCACAAGAAGAGCTTTTATCAAGACACTCCCCTGCTTAAAACCCTTCAAAGGTTCCTCACTGACTGCAAGATGACTCTGGAACACAAATTTCCTGCTTTGTTCCCATTGTCCACCCTTTCCCCCTCCAGTATGCTCCCTGAAGAAGGCTGTTTGGTCTGCTTTGTTCTGCTTGAACCCCTTTCCCATTCGGTGCTCTTAGAACTCCCCATGCCTACCCTTGTCCTTGCACGTGTCATACCCTGTGCTGATTTGTCTACCTTCTCCAACTGGACAAGGCAGTAAAGGTCTTATTATGTTGTCTCTCTAATGCCTATCATTGGGCCTAGCACACACTACCTTCCTCAGCAAGCGTCTACTGCAAGAATGACTGATTCTTTTTTCTCCTGGAAGCTCTAAGGAGAGGCCATGGCTTTATAAACAAGCTCTGAAGGAGAAGGCCCAGAAAAGCAGCCTCCTCTCTGGGAGTGCCATCCACCTGCCCGTGGTACAACTTTCTAGCTGGCAACCCCATCCTTTTGGTCAGCAAATATCGCCTCGGTGTCACGTGCTCTGCGGCAAAATCAGAATTAGATAGAGTCCCCGCCCCAAATTGCTCCCTAAGCTGCACTGCCGAAAGATTTGCTGAAAGAAGGGGCGATCTTTTGACCTCGGGAGAACTCGAACTTCAGCCCATGGTGCCTACATCGCCAAGACACTGCATTTCTCTTTCTGCGCCCAAGCGTACGGAGCACGCCCGGTCTGCAGGCCCCCAGATTATGAAATGCCCTCTGCTTGGTCAATATTCTTTGATCTACCTTGATACTTTGGAGCTTTGACCACCCCTTTCGCTGATTTGCGGCCCTCCCCTTCCAAATGACCCTCACCTCTGACCCTTTCAGACCCGAGACCCCTGACCTAGGACCGATCTCCCCCTCATTTCTTCGCCCTTTGGTCATTCTTGCTCCATCTTACATTTTCTTGGCAACATCCGTCTCCCGGAACTGCTCCTTCACCATGGTGATAGCTGCCGGGGAGCTCCCCCGCCTCGAGATTTGGGGAGCTGGATTAGAGAGACGACGCTCTTTGCACCTCTCGGGGTTGCTTCTTGACTCGTTGCTAACACATCAGCGGCGTCCTCTCGGCCACCGTAGAGAGCGCCCCACGTGGCCCCTTCCTCTTCCGCTACTCGCCGGCGCGTCTGTCTGTCAAGAGAGGCTTCCGGCCCGCCGCTTTTTGCCTTCTCCTTACACCGCCATCTGGCGGCACCTCCTTGAAACTGCACCGAGGTCTGCACTGTTATTTTCAAAATTCCCATTTCCGGTCTATTTCCCCAGGTCATCTGACACCGAGAAATTACAACCTCTTACCTTAGGACTTTTAGACAAACAGAAAGCCAAAAATTGCATAAAATGGAAAATGGTTATTATAAACATCAATACCATCTTTTTTTTTATTTTTTCCCCCCAAAGCCCCCTGGTACATAGTTGTGTATTCTTCGTTGTGGGTTCCTCTAGTTGTGGCATGTGGGACGCTGCCTCAGCGTGGTCCGACGAGCAGTGCCATGTCCGCGCCCAGGATTCGAACCGACGAAACACTGGGCCGCCTGCAGCGGAGCGCGCGAACTTAACCACTCGGCCACGGGGCCAGCCCCCATCAATACCATCTTAATTAAAGGCCTCTAATTATTCTAGGAAAGGTAGAGGCTAAAGCGAACCTGCCCCAAGGACAGAGGGCACCATGTGGACCAACAAAAAAGGAAACTGGGGCAGAAAACACAGCCGTGTATGCACCGCTAGTTCATAAAGCTATTTTGGAAAAAAAGAAGAATTAAACTTATATATATATTTTTTCTTCTTCCCCCCAAAGCCCCCCAGTAGATAGTTATATGTTCTAGTTGCAGGTCTTTCTGCTTTCGCTATGCGGGATGCTGCCTTCTACTTCCGCTATGCGGGAAGCATGGCTTGATGATCGGTGCCAGGTCTGTGCCAAGGTTCCTGGTGAAACCCCGGGCCACTGAACTGGAGCTTGCGAACTTAACCACTAGGCCACGGGGTCGGCCCCTTAAACTTATATTTTTATTACAAAAACAGAAGCTGAAAATCTGTCCGTTTAGGGTAAAAAGTGAGCCATGGTGAGATAGGGAAACAAGATAAAGGGCAAATAGGAAGTGAAGATCAGATCATTCATGTACGGAGGAAATAAACAGCTTGCCTACAGTCTGTAACAACTTACGGGAGGTGATCCTAATGTGGCATCTTGTGCATGAGACTAACAAGGAAACCACACCACCGTAGGACTCAGTGCTACAGAACCTGAAACTTATTGTTTGTGAGAAACTCTAAACAGAACCTCGTAAAGTGATTCAACACCTTTGAATTTTAAGAAGGGACGCTGTTTCATTTTCAGACCCTATGGAACCCCACTAGCAAGACACAAATGTCACAGACCAAAAGCAAAGTAAATCAGAGTTTACTAACCTATGCCAGCAGTTAACCACTTAATATATTTTTGGAGTAATGTTGACCATACTATACCAATAAGATTTGATGAGTGGCTTTTATCATCCACAGGTCAAGAGCAAAGGTTCTGGAACCACGGTGCCTCCACGGGAGTCTAGACACCACGTAAAAGTTGTGTGACCTTGGGAAAGTTACTTAACCTCACTGTGTTTTAGCTTTCCCGTCTTTAAAAGGTGTAAGTTTCTTAGAGTTGGTGGGAAGTTAAACGGCAAAATGAAGGTAAAAGTAGTAAGAATTTAACAGGCACATAGCAATCACTCAATGAATATTAACTATTATTATTCTGAAGAACATAGGGAGGCAGCCTTTAAAGCCTGCATCCTGGTATCCTGGTCCACCTAACTTTTGGGAATGTCTTTCCTAAAGTCTTTGAACATGCACACTTTTATGTTCTTTGTTTCATTTTCAACAATTAACAAATTTCTGGATCAAGCAAATATTAAAAGCTCATTTTTTGGAAGGATTAAGATTTTCAAAAAAAGACAGTTAAAGAGTTTTTAATCTTCAATCAGAAAATCACCAAAGAATTTCATAAAAATGATACTCAGCAATACATTTAAACGGTCAGTGTTGTGTACTTGAAACGACAAAGGGTTTCTGCAGTTTGCCCAGTTGCAAAGTGAGGAGCTGGTGGAGGGGATCTCCTAAGACGCCTTCCAGCTTTACCAATCTCTAACTCGGATAGAGGTAATTTAAACTATAATTCGGCTTACCAGAATTTTAAGTACGGACAATTCAGTATAATGAATTGAACTGAAACTAAAGTCGTGCTTCCATAAACCTAGCTGTCCCAGCTGTGCGCCTCCCATTGGCCAGTCTAGAACCGCGGGGTACGTGGCCCAGGATCAACGAGTGGGGCCATGGGGACTTTCAATCCGGCATTGGCGCGGTCGACCTCGCGATTCGAACCACGCCCCCACGCCGGGGCCGCCCGGGGTCCTTCCGTGCGCGTTGATATGATTGGCCGGCGAATAGCAGTCCTCTTTTCCTTCCCGGCTGCTTGAGCATCCACGGCCATCATGGTGAGTCTCCCTTTTCTGCTGTGGTCATCGGCTGCGTATCGGAGCCATCCTTCGTGTCCCGATCCCGCCATCTGCGCTACGGCCGCCTGAAACTCAGTAGCTTATCCCTGGCTGTGTCTGCCGGCGGCCGGTTGCCGAGCGCCCTAGAGCCGCCTGCGGGGAGACCGGGCTGCGCTGGCTATCCGGACCTGCCGTGCTTCCGAGTCCAGGGCCTGGGGAGTGCGGGAGTGGCTGCTACGTTGGTCGGCCTCCTGGAGCACAGTGGATTGGGCGGGGTGGGGTGAGACGCGTCCTTCCTGCATCCCAGTGTGGGATAGGGGGTCGGCAGGTGATGGCCGCCTAAGAGGTGAAGAGGGTGCGGGCGGCGCCCGGGCGAGTTGCGGCGAGTGAACCCGTTCCCGCGTGTAAGCTCGGATGTTTTCGGCCGGGTGGGTCCTCCTGTTTTTCCTTGCGGAAATACACCCTGGGAAGAGAAGCCACCAAAAGGCTTGCACTCAGTCACTACTAGTTAGCTGCGTCTCTCGAAAGGTTCACCTGTTTTAACTCCACGTGCAAGTCATTTTTCCCCGACCGTTCACTCTCAAGAATTGAGTACTGTTGAAGTGAACTTATTTTGTGGTTTTTCAAACTGAAGCTGAAATCTAGTAATCATTTGCTGCCGTGAAAACCTGTCCTTTCTTCTTTTTTTGGGTAAAACCTTTCGTTTTAGTCGTTCTAAGTATGCTGAATGCCCCCATTCCTTAGTAGTTACTTGTGTAAAGGGAGTTTTTGGGTCACTCAGAAGGGAGTACGGTTTTCTTTGGGCTGTAGAGTTTGGTGGTGAAGGATGTGCAGGCAGTGCAGGGCTTGTGTCATATTTGTGCAGGATGCTGTGAACACGGTGCTGTGACTGTAGCGTTAGTATGAGCCTCCGTTTTACTCCAGAGAAGTGGTTCTTAACTGGTGGGGTGGATTTTTGCTCCTAAGGGAACAGTCGATAAAGTCTGCAGACCTCCTTGGTCACAATAGAGAAGTGGGGACCTGCATCTAATACTGGAGGACAAGGTTGCTACTAAATATCTTAAAATGCGCAGGTCAGACCCCACAACAAAGAACCAGCCAGACCAAAATATTGTGCTGAGGTTGAGAAACCCTGCTCTGGAGTGATTCCCACAACAAAGTGAAGTAAAACTTAAGAGATTCACACCGAGCTGTTGAGTGCATTTTCTTGGTACTGAGTTTGTGTGTTGGTGCTCTGCTAATAAGTAGGTTGGGAGGACATGGGAAATTGTCGCTTTTTTGCTTCTTTGAAGTTTTCCTGCCACTACTCCATGTGGCTTTTGAACATTTGAAATGTTGTTCTGCTGCCGAGACATTGCGTTTTTAATGTTATTTAATTTTAATTATCTGTGTGTGGCTGTGGGTTACCGATTTGCACAGTGCAGTTCTAGATCTTGGAAAATCACAGCAAGGTCAAGAAAAGTTTAAGTATTAACCTAGTGTGCGATGTTTTCAGAATGACACAGTAACTATCCGGACCCGGAAGTTCATGACCAACCGACTACTTCAGCGGAAACAAATGGTAAGGAGGGGCCCATCAAAGTTGGGTTAATTGTTCTTCGCTTTTAAAGATGTATTTCATTATAATAAATACTAAACTTGATATCTTCTTTTAGGTCATAGATGTCCTTCACCCTGGGAAGGCAACGGTACCCAAGACAGAAATTCGGGAAAAACTAGCCAAGATGTACAAGACCACACCAGATGTCATCTTTGTATTTGGATTCAGAACCCATTTTGGTGGTGGGAAGACAACTGGCTTTGGCATGATTTATGATTCCTTGGATTATGCAAAGAAAAATGAACCAAAACATAGACTTGCACGAGTAGGTCTCCTCATTTATTCTACAGCTGCTGAAGACGTTTTTTCAATAATGTTATGTTGTGGCTTCAGTGGAATGAGCAAGAGCAAGCAGTCTGGCGAGGGGCAACATAAGCACCTAAAGAACTCTGAAGGGGTTAAGAGAAAGGAAGGGGATGAGAGAGGTTCTTTGATAAAGTACAGGGGTTCAGAAGTGGGGTCTGCAGCGTTCGAGGAGGTGGCATTTGAGCTGGGTCTAGAAGGCAGGAGAAGTGGTGCTTGTGGAGATGGGGGCTGGAAGCAGGGGGTGAGTTTGGAAAGATAGGTTGGTACCAAATTGAGATCCTTATTACCAAATGTGAGTGGACTAAACTCCCCTAGGTAGCTAGGAACTGAAAGGTTTTTGATAATTTCTTGAGTGCCAAGCACTACAGAGTGAACTACAGTGGACTGGGGATGCTCCCTATCTTACTTTTTAGCTCGAGAACTAGCAAATGGATTGGTAGTTTGAAATATTTCTTGTATCTCATGTTGTAACTGTTTTTCCTCCCTGCTGTTAGATAACTCTTCCCATAGAATAGCTGTGAGGGAAATCATGGTGATGTGGTGGGATGCTGCATTCTTTTTAACTGGTGGTCTGGGAGGCCTTGCTGAGGAGGTGACACTGAAGCTGAGATCATTGTAAAGATTTGGAAGGAGTCTTCTAGGTGCAGGAACAGCAAGTGCAAAAGTGAGCAATGCAAGATGAGTAAATTCGCGCACTCTTCATTGGCGGTGGGTAGAGTGCTTAGTAAAGATTCCTCTCTCAGCCTGGAATAATACATGGAGTTGCAAAGGGAAGAGACCCTGAAGGGAAGCCAAAATGTGGGTATCTAGTGAGCTGTAGACTCAAGGCTGGACGGTAACAGCTGGTCCCTTGAACTTAGCATGCTGGGAGCATCGAGTAGACATTTGCTTCCTGTGCCATTCTGTACATACTGTCTCATAATTTGATGGCCCTTCCTCTTCTGGCACAGACAAGTATTGTTAAATGTTCTTGAGAAGTTTTGATTTGGAAGCTGCATTTCTCGGGCTCTGACCTGGTCAATTTCCCTACCAGATTAGTGGGTAATGATGAGTTGATGTTTGCAAATCACGTATGTATACTCCTTTCGCCTTCAGCATGGCCTGTATGAGAAGAAAAAGACCTCAAGAAAACAACGAAAGGAACGCAAGAACAGAATGAAGAAAGTCAGGGGGACTGCGAAGGCCAATGTCGGTGCTGGCAAAAAGGTATAGTTCAAGGGAAATACAGAAATGTCATTTGCAGGTCTTAAGTGTGTAGAAAGGATCTAATAACCTTTTTTAATGTTTCTTCTTTTTCCACTTCTTCTGGATTACAGAAGGTAATGTGTTTTGAGACGCTCCGTAATGTAGTGTCTTAACACCTCAGTAGAGTAGCTTCGCCCACCCCTTAGCTCACAGATTAGCCCAACATGGTGCCACATCGGTTCAGTGATCCTGGTGGGCACCTTGCAAGCCCTATCAGGAAAAGTTTTCATTTTACTGCTAATTGGCATAGACTTTTAAAGGGGGAGCAGGTCTAGTTCCCTGAGATTTACCTTATTTCCTGAAAATGAACAGCTGGTTTAAGAAGCCGTTGAATCAGTGTGGCCCGTGTTTTCCTGGCATGCTGGAGAGGCAGCTCAGATCTCAGTTGCTTTCCTCTCCAGTTAGCCAAGGCTTAAGTGATTTTAATGATAAGCAGCTTTTTACCAGCTTTGCTAGCTAATTGTAAATAGTTGAATGGAATTAAGGTGTTGGGTTGTTAAATAACAAATAATCAAGTGTTCTGTGAAATTTTTTTTTGCCTTTTCCCTCTACTTTCTTGGATTTCTTGTTCATCAGAAATGAAGTGTCTAGCAGGTACTGAGATCGTGAGCACGGTGTGGGGATGCATCACCTTCACTGAGTTTGCTTTAATGCTTTGCATGTTGGCTTTTGGATGACAGGGTTATGTAGTATGGTCTACTATAGTACCACTGCTGTGTTTTAAAATAGTATTTTAAAATAGCAAGGGACAAAAACTTTTAATCGTGTTTATTTTGGAAACTCAAAAGTGCATGTTATGTTGTAAAGTGACCCACTGGAGGAAAGTGAGTACCCTACTAAGTAGGTACCTTTTAACTTGCACTTGGGAAATGCTGTGTCCCAGACAGTTACATACCCAGGAAATGGCTTTAGTTAACACAGGGCTTGGGAAGGGGCCCCCCTTCCAGTCATGAGCAGTCTTTCCCTTGGGGACCCTGGAGACTGGTCACTTCTCTAGCAGTTCTGGTAATAAATTGGTCCAGGAAGTCTTGTAAATCTCTGTCCTGGGAGCATCCACTCAAAGCCGCCTTTTACCATCTCCTTTACCCTTCCTTTGCTTTTATTACTTGATCTCCAGTTTTCGATGTGATGTCCCTTTTTTTTTTTCTTTTTTCTTTTTCTTTTTCTTTTTGAGGAAGATTAGCCCTGAGCTAACATCCACTGCCAATCCTCCTCTTTTTGCTGAGGAAGGACTGGCCCTAAGCTAACATCCGTGCTCATCTTCCTCTCTTGATGTGTGGACGCCTACCACAGCATGGCTTGATAAGCAGTGCATACATAGGTCGCACCCCAGGATCTGAACCACCGAACCCTGGGCTGCCTAAGCAGAGCATGTGAACTTAACCACTGTGCCACTGGGCTGGTCCCCCGTATTTTTTTATTTGAAAAATTTTCGAGATGTTTGTGTATTCACGTTTTGATAAACAGGCTTTCCCCGTTAGTATTTGGCCAGGATGGTCTACTACCCCACTTAAAAAACATTTTTGCACATTTAAGCAGCCTAAACCAGTAACGTGGAAAGTGGGGTGAGAGTAGGTCTGAGGTAGTAGGGTTTTGAAACAGTGGTGATCACTGTCCCTGTGTGCTCCCTTTAACCATGACTCCCTGCCAGGCCGGGCGGTAAGCTTGGTGTGCCTGCCCAGGACTGGTCACGCTGACTGCCCAGTGTCGTGGAGCTGCAGTAATGGACGAACTGCCGGAACAACTGCTCGCTGCTTAGAGCCGCTCCCTGTTTCTGAGGCTTACACTTGTTGACAGACGCTCAGAGACTGCAAAAAGAGTCAGTCAACATCTGTCTTCTGATATAGATCTGAAGGTCATGTAACACTCCTCATTCAGCCTTTGAGTCCCATGTGCTAGTGCTGAGTGGTGACGTGTCGAGGACTTACCTGTGGGGAACTGAGCCGTCACTATTCCTGCTTCAGGTTGCACTCATACATGTCACTAGTACTACTTAGAAAGCCAGCTGGAAAATTAATGCATAAATGAACACATGTATTCCTTGGCTGAAAAAAAAACAGTAATGTTCCTTTTAATTCAGTTTTTGTTCGGATGTTGGAATTGGTGTTTGCTCTTAGCTTTTGGGTACAATAGGGTTAAGTTAAGGAATAAATAGTCTCATTTTGAAGAGTAATTGAAGCATTTTTATTTCAGCTAGATTCTGCCTTTTTTTAAATACTAAGTTGCACTAAGTGCTTTTGTTCATTGTGATGGTGGTTTTTAAAGTGTTGAGCTGAGACAGGTTTTAAAAGACTTGCTTGATTATTTAGGACTCTCCCATTGTGGTAAAATTAGACTTCAGTCTGGGATAATTCCCAGGTCTGTTGATTGTGCTAGCATGCCCAGCACGATGTTGCTGGGCGGAGCAGAGGGGCCCAGGCTCAGAGACCTACTTCTTCTGTAGTAGGCAGTGGCAATTTGCATTGGCACTGTGGTTGGCATAATGATCTCTTCATTGTGGAGTCATCATGCCACTTTGTTTTTACAGGAACCGTAGTAAACAACCAAGGTGGTCTCAAGGTTGGGAGAAATAAAATCAATGTGAATGTCTAGAGAGTGCTTTATATACAATTGCAAAGGACAAACTGGTCATCTTTAAGGTTTATGATTGCATGCCCTGAAATGCAGGTTATTTTGGAGTTTCAAAAGGAACTATTAATGAGACATTTCTTTTCCCTTTTCCCTCCTCCTTTCTCCCTTCCCTGCCACTGATTCAGTGAGCTGGAGATTGGACAACAGGTATAATTCAAGCTTTTCATTTAGATCACTAGACTTCTTGGTTAACCGATGCGGTAATTTAAAAGTAGAGCATGTGAAATAGATTTAGACGTAGATTTACAAGTGCTCTTAAGAGTTGTAGCCTCTTAAACTAATAATGACATGGTTTTGTTTTTAAAATTTATTAATTTTAACTCGTCTTTTGTTCCTAACTTGAATGCTTGTAAGTTTTATTTATTGATGCTTACATTGTGTTATGATCACACAAACTTAACATGATTCTAAGTTACTAATATTTTTTCTACATAAGTGTCATTAATTTTGGAGTTTGTTGAAGAATTTGAACTTTTAATTTTTAAATTAAAGGCAGTTGCTAATTAAATTTTTCTTTTTCTTTCATTCACAGAAGGAGTAAAGATTCTGCAGTGACTTTATCTGTGGTGATTGTGCAGATTTTTCATGAGACGATTAATAAACTGAACTTTTATGTGTCTGGTTGTTTGAAATATATTTGAATTTTACTGGGAATGTTATAAAACTAGTCTGCTGTTGAGCAGCTTTCGGTTGCTGCCGAAGTTCACATGTTCCATCAAACATTCAGTGAAAACTTGGTGTGATGGGGTGATGTTCGTCCTTCCCTGTAATCTCACAGAGATGTCAGGTGGAGAGTATCAGCAACATGAGAGCATATGGGGTCAGTCTGGCCTGCTCCTGTTAATATCTGCCATCCCTGAAAGAGACCCTTGAAATCTGTATTCCTTTTTGGTCTTCCTAGAACCTCACTTAGTCCTTGTTACTGAAAAAATTATTTGCTGGCCTTAATAGAAATTAAAATTACTAGATAACATTTTCGTTTATCCTGAAGTAAATAGGATCTGTCATAATTGTTATTTGTGCATTGCAGGTTTGTGCTTATGGAATAATTGAGTGGTTTATTATGAGTGGGGAATTTGAAAGAGGCTCTAGTTCATGACTCTTTGGGTATAGTTTATAACTGCTTGGTAAATCTGATTGTACGTGGTTTTTATGAAACATTGAGGGTTATCTAGTGTTATCTTTGCTGGGTGCTGATTCTTGGCTTGGCTTTTTCTGACATCAGGATTGAGGCCTGGATTGTGGGTTATTGGTGAGTTGTGTGGGGTTGGGGGATTTGAGGAAGAGTTGTTTAAGGGTCACTTTGTGGATTGAGGTGCCTCTTGGGAGGGTAGGAAATCTGAGTTGAGAGCTTGGGTGTTGTGTTTGGGATGGGAAAGAAGAGGCATTGATGGCTTAACAGGTTTTAGACGCCATTTTCTCCTGAAGTTGGTATATGATTTGCACCTTACATGGGTCCATCTGGGAGTCAAGGTTATAAATGCTATTAAGAACCATGTCAGTGGATGAAAAGCTCCAGAGAAACCTCAGGAAGCAGTAGAGAACTGAAAGACCTGGGTAGTTGGGTAGAAAAGGGATCCAGGAAAAAGCAAGAATCATTACAGCAGGTGGTATGAGAGGGTTGCAGGAAGGAATGGTTGGTCTAATATTTTGGAGACAGCATGGTGAGAAGCCTTTGACTGAGGGAGCTACAAACTGGAGGGCAGGTTTGTGTATAGATAGGTGGCTGAACCTGCTGGCTGAGGGCAGGATGGGTGTAGTTAGTCCATTTGTGCCTATGTTGAGGCTGTATGTACTTGGGTTTGTAGACCCCATGGCTCTGTGTGTTCTCTTGCTAGGGTATCTGCTTTGTACTCCCTTGCTAGGACCAGGCAATAAAACCAGTGGTCTACTTGTAGAGAAAGTGTGAAGGAGTCGGGGAGTTTAGGCCCGCAAGCTTCATTTTTCACCCCAATGGCTAATGGGTGGTGTGGAGTAGGAGATTTGAAGTGAGTGGCTTTTTTAAGTGAGCAGTGCATGGAGGCCAGAGGTCATCCTTGCCTCGTGGCGAATTGTTCCAGTTTGAGATGCACTTTCCTGTGACGGAGCTAGGGAGCAGAGGACTGGTGAGCAGCATGCAGGGCCAAGGTGGTGAGGATCCTGGGAGAAATGCTGGAAAAGGCTCCTGTTTGGTTGGGCTGTTCCCGGACAGGGCAGGAGGTGAATTTGGGAGCAGGGGTTGGTGGTCATGAAGTTCAGGGGCAGAGCTAGTGGAAGCAGTGGAGCAAGAACTGAAGGGTGGGAGTTGGTTTTCAGAGGGACTAGGGACTGATGTGAAGATAGAGGACACAGCTGCAGGAAGCCTGGATGGAGGTGAACGTTGGCGTCCAGGTCACAAGATGCAGAGGTTTTTCTTTTGGGATGTGGTCAGGGAGGGCAGAGTTTGCAGTCATTCAGCCAGTACCCTCTTTGGAGAAGGGAATTGTGATTAACTCTAGCTGGGCCTGTTTTTTCAGGGGAACTGCCTGGGACGGGATATTGGCGGAAGTCACAAACTGGCCGTCTTGTCTGTAAGCTTTATTGGACAGGCAAGGCATTTTTAAACTGGACAGATTTTACATAAAGATGCAGATTTCCAGCCTCTTGAAATACCAAAAGCAACAGCTGGCCCACCTTCCAGGGTGATAGGGAGTTGTCCAAGTGCTTTGGTATAGGCCGGTCCACCATAGCCAGCACCACAGCCTCTGCTCCTATGATTAGCCTGCGCCCTCTGTCTCCTTGCCCTTTGTTCTTGTGTCTGCATGCTGCTTTCCTTCAGTCTAGTCCAGATGGGTGTGTGGGCAAGTCATTTGGTCCCCGATTGGGTTGACCTTAAGTGGGGGCTTCCAAGGGTATCTTCTCTGCTGACCTGACTCATTGCTACTTTGAGGCTCAAAATGAGGTAGCACCTCTGAGAACAGTTTGGAAACTGAAGTGCTAAGCAACTGCCAGGAAGCAAGGTCTTGGAGGACCTCGTTTTAAATTTTGGACAGCTGTGCTATTGAACTTAAGGATTCTTGGAGATCCAGCACTTTGTTGGCCCTGACAGTAGTCAGACCACACACTGCTGTCAACAGGCTTTGAAAGAACCTCCAAGAAAATGCAAAGTTGATTTTACTAATCGGAGTCAACAGGGAGAGTGTGTCCCTTCCCTCCACTTGACAGTGGTCACTGGGAGGCTGTGGCTTTGTGAGAGGTAGCAAGGATCTTTGAAGATCCTTGTCTGGTGAGAAGCTAGAGGTGTTCTGAAAAGGGGACATAGAGTCTAGTGACTCCTGGGGTGCTTTACAGCTGGCCTTAGAACAGTATTCCTGAGTCCTATTAGTTGCTGCATGTGCCCAAGTGATCAGATCAGATCAGGCAGCTTTTAACAGTGCTCTGCTCGCTTACTTCTGTGGCAAGTTGATTATTTTGGGCTCCCTTTAGAGACCGCATCTTAAGACATTATACCTTTGAAGCCAGGGCAGGTGCTGTTACAAACTATATGAGCAATGATCTTGTTTAATCTGCAGATAACCGCAAGAGGCAGGTCTCACTGGACCCATGTTGGAGAGGTTTAGAGCAGTTAATTTACCCAACTAAGGGATAGGGCTGGTATTGGAATGCAATTGTCTTGTCTCTAGAGTCTATATTGTGGGTTTATTTAGTCACTCAAATATTGAGTAGCTGTTTTCTGCAGGGTATATAATGGTGTATGAGACTCATGATTTTTGTATACCTAACTGTGTACTCAGCAAGGTGCCTGTTACCATGGGGTTATTGAACAAGTATTAGATGGCCAAGTGAATTCCCTGCTTACTGAGCTGCTGTGTGCACTGGTCCCTGTTCTGGGTGGGAGCTGGGGAGATGGATAGAGAAGCTGTCCTTGCCCTTAAATCTCAGGGGGTTAAGGAACTTATCCACAGTCTCATGGCCTGGCTTCTCCTTATCATGAAGAAGCAGCGTCTATAATGGTGTTAAGTCACATAATAGGAATCCAGAGGTGAGGATTGGTGCAGGGTGGCTGGGTCTTGGAAGGCTTCCAAGAGAATAACACCAACAGGAGCAGGGGTCTCATTTGGAGCCACGAAAGAGAAAACAGGTGAAACAAGCAGGCACTTGTAGGACGAAGTGAGTGGGAAGAGTGGGTATGAGTTGTAGGACGAAGTGTGCTTGGGAAGAGTGGGTATGAGTGGGGAGGGTGGGAGCAGAACATGCAGATTGGCTTTCTCTTCCTTAATCAGTGAGATGGAAGGCCCTGTGGTGAGTTGGGTGGCTTCCAGCAGTTTTCACAATGCATTTCTGGTAGGAGAAATTCTATTTCAAAAATAGACTTTAGGTTGGCTGCAAGTGCACAGAGGTATGAAACTTGATTCATTTCTGCCAGCAAAGCAGGGGCTTTCCTAAGTTCTGGAGCTCTGTAGTGTGGGTCTAGGGAGTGAACACACCTCCACACTTCATCTGCTCTTCCCCCAACTCACCTTTGAACTTGTACGCCAGACATTGCAGAAGTGAGACCCCCAGAACAACAAGCTGTCCCTAGTCTGGGAATTAGGAATTTGGGTACAAATGAGGTTCTTGTGGGAAATGGGACTGGAGAGGTCAGCAGGGAACAGATTGAGGGGGACCTTGTATGCCAGCCAAGGATTTGCCTTGTTCAATATTTTGGTTGAATGAAAACATGCTGGAGAACAGCATTGGATTGAACATCCTTTCACATGCTGAATTTGTCTGCATGGGAGATAATTTAGTTGTTGGCTTGTTCATCAGGTATGTTGGAGGGTATTTGTGCGGGAGGTTAGGAGTTGATGAGATGGCATCCAAGCAGTCTAGGTTGGTGGGAAAAGGACTAGACGGGGGGGGGGGGGGGGGGGGGGGGGGGGGCGGGGCTGGCCCTGTGGCTGAGTGGTTAGTTCACGTGCTCCATTTCAGCGGCCCAAGGTTTCGCCAGTTTGGATTTTGGGCAGGGACAGGGCACTGCTCATCAGGTCATGTTGAGGTGGCGTCCCATATGGCACAACCAGAGGCACTCACAGCTAGAATAGACAGCTATGTATTGGCGGCCTTTGGGGAGGAGAAGGAAAAAAAGACTGGACTGGGAATCAGGAGACTTCCTTTCTGATCCCCATTCAGTCTCCGTCCAGCTGGGGCCGTGGATGGGCAAGGGACTTCCCTTTTCTGGGCCTCTATTTCCCTGTGTCCAGATAAGGTACAAGGGCTAGGTAAGTGGTTGGCACCTGCGGGCTTGTTAAAAATACAAATGCTCAGGCATCTTGCCCCAGTTTCCAGAGTTACTAGTTCTGGGTGGCCCCCAAGCATTTGAAGTTTTAACAACTTACAAGTGGTGCTACTGATCAGCTAGGTTAGGGAAACTGGACTAAAGAGTCTCTAAGGTCCTTTCTGCCTCTGAGAATTTTGTGTCTCTAAGTAGGAGACATGGTCTCCTTCTTCAAGAAGCTGGCAAATGAACAGCAATACTACTGTTACTACTTCTAATAGAAACGATAATGACAGCAGAATAGCTAATGTTTACCGAGTGCTTTGTAAGTGCCAGGTACTGAACATGAATGATCTCAGTTGCCTTTTGAAACCAGTCTGTGAGGGAGGTATGATTATCCCCATTTTGCAGATGAAGAGACTGAGGCTCAAAGAGGTTAAAGAACTTGGTCGAAGTTACACAGCTTTGACATTCTGTGAGACTCTTGAAGGCATTTGTGGATTCTCACTAAGGAGTAGAATTTGCACTGAGTCTTGATGGGTGCAGAGAGATTAACTAAGGCAGTGGTTCTCCAAATGTGGTCCTGAACAGACAGCATCAGCATCACCGGGGAACTTGCTGGAAATGCACATTCTCAGGCCCCCACCACAAAACTACTGAATCAGAAACAGGGTTGAGCCCAGCAACGTATGTTTTACCAAGTCCTGGAGGTGATTCTGATGCAGGCTGAAGTTCGAGAACCAGTGAGCTAGAAGGGAAGGACGTTTTAGAGGGGACAGCTGTGGAGACTACGAAGGGCAGCATTATGACCGCCCCATCACCGGCCTTCCCTTTGGTGGAATAAAGAGGTCTGATGAGCCCTGCAGACTCCCACGAGGGGGCACTGTGGGCGCAGGCTTGGATGCTGCCTGCTTTGTTGTCGTGACTTGTGGAGGCGTGAAAAAAGCCTGCTGTCACATCAACTGGAGAGGTCACTCTTTCTTCTCAGAGAAGGTCTAATGGGGGTGGTAAGCTTGTTTATAGGATTTGGCCCTCGTAGAGAAGCTGAACCTGCAGGGCTTTCTGCTGTTCACATGTGTATTTTGATGTCTACCTATCCGTGCTGCAATGTCTTGGCAGATCCTGTGCAAACAGCATTCCTCATTTGTAGCTGCCGAGCCAGGGGGCTTACAGTTTCTTTGGGGGGAACACACGAACCCCAGTGGCCCGATTCTAGTTCAGTGTTCTCCCTAGTGGGATGCCTCTGACCAGGTCTTTGACATTTTTGGTTGGGGAGCCTGTCTTTAAGCCCGCGCTCTGCCCCAGTCATACTTCGTGATCTCAGGCAAGTCCTCTTTCTTCTCTAGGCCTCAGTATCCTACTCTGTAAGACAAGGGAGTGGTGCTGAGAAGTTGACTTTCAGTGTCTTTCTCTCCGTGGATAAAATCCTGCCCTGGGGAGTTGAGGAGGAGACAGACTTGTCTTACTCAAGGAACTCTGATTGTACGACATCCATCTCCTGTATCCATTTAAGTAAGCCTTGCCAGGGACTTGGTGGGACCTATCAAATTGGATTTTTTAAAAAGTCTAGATCTTTACACATCGAGGATTTGCCTCTCTCTATAGATTTCTATGCTACATTGATTCGAAGTAGGAAAGATTTACACCCTGTTCTTCTCTCAGCTGCAGTGTGTATTTCTTCTGAAAATACATTGCCTCAGAGGGAGGGCCTGTGACAGTGTGGGGGGCTTCAGCATTCCCCTCATTAATCCAGGTATTGGCGTCCTATGCCTCACGGTGACCGCTCACCCAACTGAGCCGCTCTGTCTGGGTGCTTAGTCTCTGGAATAGTGTTTTCAGAGAGCTGTACACGTGTGTATTGTAGAGCCAGAGGGGATTCAAGAGAGGGGCTGATCCAGCCCTCTGCTGGCTCCCACTGTCTGCCATGATACTCAGAGAGTTTGCTTAGAAATTTCCCGACCCATAGGAAAAACATCATCGAGCTGCAGCTCTCCTTGGTGAGGAAACATGTTAAACAAGATGCCTCTTTCCATCAGGACTCCTTGGAGAAGGAAAGAAAGTTCTTCAGTTGATCTGGCACCTCCATTGGGCAAGCAGGTAGCACTACGTTTTCTTCTGTTTGTGAATGAGGCCACTGAGGCACAGGGAGGTTGGGTGACTTTCCCCAAGTCCCTCAGCTCATCAGTGGTGGCGAGAGGACTGAAATTCAAGCCTCTTCACCTTGAACTGGCTCCCCTCCTGACAACAGGTGAGCCATTTGCTACTCAGATGCCATTTCCTCCTTTTTTTTTTTTTCAATCCACCCTGAGGTGTTTTTCTTTTTCCTATTTTATGGAGATATAATTGACATATAAAATAATAGTAGTTTAAGGTGTATAGCATAATGATTTGATACATGTATATATTATGAAATGATCACCACATTAAGTCTGGTTAACATCTATCACCTCACATAGTTATAAATTTTGTTTTTTCTTGTAATGAGGACTCTTTTTTTTTTTTAAGGAAAATTAGCCCTGAGCTAACATGTGCTGCCAATCCTCCTCTTTTTGCTGAGGAAGACTGGCCCTGAACTAACATCCATGCCCATCTTCCTCGACTTTATATGTGCGACACCTGCCACAGCATGGCTTGACAAGCAGTGCCATGTCCGCACCTGGGGTCTGAACCTGCAAATCCCAGGCCGCTGAAGCAGAACTTGTGAACTTAACCACTGTGCCACCAGGCCGGCCCCTGGTGAGGACTTTTGAGATCTACTCTCTTAGCAACTTTGGAATATACAGTACAGTGTTGTTAACTGTAGCCACCATGCTGTACTTTACATCCCCACAACTTAGAACAAAGTTTGTACCTTTTGACCCTCTTTACCCATTTCACCCACCTGCCCCCCATCCCCACCACCTACCCCTGGCAACCACCAATCTCTTCTCTGTTTCCTTCTTTTTTTTTTTTTTAAAGATTGGCGCCTGAGCTAACATCTGTTGCCAATCTTCTTTTTTTTCTTTTTCTCCCCAAAGCCCCCCTGTACATAGTTGTATGTTCTAGTTGTAGATCCTTCTGGTTGTGCTATGTGGGATGCCGCCTGAGCATGGCTTGATGAGCGGTGCTAGGTCTGTGCCCAGGATCTGAACTGGCGAAACTTTGGGCTGCTGCAGTGGCCTTAACCATGCGCGACCTTAACCACTCGGCCATGGGGCTGGCCCCGCAGGTGCCAATCTTAAAAACAAAAAAAAACAAAAAAAAACTTTCCTCTGCATGTGGTGATTCGGGAACCCAGGTTTCTTCTGTCCTGTGACTTTGCCATTTTTAGGGCCTCATGGTCACCTGGATGTGCCAGACAGAATGGGAAAGACAGCTGAAGGAAAGGCACCCATTCTGCACCAAGGCCTGACCAGGAGTCGCCCATGTCGTTTTCTGCCCCTATTCCATTGGGTGTGACTTAGTCTTTTGGCACACCTAACTGCAAAGGGCTGGGAAATGTAGGCTAGGCCCCGCCCCGGCAAGGGGAGCAGTATGGTTTTGGGGGACAGCTACCAGTCTTTGCTATGGCAGGAGGAAGAAAGCAGAAGCTGGGAGGTGTCTAACAACCAAAATGTAGACCATGCTGGTGGCCTCCCTGGGATTGGGACTGGAAAGTACTTCAGTGCAATCAGCTCTCCCCTCCTTCCTCCTTCCCGCTCTTAGAGTCTACTCCATTCTCTCTCTGCAGGCCAGCTTTTTTTGCTCTCCTTTCTTTGCCACAGCTGCTACACCAGGCTTCCTATCCCAAGCATCCACCAATGTTAATTATATCCTGCATCCTACTTGTCACTTGCCAGGAGTGAGATGCTGACTGGCCTGGCCCAGGAGAGGGGTCCCTTCTCGGTCCTGCCGGCTCACAGAGCCCCCTTTCCATGTAATGGGCTGAGGGAGTGCTTGCTGAAAAGGGGCCTGCTAACTTGTCCACGGTGGCCACCCCTCGTGTTGCTAAGACTTCTGCCTTCTCTCCTGCTCGTCACTCCCAGACCACCCTATGTTGCCACTTAAAAAAAAGTCTTTTTAAAAACTTAAAAAATAGATTTATTGAAATATAATTCACATACCACAATATTTATCCTTTTAAAGTGTACAATTTAGTGGGCTTCAGTATATTCGCAGATTTGGCAGCCATCACCACTACCTAATTTTTGAACATTTTCATCACACCAAAAAGAAACCGTGTCCCTGTTAGCAGTCACTTTCTGTTTCCTCTAACCTCTACCCCTGACCCCCACCACTAATCTGCTTTCTATCTCTGTGGATTTGCCTATGCTGGACATATTCATTTCATAGAAATGAGATTAAACAATATGCGGTCTTTTGTGCCTGGATCCTTTCACTTAACATAATGTTTTCAAGCTTCATTCATGTTGTAGCAGGTATTAGTACTTCATTCCTTTTAAAAAATACAGCTTTATTGAGATATAATTCACATACCATAAAATTCACCCTGTAAAGTATGCAACTCAGTCATCTTTAGTGTATTCACAGAGTTGTCAACGGTCACCACTGTCTAATTCTAGAACGTTTTCATCAGTCCAAAAACAAACCTCTTACCCATTAGCAGTCTCTCCCTGTTATTCCTCCCACCAGGCCCTGACAACCACTGATTTGCTTTAAAGTCTCTATGGCTTAGCCTATTCTGGACATTTTGTATAAATGGAATCATGCCCTGTGTATGATTTTGTGACTGGCTTCTTTCCCTGAGCATCATAATGTTGTCAGGGTACATCCACGTTGTGGCACACAGCAGTACTTCGTTCCTTAGAACTGTCAAGTAATATTCCTCGTATGGATATACCATATTGTGTTTATCCATTCGTCAGTTGATGGACATTTGAATTGCTTCTACTTTTGGCTATTATGAGTAATTCTGCTGTGAACATGCATGTGCAAGTTTTTGTGTGGACGTATGTTTTTATTTCTCTTGGATATATACCTAGGAGTGAAATTGCTGGGTTGTATGGTAACTCTATGTTCAACATCTTGGGGTACTGCCAAACTGTTTTCCACAGAGGCAATACCAGCAATGTATGAGGGTTCTAATCTCTCCACATTCTCATCAACACTTATTATTATCTGTATTTTTGATTTTAGCCATCTAAGTGGGTGTGCAGTGATATCTCATTGTGGTTTTGATTTGCACTTCATAATAACTAATGGTGTTAAGCATCTTTTCATGTGCTTATTGGCTACTTATGTGTCTTTAGAAAAATGTCTAAGTCTTGCTCATTTTAAAATTGAGTTGTCTTTTTATTGTTGAGTTGTGTTCTTCATATAGTCTAGATATAAGTCTTTTATCAGATAAATGGTTTGCAAATGTTTTCTCCCATTCTGCGGGTTGTGTTTTCATTTTCTCAATGGTGTTCTTTAAAAAGCAAACATTTTAAATTTTGATATCAGTTCCAAATTATTTTTTCTTTTGTCACGTGTGTTTTTGATATTATATGTAAGAAACCATTGCCTAACCCAAACTCACAAACATGCCTATGTTTTCTTTTATGAGTTTTATAGTTTTAGCTCTTACATTTAGGTCTGTAGTCTATTTTGAGTTAATTTTTGTAGATGGTGTGAGGAAGGGGTCTGGCTTCATTCTTTTGCATGTGGCTACTCAGTTGTCCTAGCACCACTTGTTGAAAAGACTCTTCTTTCCCCATTGAATTGTATTGGCGTCCTTGTGGAAAATTAATGGACTGTGTTGCCACTTCTGGGTTTTCTGCTCTTGGAAACTGCTGTCAGGGCTCCCATGAGACTTTGAATGTAGCAAAAATGTCCTCCTTTTGTCGAGCACCTGTTATTCACTGTGCTGGGCACATTGTGTGTATTTATTCTCTTCTGTCCTCACAACAGTTCTGCAAAGGGAGCATTGTAGTCCTCATCTCAGAGACAAGCAAATTGGAACTCAGGATTTTAGCCGTTTGCTGAGGGTGGTTCAGTAAGTGACAGAGCTGAGCCTTGAGCTCAGGTCAGTGTGGTTCCAAGGGCTGGGCTTATCTCTGTGCTCTGTGTGTTTCTCTGCTCCCAGGAGGTCCCATCCAGCTTGGGTGTCTTTTCTAGGGTTCATTGAGGTCTTGACTAGCCAGATACATGTGTAGCAGGGATTATGGCCTGAGACCTAAATATAGATTTCATGATTTTGCAGTGTGATTTGGATGTTTTGAAAAAGCAAATGGTTGCTTCCAGCTGCCTCCAAAGAAGTGGGCACCTAGGGTAAGGAATGATGGGTCCTGTTCTGCCCTGTCCTATTGGACCGCTCCTGGGGGTTATGTTATTTTTGGAAACCACGAAGTGGAGCCCATTCAGAAAAGAGTATCAGGATGGTGGCCTGCCTTCAGGTGATGGTTTGTGAGGCCTTTGACAGGTCTAGAGGTATTTAGCTGGAAATGAGCAGAGAGAGGTGCTGTTGGTCAAGGGCTATCATGTGGGAAAAGGGTGAGATTTGTCCCAGAGCATGGAAAATATGGCGAAATGGTTTAGCTGGACAGGAGGAAGTTTTTAAAACTCAGAGCTAATGAAAGAAGGTAGGGGCTGCCTTGGGGAGTAGTGAGCTTCCTGTCACTGGTGGCGTACAAGCAGAGTCTAGCTGCGTACTTTGTGGGATTGCTGAGAGGATCTTTGGGTCTTCCGTGAGGTGTACGCCTGGGGGATTTTTTTAGGGTTTCGTTTGACCCCCAGAGCCCTGTATCTCCTGGCTTCTGATTTTATGGGGACTTGCTGTGCCTGCAGCTGGGATTGCTCCCAGCTCAGATCCGGCATGCCTCGCTGATCCCGGGGGCTAAATTTGGAAGTTAATAACAACAGTTTGGATTTATGTAGCCTGTTTCCTTGGAGGCACTTCATCTGTTATCCCATTAATTCTCATAACATCCCTGGGTGGAAGGTGAGGGAGGGCGAGAGAGGAGGAAGAATCTCTCTCTGGCTTCTTCACATCCTGAAGGTGAGAAGAGATAGCTGGAGTAAGAGCAAGCCAAGGGCTGGGGAGATCACAGCCCCTCTGGCTTGCCCTGCTCCTCCGCCTGCCCCGCACAATGAACAGGTTGTCCACTGGATAAAGGTCATGTCTCCCCAGCAGGAAGCTCACGTCTTGGGCATAGTACATTGATGATCTGATTCCATAAAAAGTTTAAGACACTCCCATTGTGTGTAAAGCTCTGGGTTGACTCTGCCTGGAGTGGGTGGCCATGGAGGTGAGCAAATGAAACCTGAGCCCAGATGTGAGGGGGGAGACCAACATGTCCACCACTAACCAGCTTGCAGAGAGAGGATCTGGAGGCAGCAGGAGGGCTTCCTCGGGAAGAGGGGATTGAGCGGAGTGTGGGAAGAGTCCTGGGGAGAACCTGGACTTGCAGTCTGGAACTCAGAGTTTGAGTTTGTGTAATGGGGCTAAAGTCCTTGCCCCCCGGCTCACTTTTCCCAGGGGAAGGCTCACATAGATCTCTTTGAGATTCTAAGCCTGTGAGCTGAGTGCTGTTGCACGGATGGCTAGAGAGCCTGGGCGTGCCGAGGAGAGACTGTGGACTAGCTTTGGGAAGAGGCTGCTGGAACCGGCTGGAAGGATGAGCAGGGATGGAAGGGATGGGCACCCTAGCAGGACAAAGGTAGATTGGCTTTGGGGTTCTTGTGTGCTCCAGACCATCCTGTTTGTCACTCCTAACTCTACTCAGACTTTCATGGGCACTTGGCTTCTACGTCCCTCCCAAGTTCTTTCCCTTCAAACCTTGGCATGTGTATTTCAGGCTGGCCCTTGGCAAATGCCCTGGCCTGTGTTGGGGACACTCTTGGCTGGACTCTGACTGCTGCTAATCTTCCCTGGCACCAGGCAAGGGAGGGCATAGAAACCCAGGGTCACAGACTGCAGACTTGCAGCTGGAAGGTCCCTTGAAAATCATCTTACATTACTACACTCTCCTTCCCCCCTTTGCAGATGAGGGAATTGGGGCTTGGAATTGCAAGCACAGGGAGGAATTTTCCAGGAAGAGAGAAGAGCAGTTCCCAAGACCTGGAGGCAACAGAAAGAGGGTGGATTTGTGAAAAGTAGAAGAGCCAGGACTGTGCAGTGTACGTAAATGTGGCTGGAGGGGGAGGCGGGCCGGGTCTTGCAGGGACTGTAGTATGTGTTACAGGTTGAACTTTACTTGGAAGGCCACGGAAGCCACTGAAAGATTTAGAGCAGAGGATTGGTGCCGTCAGGTTTACCTTTTATAAAGGGCACTGGCCAGAAACCAAGCGCTTGATATTTCCTGCTTCCCCTGCTCCCCGCTGGTCTTCCCTGCCCGTGGATGGCAGCTTCATCCTCTGCTTGCTTGGACTGAAAACCCAGTAAACAGCTTCCACTCTTTCTCTCACCCCCGTGTCCAGTGCATCCACAGATCTTTTGGGTCTTCCTTCAAAATACATCCAGATTCTGACCGCTTCTCACCACCTTCGTGACTCCTGTGGTCCAAGCCCCCACATCTCTCCCCTAGTTACTGCCATGGCCCCCTCACTGCACTCCCGATACACTTTTGCCCCTTCAATTTGTTTTCCCTGCCGCGGCTGTTGTGCACTGTGAAAATCAGTCAGATGAGCTAGCTCCTCTGTTCAGTAGCCTCGAGGGGCTGCACATCTCACTCAATGAGGCACCAAAAGGCTCCCTGTGATCCGCACGGCCCGAGACCTGGTCTCCTGTCACTCTCCGAGCTTCTGGCTCTGCTCCTCCAGCTTAACACCCTGCTTCTGCCCCAGAGCCTTCACAATTGTTGTTCCCCCTGCCTGGCTCACTCTTCCTTCAGCTGACCTTGTGGGCCATGCTCCCTGCCTTCTGGTCTTTGCTCAAGTGTTACCTTTTCAGGGATGACTTCTCTGACCACTTCACCAAAGATTTCAACCTTCCTCAAATTCTCTTCCCAGCTTTAATTTTTTTCTCCTCAGCATTTACTTCTAATATTTTCTTGTTTATTGATTGTCTCCCCACTAGAAGGGAATCTTCATGAAGGCAGAGGTCTTTTTGTATGTGTGTTGTTGAATTTGTTCATTGCTGTATCCCCAGCATCTAGGACAGTACCTGGTACCCAGCAGGGTAAATAAATACTTGCTCAGTGACTGACCAAATGGGGGCTGTGTGCGAAGTACATTCGGCTGGGGAGCAGGACCAGAGTGAAGTGGGGACACCAGCTGGGGGGTTGTGGCAGGATCTCAGAGGGGAGTTGATGGGGATGCTTGACTATACACAATGCCAGGGTTTAGAAGCTCTCCCTTTGCTGCGTTGAATGAACTGTCAGTGAGAAGAGCTTTTAGGTTCAGTTTGTCCAATTCCGTCTTTGACTGTATGGGGAGACTGAGGCCCACAAAAGGAATTCCCCGCTAAGTTAGGGACAGAACCCAGCCCTCCTGTGTCTCAGACATATCTTAAGTCAAAGAACGCTGGCTCTGTGGGGGAGGGGAGATGCCTCAGGGTTGTGTCGTAGTAACTGAGAGTGGCTGCTAGTGTACTCAGTGGCAGGTGGAGGGCCTGTCATGGTGACTGAGGACACGTACAAAGTGCTTTTCTCAGTGGTCACTTTGGGTTTGGTGAATAGGTAGGCGTAAGGTGCCCCCTGCCCCAGGCACGGCCGGTTAGGTTGGAAGCTGAGTTGCCTGCTTAGCAGTTCATGGAAAGACGGATCTTGGAGGATCTTCTAGTTGACTTTCCAGGCATCCATTCTGTCCCCTACTACTCTTCCCACTGTTTTTTTGTTGGGGGTGAGTCTCGACTGGCCTAAGCCAATAAAAGTAGCATGTCCACTCCTGCCATGGGGATAGTTTGGTGATGGGCAGTGACCTAGACTGAAGCCAATCAGTGCATGGCATTGCCCCTGGCCAAAGGGACTGATTGAGGTCGGGCCAGTCAAAGTTGGTGGGAAGGCTTCTGTTTGATGGCCGGGAAGAGATCGCTGCTGCTCCAGGTGGTGTGATGTGCGGACATGAGGCTTGGAACCACTGCAGCAACTACCATTTTGCTACCATGTGGGAAGCCAGCTGAGGACAAAGTTGAGATTTGGAGCAGGGCAGAGTCGAGAGGATAGCAGGGGAACAGCCAGAGCCCTGCTCACACCTACCGGAAGCACTCATCATCCTGGACTCCAGCTATGGAGGCTAGTAAATGTCTCTTGTTTAAGATAGTGTGAGTTGGCTTCTCTGTCTTGGTCACTGACTAAAGCCTAACTGATGTTTAGGTGGATAGGCAGTGATGTGGAGGCATGGTGGTGACAGGAGAACCAGGTGTGGCTTTTGCTGGAAGTATGCTCCATAGTCCTGCCCGAGTCCTGCTCCTCTGGAAGCCTTCTGACCCACCAGGCCTAGATAGTAAGTGCCAAGGAGACACTCTAAGCTGTTTCTTCCTGACAGTGGGTCATCTTGGGCTGTCTGCATTGTTTCTAGCACTATTGGGACCGTGGAGAGAGATCTCTTTTTTTATACAGTCACTGGATTTTGAAGCCCTCCCTGCTGTGGCCGTGCACTCTCTTGGGAGGGTGTTGCTCAGAAGTGAAGGCACTGGCTCCGTCTCTGCTGGTGGTCCATGCACATAACCGCGTGGGCTCCTGTGAGCACTTGTTGGACCACAGGTGGCTCCATGTCCTCCCCACATGTGGGGCCTTTATCTTTGCTTTGTCTCTGGGCGGGCTGCTGACCCACTGGCTCCTTCCTGGAATATTTATAAAAGCACAAAAAACATGAACTTACAAAGAAAACCAATTATTTTCAAGTGCATTTAGTAAAATATTAAAAAATTTGTGATGGAGGCCGGCCATGTGGCCAAGTGGTTAAGTTTGCGTGCTCTGCTTTGGTGGCCCAGGGTTTCGCCAGTTTGGATCCTGGGTGTGGACATGGCACCACTCATTAGGCCACGCTGAGGCCCTGTCCCACATGCCACAACTAGGAGGACCACAACTAAAGTATACAACTATGTACTGTGGGGATTTGGGGAGAAAAAGCAGGAAAAAAAAAAAAAGATTGGCAACAGTTGTTAGCTCAAGTGCCAATCTTAAAAAAAAAAAAATTTGTGATGAATTACCATATACACTTCTTTATTAGTGTGATAACAACAGTATCTTGTGGCAGGTCTAATAACTACTATAATTCAAAGTAGTGAGGGAGAGCTTAAAGAACATTTCAAGATATCTGTAACAGCTGGAATGTCATATGAAAATATCTGTGATTCTGTTGGTGACAAAGTCACTGGAACTGATCAAACTACTGGAATTTTTGTCTACATTCAAAATTGAAAACAGTTAGAGGCTAGTGAAATAAAGATGCAATTTTTTCCCATCCAAGTTCATGGTCCCTCTGCATTCTATCCAAGGACCCCATGGGGTATGTCTGTGGGTCCCAAGTTAGGAACCCCTGAGTGACAGTAGTTGTAAAAAAAAAAAAAAAAAAAGCAATACCTCATACACTCTCACACACACACATTTATGTGAATGTATGTACCTGCACACCTTCTGGGATCCTTATGCCTGCACACAGGGCTACAGAGGACACCTCTTACCTCTCCAGGTGAAACTGTTGTGCACGCACCCGCATACACAACTACAGGCACACCCAGAGAGACACTGCATGTATATGCACATGCACACATGCACGTCCAGCACATGAAGCCATGTGTACACATCCCCTCACAGAAGTGCACACACATACTCACACTTACACATGCTCACACACATCAGTGTGTGGACACACACATTTTTCTCTGTACCCAAAGCCTTCTGTATACACAATCATAAGTCCCAGGCTAGGTGAGCAGAGCCCCAGGGCCTGGCATGGCTGCTGCATGGCAGTTGTTCAGGGGCAGAGGAGGTCAGGCTCATGCCATCTGGACATTGCCACCCAGCCCCCCAGGCACCAAGGAGGCCCAGTGCAGGAGGAGGAGAATTCTGTCCAATCCACTTTCCCAAGATGCAAACTAAGGGGCCAGGAGGCTTCCAGAGTCTTCCCTCTTTCCTTCAGGAAGTCCTGATCTGTCCCTTGGTGGGTGATGGGGATTTGGTTGACATCTCTGTGCTACCACAAGTGGGCCTCCAGGGAGCCCTCAGCTTGGGCTCTCTGAGCCCATGGGAGCAGCGGGGCAGGGGGCCCCAGTACAGTGTAGGGGAGTCCTCAAAGGAAAGCATTCTTCATTGGTAATGAACATTATGTCTGCACAAACTAATGGCCCAACCTCCTATTCAGTTTATGTAAAATAAAACAGGCCATATGCTGCTGCTTTCAGAGTTTGGGTGTTTAAATTAAATGTTGTTTAATGAATATTCAAGCCCATTTGCTCCAAAGTTGTGCTCAATGTGGCAGCAGCTTTCATGCCCCTCCTTCCTTGCAGCCCCCTCCCTGCTCCAGTACCCAGGGTATTAGGCCATTAGAACGGGGTGTGAACATCCAGGCATCTGTCTCCCAAGGAAAAGTTGGATATTAAAATGCCGGAGCAGATGACAGCATAAATAAAGACATACAGAGAGAGGCTCGTCTGGTTATTTTTTGTTTGGTAATTAAGACTGAGGAGGTTTTGGCTTAAGTTCTGTCTTACTGAGAAACAAAGGTGGGGGCCAAGAGGTCTCCACTTCTTCCCTCTTTCTTTTGCCCATCAGCCAGAGAGGGACTTCCACATTAGCCTCCGTGTAACTGGTTTATTGACAAGTGTCAACTTGGTGGCATAGAGATGTGAAATAGTTTTATTTTCTTCCAGTCACTGCTTTCTGCTGAACTCTGTCAAATTACCCTTAATATCAGCTTGAGTGGAGTCCATAGCTTTATGGTCATTTAACCTCCAGGCTGGTTCAAAACTGCCAGCTCGTCTCTAAATTGAAACTCTCCCCTTGGCCCATTGTAGGCCAGACGTGTCAGATGATGGAAGTGGTGGTGGGCGGGGGGGGGGGGGTGTTTGCTCTCTCACTCCTCCTCCCACTCCAGAGCGTTGGGTCTCACTCCTTCGGCTTCAGAGGCATGGACGATGGGCTTCAGAGGCAGGGCTTCCTAAAGGAGTGGCCTCTGGTGGTGGTGGGAGACATCTCTTCTTTGACTTGCTGCCATGGCTGACCTGGTGGTCTCTGTCTAGATGGTGGGGCTGGTGTCCTTGGGGCAGATCCAGTTCATACCAGCACCTTCCACTCACTGAGGATGCCTTCAGAGAGAGGCAGCAGGTCTCACTTCAGCCCCATGGATGATGCATGTCTCCTTTTTGGGTAGGGCACCGCTTCTTGGACTGTTCTGGGGCTCCAGCCCATCTTCTCCCCTCTGCACCTTCATGTGGCTGCACAGAAGCAGCTGAGGGCATTCTGGGGGCCATGGGATCATGGGTGTCCATACTCCATCTTTCCTCCTAGGTACTCTAGCATCCTGGCCCTCCTTATGCTGCTGGTGGTGTGGGCTCCTCCAACAAGCCTTCCGCCTTCAGAAATCTCCAGGAGAAAGTGGGCACATGTTCTATGCTCACGTATACCCCCAAGCTCCAGGTGCCAGGCACTCCCTCCTTAGGTTTTGTTCCTCTCTCATGGCAGTTTCGGGGGGCAGGGGCTGCAGATTCTGCAGATCAGCAAGCACCCAGCCAGGGAGGGAAATGCCAGCCTCTCCATCTTGCAAGCACCCCGTATTTCTATGAGTGATTCTCTTGAGCACCTCTCATCAAAACAACATGCTGTCTACAAGGCCAATTCCCCCAGTGGCCCTCTTCTTTCTCTCCCCTCCCCAGTCTTTGATTTTTTTATATAGACTCTGTGTGTGTGTGTGTGTGTGTGTGTGGTTGGCCTGGGGCCTGGTACTAGAGGGGCTGGTTCAGTTTCTTCTTGATGAACATCTGGGGAGGTGTCTGCTGCTGATGGCTGTCTTTAGATGTGCAATAGTGAGCACCTCTTTGCTCCTAGCTTTGTGCTCCAGGCTGCAGTCTGGGGCTACCATAAAAATCCCAACTGATATCCTGTTGCACACATTTAGAGTGAAGCATTGTGTATGACTGGAACAATTTTAGCAGCATCATGAGAGTTCCCATCCTCCTCTCCCATCCCTCAAGCCACCTCCCAACCCAGAGAGCTCAAATTGCTCCTGTGCATCTAATTATCACCTCCACATGGGAGATACCCAAGCCTTTGTCACCAGCCCCGAGCTCTCTCCGTGGCTCTGTCTCTACTTGGACATTCCACCAAATTTCACAATGCTCATATCCAATCTCCTTATCTCCTCTTCCCTTCTCTCCTCCACAATCCAAACCAGTGTTTTCTCTGTGATGAGTACTTGTTTAACAAGCACTTAATTGAGCAGCTACTATATACCAAGCCCTGTGATAGGTACTGGGGTTCCAAGGATGACCAATATGATGCCTGGCCTCAAGGAACTATTGCCCCAGAGGGGGCTCTAGACCTATGGAGAGGCTCTCAGTATGAAATGGTAAGAGCTAAGAAAAGCATGGGGTGGAGAGCTCTTAGAGGTATTTCACTAACTCCTAAGCACTTGGGCACTCAGGAAAGGCTTTCTCGAGGAGATGACCTTTGAGCTCAGTCTTGAATTATAATAACTAGCACAGTAAGAAATGTAGGAAAGACATCCTAGGGAAAGGGAATAGCAAGAACAAAGACATGGAGGCATGGAATAGTGTGGGGTGTGCTGAGAACTTGGAAGAGTTCCTTGGGGTCTGATGTACAGGGTGGGGAGTGGTAAGAGATGGGCTGGTTTCCTGTCTCTGTTCCTGGCATCGCCATCCTCCATGTGCAAAGAGTTGTGGCTGACTCCTCGTCAGTACGCCTTCATACCTGCCAGCCATCCCTCCATAGAATGAATGATGGAGTGGGGTGGTTGGTCACATGGCTCTTTCTCCTTTGACATCATGTCACCAGTAGGTGACTACAGTGATGTCTCTTCTAGAGGCGGTGGCCTGGAGGAACCATTTGAGGATGGGAGGCGATTTGGGGTAAGACAGCTATCCCAAGGCCAGATACTGGGCCCTGACCCTGACTTTCCTCTGGGCTCAGCTCTTGGTCTGAATTCCGAATCTCCTTGTTCTGTGACTTCCGTTCTCTTTCTTGGTCCCTGAGTTTGTTCCAGAATCTGACTCCCAGATTCCATCCAGTCCCTTGAATAGGCAGCCTAGTTGGATCTGTCTTTGTTGGCATTTGGCATTTTGCATACAGCAGGACACACCCTCAGGGAAAAGGACCCACCCATAGGCCCCAAGGTATCCATGTAGGTCACTGCCTGGCCCAGCTCCCACAGCTCCTGACCTCCACCCAATTGTCCAGGAGAATTGGGACCTTATAGGTAAGGCCAACTTGGAGACTTTCTTCCCTGGCCTGGTTGTATATGTATGTGTGTGTGTGTGTGTGTGTGTGTGTGTGTGTGTGTGTGTGTGTGTGTGTGTGTGTGTGTTGAGAGAGATTGCCAGGGAGCCAGTGTCCCAGCTGAGAATCTCTTTTCAGGGCTCAAAGGGAGCTGAACATCCCTGCCCACAGGCCCTGGCTCCCAGTCATCTGCACATTCATCATCCACAGTGGGAGTGTTCCACCCTGGTTAGATAGAAGTCATAGTCCTAAGCCCATGCCTAGGCCCCTGACTATCCCAGGAAACAGGTGTGGACTCACAGAATGCATTTTCCTGATAACCAGAACCAAAAAATTCTGCAGCTGAATGTGCTATAAGGAAACCATTCATTTATTTCTTCATTCTTCCAATCTGTTCCTGAGCTTATACTGGAAATTGGGGCGTAGCAGGATGAATAAGATACAGCTCCTGTTTTCAAGGGGTTCACAGTCTAGTGCAGGCTGGGAGGAGGTTCTGTGATGTATGTTTAGTGGCACTGGACATCACAGCCAGCCACCTCCATGGGATGAGGAGGGTTAACGTTGTCACGCCCTTGCCACGTACCAGCCTCAGGTCTGAGCTCTTCTGAATTATTTCACTTCATCCTCACAACTGCCTGATGAGATCAGTACTATTCCAGTGGAAGAAACATAATCAGAGAGGGTAAGCAAAGTTTCCAAGGTCCCACAACCTGTAGTGACAGGGACAGGCTTTGAACGTGGACAGCCAAACTCTAGAGCTCCCACTCTTAATACCCGGCAGCTTCCAGTCTACTTGTAGGGGAAGGCCAGCCTACAGAAACAATTAGAGTGCACCAGACTGTGGTTGTGTTCTGGGCCCGATTGTATGACACAGGGTTGGGGGAGCCCCTAGGAGGGGAAGGACCTGAACTTCATCCACTCGAGAGTGGTTCTGGAATTGGCAGAAGCGATCTGTTGTTCCCTTCGGCAGAGGCTCCTGGCCTGGTTTCTGAAATCCGCAGAGCCAGGTCCCCTTGACCCTGGACCTGTTCCAGGGGTCCCTCTCAACATCCAGGGGCAAAAGGAGGCATCTTCAAGTCTTGAGACCTCCCTGTAGTCTTGAAGCTGGAAAAGAGACAGTGCTCAGGACAGGGGCAGCTGGCCTACTTGAGTCCACACAGGGTTTCCTCCTGGTACCTCCTGCAAAGCAGAGTTGGATCGTCCTGGTGAGGGATGGAAAGGGCAATGGGGAGGCAATGCTATCTGTAAGTTGGGGATAGTAGTTCTGAGCCCCTTGCATCCCAGAGTGGTTGTGATGAGTGTGTGCGACAATATTTGTGAAAGTGTTGAGGAAAGATCAATTCCTACAAAGGTGTAAAACATTATGCTTTTACCTGAATTTCTCCCATTTCAGTGGGGTTTTCCCTATCCTTAATGGATTTCTTAAAACCAAGCAAGCAAGCAGCTGCCCCCAACCCATCACAATACATTTATTTAGTACCTACTTGTTGCCAGTCACTTATTATGAAAGAAAGCCAAGGAAGATGGACAGAAAACTACTTACAATATTTTAAATTAGGTGCTTTATTTTACTGAATACTTTCCAAACCGTATCAGTCAGATACTACCTCCACAGGAGATGAGAAATTTGAGCAACAGAGAAGTTATTTGCCCCAGATCGCAGAGCTAGTAAGTAGTAGAGCCAGAATTTGAACCCAAGTCTTTTGACTCCAAACCAAACAGCTTGCTTGACGAATGATGCAGTGGCCTTGAAGGGTTATATTTTTGTTTAGTGGAGGGGACTGCCGCAGTTCCAGGAGACTAAAATAAACAATCCGTCACGTCATGGCTGCACTGAAGCTTCCTAAGTGAAGGGCAGTAACTCCAGGCATATTTTACAGATTTCTCCTCTTACCTCTAAAGAAAGCTGACACATGATGAGTTCTCTGGCAGCCTAGTCTGCATACTGCCCAGGAGCTTGGGGAAGTCTTTGCAGGCATGTGGGGCTTGGGCCTTTGGGAAGGATAGAGAGCAGGACATTCAGACAGGCATGGAGTCAGATCCCTCACACCAGGGCCAAGAGGCCCCTGAAACATGTTACCCCTCCTCCTTGGTGGATGCCCCTTGGCATCACTATTGTAAGCAGGGATCCTTGGGTTGCATAATCCAATCCATGTGAGCAAGCACATGTGCTGGGGGTTGGGCAGGGACTGGTTCTTGGAGCAGTACAGGGTTCTTTAGATGGAAAGTAAGGCCAGCCAGCTCTCAGGAACTGGATCTGGGAGGCCACCAGAGTGAGGCAACTTCTCTCTGTCTTCAGTCTCCCATCTCTCTTGGGCTGTGTGGCCTTTGCTCTTTGCCTCTCTCTGAGCCTCTGTTCTTTTTTCCTCTCTGCAGACAAGATTCTTCTCTTACTCATGGCTTCTCTGCTCTGCACACTCCCCTCCTCCAGCTTGTTTGCAAGTGGCTTGGTTTGCTATACGGCCAACTGTGGCCATGACTCTACATAACCCCAAATGCTCATCAGGATTTAACTTGGTCCAAATTCTTGAGAGGAAAAAATCTGATTGGTCACTGGTTAGCCAATGAACTTGATGTCCTTAGGTCAGGTCCAGTCAGAGGAGAACATGTGGTACAAACATGGTCACTTAGGGCTGTGCCTTCAGCTGGGGCTGTGGGCAGGGCAAGTACACCTAAACACATCTACCCTAGACCAAGGGCAAGCTGAAGCCATTTGTCTCACTCCAGACCACGGGCAGGAGGGCAGAACCAGGCTCAGTTCCTTGTGGTGGTTTTTTCTCCATGTGGGCAGCTGCTTTCTGAAGGCTGTGTGCAGGGAGATTGTGCCCTTGGGGAGGTCCCCCAGACTGTAGCCCAATGGTGGGTTTCTATGAGAATTGAAGTAATCTCGAGCCCATGTGGGAGGGAGGGCACCGTGGGAGACATGTGTTCATGTAGTCTAGAATCTGGTAATGCTATTTCCAGAGCATCTCCATGTGCCAAGCACTGCACTCAACATTTTACCCCCGAACCTCCTTTAATTCTCATAATCCTGCCAGGAAAATGGGCCTGATTACCACCATCACACAGAGGAAGAAGCAGTCATTTGTTCAACAAATGTTTACTGAGTGCTTCCTGGGTGCCAAGGCGGTACTGGGATATAATGGAGTACAATGGTTACCATTACTGCACCTGGCTGTAGGTCAGGGACCATGTGAAAGGGTTGATCCTTTCAATCCGCAGAACAACTCTGAGAGAATTTCTGTTTTTAACCCATTTTACAGAAAAGGAAATTGAAGTCCAGAGAGGTTAAGTTCCTTGTACAAGGTCATACAGCCATAAGTGGCACAATCTGAATTTGAACCTGGCTTAATGGACTCATATGTGATTCAGGAATTCTGGGCAAAGACAGATTTTGGTGGCCAAGGGGCACCTGGGAAATAATGTTCTCATGGCTTTTGCCTCAGCTGGTTACTTCGATTCTTGAAGGAGTGGTGGGGAGTGGGTTCCTGGGTGTGCCCCTTCCACCTTCCTCCTTCATTTCCAGGGCTTCATTTCTGCTTCCTGGCCCCACTCCTGCTCCTCCCTGTGTGCTGTTCCCCATTCCAGGGTCACAAAGATTCCTGGCCTTTTGTAGGCCACATTGTCATACCATGTGCTATGGTCTGAATGTTTGTGTTTCCCCAAAATTCATACGTTGAAATTGTAACCCCAAGGTGATGGTATGAAGAGGCAGGGCTTTTGAGAGGTGTTTACGTCATGAATGGGATTAATACCCTTAGAGGCCCTAGAGCTCTCTCACTCCTTCCACCATGTGAGGACACACTGAAAAGTCTGTAACCAGGAAGAGGGTCTTCACCTGACCATGCCGGTGCTGTGACCTTAGACTTCCAGCCTTCAGAAGTGTGAGAAATAAATTTCTGTTGTTCATAAGCCACCCAATCTTTGGTATTTTGTTATAGTGGATTGAAGGGACTAGGACGCCATGGATGTGTCTGGGAGCTCTGCAGCCCAGCTGGCTGAGCAGAGCCATGTTTGTCTGTGGCTGCCACCACCAACCATTTCCCCCTTGTTCCAGCAGACCTCCCCTATGTCAGGGTCCTGTCTTCACTGAAAAAACAGGCTGTGTGTGTGTGAGAGAGAGGGTTAGACGTCAAAGGAGGCCTCATCATCAGGGCTTTTAATGGGCAAAGTGACATGGGTGACCATCCTTAATTGGCTATCACAACAGCCAACTAGGTCTTGCTACATTCACACAGACCTCCTGCTTCCTTGAAGGGCAGCTTTTTTGGGGGCCATGTGGCGGCCAACTGTCAGAGCTCAGCCAGAATCAGGCAAGCTGGAGAGCAAGGGACAGCCTTCCCTCTGCTCTGGGAATCCAGGAGACTTAAACTCAGTGGGGACCAACTGGCTTGGCCAACTTTCTGGAACAGGGGTGAGGGCCTTCTCCCTCTGCCTCATTGTCTTCATCACTGCATAGAGAAGGAGCTTCAAGCTGGGAGTTATTAACTCCTAGGCTGTTATAACTAACTCCTTATGTTGTGATGAACCCAGAATCCACCAGTGAGAGCACTAACAAAGGAACAGTCCCTTTTGGGTAGTTGGGAGAAAAAAAGAAAATCTTAAGGTCCCTGTTGGCCCATTGTAGCTGAGGAGAGAAGACATGGCAGTGTCAGAGCACTGATCTGGCAGAAAGCCATGTTTTGATGTCATGGAAAGAGCATGAAATTTGAAGGCAAGGGGCTTGGAGCCAAGTTCTAAGAAGATAGTAGCTAATAATAACATAGTACTTATTATGGGCTGGGTACTCTTCTAAGCACCTGACACATTTTAATTCATTTAATGTTCACAACAATAGTTACATCATTCCCTCTATGTTATAGTTGATGCATTTTGAGGCCTAGTGAGGGTAAGTGACTTGCCCAAGGGCACATAGCCTGTTAGTGGCTGAACAGACAGTCCTGTGTTGTGCTAGCCTGTTGTGTGACCTGGGGCAGGTCTCTTGGCTTCTTTCCATGGAGGAGCAGGTCTTGTAGCACCCTGCCTTTTGTTGTCTGCTGCAGACACTGCAGTCTGGCTGTGGGACTCTCCTGAGGGTGTGAGATGGCCAGGGGTGGAGCTTCTCTTCCCAGGGACAAAGGAGCTGCCCAGAAGATGTCATCTCCAAGGTCCCTGAGCCAGCCTTTCCTGGGTGATCACACTGGTTGTTAATCCCCATGTAAAACAGTTTGGGACCAGGCTCCAAACCCCGTAGTCGCTGCCATGTTTTCATGCGCCTGATAAATGATCCTGCTGGAAGAGGTTTGAAGGGTATCTGTAGAAAGCTGTTCTAAGCAGGATTCTTTAAGGCCTTTTTACACATTGCCATCCATTCCAAGGCTGCCCTGGGACCAAGAAACGAGAATCTTTGGTCTGAAGTCAGAGGAAGCCTGTATGGTCATTTCCCAGGAAACTAGAGAGGGAAGGCCTTGGAGAGTGTCTTAGTCCATCTTTTTCACTGTACTTGGTGGAGGCTTGGGTCCAGACAGGAGAAGGGAGTGGCTCAAGGTCGATCAGCATTAGTCCCAGAGCTGGCCTTCCTCCCTGCCCAGCTAACATATGTGGAACACTGTTATAGTGCTTTGCATGATTATCTCCATTTAATCTCAACATTAACAAGGAGATGGGTGCTATTAAGCCCACTTTACAGATGAGGAATGAAATTGAGGCCAAAGTGGCAGAACCAGGATTTGGCCTCACATGCTTCCTTTTATTCCTTATGCTTCCTTTTAATATTAAGATCTCTTTATTTTCTCCACAGCACTTTCTCTTCCATGCACAGGCTGTTTGGTGGTCATAATTCCTGAACCAATAATCGGGATGGCCAGTACAGCTTCAGACAGCCCAGGTTCAAATGCCAGCTCTACCATTTACTAACTGTGGCCTTGAGCAAGTCATGCAATTGTTGAAGCCTCAGTTTCTGTTTTGTAAATTGGGGATAATAATGTCTAAATCACAGGACATTTTTTAGAATGAAATGAGACAATTCTTGCAGGCATTATGATACCAAGTATGTAAGTGGTAGCCACTAAATTATTATTGTTGATAAAGAGTGCCAATATTTGATATTGAGTCTTGTCCTGAAAATCTGGAATTAAGTTTGTTGTAACCATATGCTAAAACTTTTGGTAATTTCTAAAGAAGGAATGGCTATTATGATTAAGGTCTGTCGTAGGCTGAATAATGGGCCCCCCAAAATGTCCGCATCCTAATTCTGGACTCTGTGAATATGTTAACTTAATGGCAAAAGAGACTTTGCAGAAGTGGTTAAATTAAGGATATTGAGATGGAGAGATTGTCCTAGATTGTCTGGGTGAGCCCGATGTTGTCAGAAGGGGTCTCGTAAGAAGGAAGCAGGAAAGATGGAGTTAGAGATGCAGGTACGATGAAGGAAGCAAAGTTCAGAGACAAAGAGATTTGAAGAGGGCTTGCTGCTGGCTCTGAGGATGGAGAAAGGGCCCCTGAGTCAAGGAACGTGGGCAGCCTCTAGAAGCTGGAGAAGGCCAGGAAACAGACTCTCCCTACAGCCACCACAAGGCATGCAGCCCTGCCAACTCATTTGGGACTTCTGACCTGTAGAACTGTAAGGTAATAAATTTGTATTGTTTTAAGCCACTAAGTTTATGGTCATTGTTACAGCAGCTGGAGGAAATCAATACAAGATCCTTATTGAATATTTTCTGTTGAAATTCCACAGGCGCTTATGAGCACCTCATCCAGGCCTAGCACTGTGCTAGGTACTTCCACCTAAATGCGTTTCTACAAACAGCGTGATGAGTGGGTGCAGAGTGTGGGTTTTGATGTAGAAGATGTAAGCAGGAATCCCAGTTATACTGCTCATTAGCGGTATGATCTTGGGCCAGTCACCTGAGCTTTCTGAGCCTTAGTTTCCATATCTGTAAAGTAGAGAGTTTAGCACATGAAAAATACTTGACATAGGCTGGCGCTCAGTAGATTCTGACCCAATTAATGTTGCTGCCTACTTCTCCCGACTAGAATGCACCACATCTCTCTTCCCCAGGATAGCCCTCTTGTGAATGCAGACTCCAGGGGTTGTGTTCAGGGCCTCCTGTCTCTGGGGCTCTCCTGGGGAAGGGGCAGCCTGTCCAGCAGTCCCAAGGCAGAGGTAAGGTCAGGCAGTGGGGAAGAACTCGCTTTCAGCCAGGGCTTTCCAGAGGTGGAACCCGCTGCTTGCTACCTTCCTCGTTTGTGGGGGACCCAGGTGTTATGACTGTCCTCCCCCAGGGCCTGTCCCACAGAGACCTGGGAGGGACATTTGGCTCAGGCCTCACATTATGAAGGGCTTCAGATGTGCACTTTTGATGTTGTCACCCCCTGAGGTCACACGTACAGTCACAGAGTCCACTGGTGGGACTGACAGAAAAAGATGTGCAACTTGCAGTCTTGAACTTGTGTCTCAGACCTGGCCCTCACTGCCTGTAGTGCTCCGTACTTTTCAGGCATAAAGGGCTCTATTTTACAGCTAGCAAAATCACATTGCACTGTGCTTTGTTTTGGGTTGTGGGGGTTACAACAATATTTTGGTAAATGTGCACATTGAAAATTCCCCACCACTTTTTTTTTGTTTGTTTGTTTGCATTCTGGCTTTGGCAATTCTTCATTCTCCTCAGAGCTTCAAGAAATGGAAGTGGCCTGAGTTGATCTTAACTTCACGAAGGCTTTGCCTCCGGCCGTTATCTGAAAAAGAAGGAAAAAGTAGAAAAATATCCCAATCTCCCACATTTGATTAGAGGCTTCCCCATTTGAAGCTCTGTCTCACTCATTATCTCCTGCAATGCTCTCCAAAAAACTCGCCGAGGGAGGTGTTCTTATTCTGTGTCTCCCATCTTCAACTAGGAGGAACAGGTGAGGGTATGGGGTGTGCAGCCCATACCACGTGCCCACAGATCTGGTTGGTTACCGCCAGCGTCCGTTCTGATTGGTCAGGGCTTGTGCTGCACTCATGGTTACTTGTTTGAATAGTACCCCTGGTTATCCCCATTTTGCAGACAGGAAAACTCAGATAGGTGAAGGATGTGTCCCAGGCCATGCAGCTGAACCCAGAGCCCCTGACTCAGAGAACCTGAGCTTTTCCTGCTGCCCAAACTGCCCCTTTTTATGGCAGGTTAAATCACACTGGCTTTAAAGATCCCATTACAATGCCTTAGTTTCTTTCCTTTTTACCACCTTGGAAGTGGCTGTAAAAATATTAAAAGCAATTGCTGTCATCTTTCAGACTGCTGCGTTTATGAGATGTGGCTTTCAAATGGTGGAAATAATCGGAAACTCCCTCGCTGTTACATTCTATGAGGGCATTTCAGATTTATACAATATTTCTGAAAGCTCTTATAATACGGCATATGCACTTAGTGCATTAATGAAGTCGGCTCAGTGCTGGCTGGTCTCATTTCATGGAACTAATTGTTAAGTGTTTTGCATACTTACAATTGAACTAAATTATTCCAAGCTAGCTGGTTTCAGGAAGTGTTAATTATATTTCAGTAAAGGAAAATCAAGCTAAAAAATCATCCACTTAGAGCGTATCTATTTATGAACATCTCATTCTGGAGATCTCAAACATATATTTTAACGTGATGTGAATATTGAGATTAATATTTCTTCACCAAAGAAACCTTTATTTTTTTCCTTGAATAGGCCCCCCATCTCATCCTTCCAGCTTTATTCAGCAGCATAGTCTGGAAGTTGAAAGACGCCTTCCTTTGTATTTCTGGCGCCTTGGATCTTTAAGTTGGATGCCAAGAACAGCATTAGCTCCATTCATCTTGAGACCAACTGGCCTTCTGTAAATGATATTAAGCAATTAATTTATGGGTCCTGCACAGGCCATTTAGGACCGAGTGCTTCCTTGCTTCTCGGGTTCTTTTTTGAGGAAGTTGTTTGGACAGAAGTTCTCACCTAGGACATGGGTTGGAGAGGCTGAGTGGCCAAGCATTGTCACTCAGGTCCCAGTACAAGGGTGGGAATGCCAGGGTGGCAGAGGAGGTCTGCAGGAGGGATCCATAAAGCCTGCTTTGTCCATTCACACTTCTCCTACTCATTGGATCGAAAGGTCTGAATGGATGCCTAACAAGAAGTCTCCTAGTTTCTCTTGTATCTGTTGCTCAATTTATTTTTGATTTGTTTTTAACTTTCTGTTCATTCGCTAATGCATGTATTCATTCGCTCATTCAGTACACACATATCGAGCTATGGAAGGCCCATCACACGAGAGCACTGGACCAGGGGCTGGGCATGGAGGGCCCCCGCTGCCTGCCTCTGCCCCCTCTGCCCCTCCCTAGCCCCCCAGCCCCGCTTCAGGAGCTCTCATCATGCATAAATAGACAGGGCATCAGAAGCACCTGAAGGGCTTGTTAAAACACAAGGTATTGGGCCCCACCCCAGAGTTTCTGAGTCAGTGTGACTAGGGAGGGCTGATAATTTGCATATCTAACACTTTCCCAGGTGATGCTGATGCTCTGGTCCAGGGGTCTCCCTCTGGGAACCACTGCAGGAGACTCATGGGATTTAGGAGGTTACATCCTGAGACCATCTTGATTTGTATCTAAATTTATATACACCACTATCACAGAGCTTTTTTTGGCTGACAGATGACAGAGGCTTTTCTTTTCTTCACAAATAAAGTTTCTTCCATTAAAAAATCACTTTATTGTAAATAATGAATTAGAGAATAACCAATATATGCTGAGAAATGGAAGTCGAGTGGCTAGTTGGGCTCATGAAACAGCTGCACAGTTTCCCCTGCACGTTAGCCTTCCAGAATGAGATTCAAACCCACACGTCTGCAAAATGACAAATTACTTCTTTGAAGAGGCCTCAGCGAATGCTCACATGTACGGTATATGATGGGATCTTGGGTAGAAGTAATACTTAAATAGCAGTGATATGAATGTCATCTCAATGTTAAATCTATACATGTAGGTATAGACCTGGGTCTACCCAAGGCTTATGTAGGCCTGGGCTTGGCGTCTAGGCACTGAAGAAGGCATGGTTAACTTGGAGAGAGGAGAAGAGGTGCAGGGAGGGTCACGGGGGAGGTGGTGAGGTGACAATTCACCTGGGGCTTGAAGGATGAATAGGAGTTTGCTAGCACTGGAGTAAGGGTGGGGTGGAGAACATTTTGGGCAGAGGGAACGGTCCTTGCAAGGCACAGAGGTAAGAAAAGGCAAGGCTTGTTCAAAGAGCACAGAGAAGGGGTGCAGACATTGCTGTATGACTGTGTGCAGGGGAGAGGATGGAGGAAGGGTGGGAGATGAAGCAAGATTACAAAAACCTTGACTATGAGGCTGAAAAGCTAGACTTTATTCTGAAATATAGGTGACAGAGGATGACTTGATATTTGATAGTCAGAGAGAGTGATTCGAGACTGCTGTTGGGTGCGAGTGGGATTAGAAAAGAAGTCTGGCAGGGCTGGGAGACCAGCTGCGAGATAAAAATTATAATAAAACAAAACAAAAGCTTCAGTTCCTCAGCAGTAGTAGCTATATTTTCAGGGCTCCTTTGCCACACCTGGCTAGTGGCTACCATGGGACAGTGCATATAGAACTTCATCGTTGCAGAACGTTCCATTGGACAGTGCTAGTCTAGAAGGGAACTGTGGTGTCTGGGAGGGCATGTGGCCTTGTGTCCGTGGACTCCTCGCTGCAGGGACAGAGAAGGCCCAGAGCAGAGCTCTCTAAAAGTGCAGGGGGCGCTATTTCTAAGTTCAAGGACAGTATGTGGGTGGAACTGAAGTAGTGCTCAGAGGCCAGTAACAGAGTGTCAAAACTATGGGAGTGGCTGGAGAAGGCAGAGTCAGAGGTCAGAGGAGAAATGACTCCAGTTGAATCCTAGAAGCCAAGGACAGTTTCAAGAAGTGGAAGTCATTAGTGAGTCTTGAAAAAGCAGGGGTGGTCAGGAGACTCACGCTGGAATGGTGGTTCCTTTCTGCTGGAAATTGAATGGAGACACAGTGACTGAGTCCACTAACTGCAGGAGCTTAGGTGGCAGGTCTTTAGCTCAGGGGACAGAGTCTGAAGATGCCGTCTTTGGGAGACTACGTAGGAAGGCTGCCTGTGGGTGGATGAGAAGCCTGTCTATGGAGAGAGAGGAACACAACTGCTATGTAGAGAGGAGGAGGCCCATAAACCCCTGAAAGTGACAGACAGAGGGAGTATGGCTCTGATCTCCTTCCAGTCCCCACGAGGCCCTCTCTTCTCCTTGGGACACCTGGGCGTCTTCACGACAGTGCTGCCTCACTTCTAAACAAGGAGTTTCAGTGAGTCTCCCTTTCTTACAACTCAGGATCTCCAAACACATCGACTCCCCACCGCCAGCCCAGGACATGGCACACACCAGGTGCTCAATCAAGGCTTGTTGACTTGTTAAGTTAGTGTGAGGTTTGGAGGATGGACAGGATTGAGACAAGCAGAGGGAAGGAGGAGGCTGAGGGTTGCCTCTTCATCTTTCCTCCCATCCCCTTGAATGCAGATGGAAACACTGCGGACAGGCAACTGAAAGACGCAACCCCTCCTTCCCACACCCCTTTGGCACCTGGAATCTGTTTCCCCCCGCCTTCCAGAAGCTACACATGTGGCTGGCACTGCTTCTGATGTCTTTCTTTGCATCACCACACACTCACATCAATTCAGGTGGCGGTTTAGAGCCAATTAAAATTTATAAGCCACAGGTAGTGAGTGAAATCCCGAGGATTAATTTGCTCAGTGCAGTATTGGTCTGTGTAATCTCATAGGTGCGCCTTCAACAAACGCGCTGCAGCAAGATGGAGACGGGGAGGTACATCCCTGCCCATGTTTTACCGTGAATGCTCTAATTGGTCCTACTGGGCTGGGACGGGTGTGTGGCTCAGCCTCCTCTGAGCACTGTGAAAGGGCAGAGCCAGCTGTTTGGGCCCCCAACTGAGCTGCCCAGCACCCAGTCCTCTCAGCTACCAAGCAGGGCCTGCCACGCCTTTCCTTAACTGGCAGAGACATGCACTCTCGCCCAGCGCTCCCTGTGCTCTGTGCTCCCTTTCTTCACCACTCCTGGGGCAAGACAAGGGAAGGAGCAGTAATTGGCTGATCCCACCAGTCCCCAGGACTTGCAACTTCCCAGGGCTTTGTAATTAGAATCCTTTTCAATTAGGAGACAGAGTGAATCAGCATCCCAGTTAAAGATATGGCAGTGCCCATTTGTCCAGCTAGCCACTTTGCCTCCAAGACAGCTCAAAGAGCAGGAGAGAGGATTTACTAATGCTGGGGCTGTAAAATCAGGGCTCCGTGGTTGAGTGGCTTTAGCGCTAAAGTTTGGGAAACCTGGTTTCTAATTACATTCCTTCCCCAGAAGCTTGGCTCAAGAGAAACTTTTCTCAAGGGCACTCGGTTTCCTCCAGGAGAGTCTAAACTTCAGCATTGCAAATCAGAGCAGTTACTGCTGCTGCTGACCCTGGAGTCCAGAGGGGCTTAAGTGGCTTGTCCAGAGAGCTAGGCAGTGGTAGAACATGGGAAGTCATTTAATATAATGGCTAAGAACCAAGATGGATCTGGATTCAAGTCCAAGTTCTGTACTTAGCAGCTGGATGCCCTTAGGTAAATTACCTAACCTCTCTGAGCTTGTTTCCTTCTTACTAGAATAGATATCACAATATCTACATTGCCAGGTTGCATGAAGTATATGAAGTGTTTAGCACAGCGCTTGCAAATAGCCAACTCTTTTTTTTTTAGAGTTATTGATAGGTTACAATCTTGTGAAATTTCAGTTGTACATTAATGTTTGTCAGTCATGTTGTAGGTGCACCACTTCACCCTTTGTGCCCACCCCCCACCCCACCTTTCCCCTCGTATCCACTAAACTGTTCTTAGTCCATAATTTTAAATTCCTCATATGAGTGGAGTCATACACAGATTGTCCTTCTCTCGCTGGCTTATTTCACTTAACATAATTCTCTCAAGGTCCATCCATGTTATTACAAATGGAATGATTTTGTTCTGTTTTGCAGCTGAGTAGTATTCCATTGTATATATGTACCACTTCTTCTTTATCCATTCGTCTGTTGCTGAACACTTAGGTTGCTTCCATGTCTTGGCTATTGTAAACAGTGCTGCAATAAACATTGGGGTGCATAGGACTTTTGGGATTGCTGACTTCAAGCTCTTTGGATAAATACCCAGTAGTGGGATGACTGGATCATATGGTAGTTCTATTTTTATTTTTTTGAGGAATCTCCATACTGTTTTCCATAGTGGCTGCACCAGTTTGCATTCCCACCAGCAGTGTATGAGGGTTCCTTTTTCTCTGCAACCTCTCCAACATTTGTTGCTATTAGTTTTAGATATTTTTGTCATTCTAACGGGTGTAAGGTGATATCTTAGTGTAGTTTTGATTTGCATTTCCCTGATGATCAGCGATGATGAGCATCTTTTCATGTGCCTATTGGCCATCAGTATATCTTCTTTGGAGAAATGTCTGTTCATGTCTCCAGCCCATTTTTTGATTGGGTTGTTTGATGTTTTGTTGTTGAGTTGTGAGAATTCTTTATATATTATGGATATTAAGCCTTTGTCAGATATATGACTTGCAAATATTTTTTCCCAGTTAGTGGGTTGTTTTTTTGTTTCAATCCTGTTTTCGTTTGCCTTGAAGAAGCTCTTTAATCTGATGAAGTCCCATTTGTTTATTCTTTCTATTGTTTCCCTTCTCTGAGAAGGCATGGTGTCCGAAAAGATCCTTTTAATACTGATGTCAAAGAGTGTACTGCCTACGTTTTCTTCCAGAAGCCTTATGGTTTCAGGTCTCACCTTTAGGTCTTTGATCCATTTTGAGTTTATTTTGGTGAATGGTGAAAAAGAATGGTCAATTTTCATTCTTTTACATGTGGCTTTCCAGTTTTCCCAGCACCATTTGTTGAAAAGACTTTCTTTTCTCCATTGTATGCCCTCAGCTCCTTTGTCAAAGATAAGCTGTCCATAGATGCGTGGTTTTATTTCTGGGCTTTCCATTGATCTGTGCACCTGTTTTTGTACCAGTACCATGCTGTTTTGATTACTGTAGCTTTGTAGTATGTTTTGAAGTCAGGGATTGTGATGCCTCCCGTTTTGTTCTTTTTTCTCAGGATTGCTTTAGAAGCAAATAGCCAACTCTTAATAAATGGTAGCTTTTATTATTATTAATAGTGATAATAGTAAAAAAAAGTACTCAGGTGTCCTGAATCCCAGTCTCTATGCTTTCCTCTCCCTTGGCCTCTCTCAACCTCACCTGCCAATAACAAAGACCTGCCCTGTCTCCTTCACCTGTGCATTGTGATAGTGAGGCAGGATAGTGGATGGCACAGTTTTGAAAAGGACATAATTGGTGCTTAAGTGTAAGGGATTATTATTACTGACAAGCTAAGTTGAAGGCCCCAGAGTCCTCCAAGGATGGCTGGCTTGCTCTGATGATATGGAGGAGGAAGTTTAGTACCAAGTTCCTCTCAGCTTCAGAGGATTCCAATGTTGGAGTGAGCGCTAGTCTAAGTTCACTGTTGCGAGCAACAGAAATGGACTCTGGGTGGTTTAAGTAGGAAAGGGACTTGTTGAAAGAGAATATGACATATCAGAGCATCGGTGGGAAAGCCGGGGAGCCAGGATAAGCGTGGCTGGGCAGCAGGACCACAATCTGAACCATGATGCAGAGAAGGCTTGGCATGAAGCTGGTGCTCTCTCTGTCCTCACTGTGACACCTGGGGTCAAGGAGCTGCCTCTAGCTCTGGGACTCATTCCTTCCTGACCCTGCTACTTACAAGTCCTAAGTGTCTGATCTGCTCTTCCTTGATGACATTCTGGACTTCAGCTGCAAAGAGGAGTAGGGAAATATGAAACAGCTGTCAGGCCTGCATTGTTTTCTGAATTAGGAGGAAGGCTTTGCAGTGGGATATTACTTAGTAGGAAGACTCAGTTGTGGGGCAGCCATGAAGTGATGTATGTCAATGACAAATCCTAGAGGTCTTCAAAATCCCCATCCAATGGACCAGGATGATGTTGAAACCTTGCCTGGTATATTTCTGCATTGACTGGTACTTCTGTGCCTCCTGTTGTGTTGAGAAAGGGACTTGGGCTCCTGGGAATTGAGGCCAAGATAGGCAATGACAGGCTGCTTGGGAACTCTGGGGTGTGGGGAAAAGAGTGAGGGAATCAGTGATGACTGGACCTATCCCTGCCTTTGAAGGCAGCTAGTCAACAAGTTCAGGCCAAGGGCAGAGTCCAGCTGTCTAGGGAGCCTGTGAGTCAGAGGCATGGTTCCAGGGCAGAGGGAGAGCTGGCAGTGCTGCCAGGCTGGGGAGCCCCCATGCTGCCTTTCTGGGGACACAGTGGGTTGTGATGCCCCTCCTTACCGAGCTCACTCTGTAGGATGGAGTGTGTAAAGTGGGGACAATACCTTTTCTTGCTCTGATAGCACAGCATGTTTCCCAGGGGCTTCACCCACACCCTCACCCCTATCCTCAACCCCCCACAGTGGGTGAGCACCATGCTCCAGAGAAATGAAAGGTAGCTTCTCATCACCCACTGGTGAGGCCTCTCCATGATATATTCTGCTTTCCCAAAGACAGTTTTAAGCAGACAAACACCAATAAAAAACAAAAGCTAATCTTATCCACACAACAGAAAAAAGTAGCACTGCTCTGTTCAAATCATGGGAGGGTGGATAGCTCGGTGGGGGGCCAGAACCCACATAGCCTCCCCTGCATCACATGAAACAATACCATGAACCCGCAGGCAGTCATCCTCAAAGTGTGGTCTCCGTATCAACAGCTTCAGTATTGCCTGGAACATCTGAAAATGCAGATTCTCAGACCCCATGCCAGACTCACTGAATCAGAAACTTGGGGCACTCTGTTTCTCTAGGGGTGCTGATGCTCAAGTTTGAGAACCACTACTGTAGGATTTTGAGGAGATGCTCTCCTTTTAAAAAGCCCTCAGTTTCCCCATCTGTAAACTGGACAGTTTGAATGATTTCTTAACTACAAATTCAAGTAATTCCATGGAATGGAAAAACCTGAGTTGCCACTCTACTCTGTTATCAATTAGCTGAGCATCATTGGGTAAGTCACAAAAGAGTTTCCTTATCCATCAAAGGAAAGGTGTTCAGATGGCTTCACGGAGGAGGTGGTACTTGGGGCATAGACTGGATTAGATAACTTCTGTGGGGCCACCTGTGGACCCTCGCATGTGCCATGATGTGTTTGCAAGGTGGCTTGCTGCAGCACTGATTTTCAAAGCACCAGACTGGAAATAGCTATATATCACAAATAGGACACTGGTTAAATAAATTATAGTGCATCCATGCAATAAAATATTCTGCACTGTCAAAAAGAATGAGGAAGGGCTCCCCCGAGGTCCAGTAGTTGAGTTTGCATGCTCCACTTCGGTGGCCTGAGATCGACAGTTCAGATCCTGGGCGTAGACATGGCACTGCTCATCAGGCCATGCTGAGGCAGCGTCCCACATAGCACATCCAGAAGGACCTACAACTAGAATATACAAATAGGTACTGGGCGGCTTTGAGGAGAAGAAGAAGAGGAAAAAGAGATTGGTAACACGTTAGCTCCGGTGCCAATCTTTTAAAAAAAAACAAACCAAAGGAAAAAAAAAAACAGAATGAGGAGAATGTGTATGTACTGATTTGGGCCAATCTCTCAGATACATTAAGTGAAAAAACCCAGGTAGAGAAAAATATGTATAATATGCTAAAATTTGTGTGACAAAGATATAAATATGTTTGGACATATGTAAGATATCTCTGGCTATAGTAGATGCCTCTTGGAAAGGGGACCTTAGGGATTGGGATTGGAGGTAGATGGGAGCAAGACTTTGTCACGGTTTGAGTTTTTAAAGCATATACGTGTACTACTCGAAAAATGAAAATGTGACAAAAAGCAACAACAAAAAGAACCACCGTCCTGTCTGGCCCTCTGATGTTTTGATCTTTGGAGTACTGGCAGCCAAGGCTGCAAGTCCACAATGAATAAGGCTCGTGTGAGAGAGGAGGAGAGGGAGCATGGCAGTAGGTGTTGGCAGAGTTCACTGTTACACACTCACAAATAGCCCAGCTCTCCAGGCCTCTGTCTGCACCTTGCAAAGGAAATGGGGGCATAGAGGTGCAGAGGGCCCCTGCTCGTAGGCTGTGGATTGAGCTGAGCTGAGAGGCTCTGGAGGGCAGAGCTGTGCTTTCCAGGTGGTCAGGGCACTGGCCTCACTGTGGATTCCAGCCGGGCACTCCCATGATGGAGTCCAGGACCCAGAGGTGTCTGGGGGAGGGGGAACAAGGCTATGCTGGAGTACAGTGGCCCAACAACAGGGCTTCCCATTTACAGCCCCCTTTCCTCTATGGGATCTCCTGCATGCCTTTGAGGGGGGATTATTGTTAACTCCTTTCTACACATGAAGAAATGGAGGCTCGTTTCTTCCAAGTGATGAGGATTTTTAGGCTGCTTAATTTTAAAATGGTTTATGATGAGGATTTTTAGGCTGGTTACTTTTAAAACTGCAGATGAGAAGCAGGCTCCGAGGACTGGAATTTTGCTTGCCCTTTTGAGAGACATTTGCGTTTGTGAAGGAAGGGGGGATGACCTTGTAGGGACCTGAAATTGGCCACCCCAGGATATGTCTCTTTGGCATCAGGATTGTTTTGGGCTGATTGCTTTCGATAAACTGGGACAGGGAAGGAGGCTCTGGGGAATGGAACTTGCCCTGCTTGGGACACATTTACATTTGTAAGGTAAATCTCTATCTGTAAAAGGTGCCTCCCTCTCTGTACCAGGAAGAAGAGGAGAGATGACCTTGTCCCTAGAAGCTCTTAATGGGGAAGGCAAGAACTTAAGTTGGTTGCTGTCTGGCAGTCTCATGTAACTGGTTTAGGGTGGTGGCGTCTAACCTTTCTAACCTTTACTTAATCCGATTTGATTCTTGTCTAAAAGTCATGGGATCACCCAATGACCAGACCCCACCTGCACTGATACCATTTTAACTTTTTTTTTCATGTTCTTTCTTTTGTCTTGTAAAGAGATGAATCATATACCTATGCCTTAAATTTAGCCCTAACCCTCAACTCAGGGCAGCAGCAGGAGCTCTGACTGCCCGTGGGTCCTGTCCCCACGCACCAGCTCTGCCTGCCCATGGGTCCTGTCCCCATGCCAGCGGGGGCAGCAGCAGCGGCTCTGCCTGCCCATGGGCTCTGTCCCCATGCCAGCGGGGGCAGCAGAAGCGGCGGCAGCAGAAGCTCTGACTGCCCATGCGTCCTGTCCCCATGCTATTCTATACTATTCTCTAAATAAAAGAGCACTACTGCCAGATCTTGAGAGTCTAAGAAATCTTTCTTTTGACTCCTCGGCTCACCGACCCCGCATCACAAGGACCTGCCCAAGATCACATTGCCGGTAAATGGCTGAGCCCAAGCTGAAACTCAGTTTACTGGCTCCAAATCCTGTGCATTGAAAGGTGGAAAGAGGTTGTTGGTTGCTAATCACCTGGGCAGGGAATGGGTGTCACCCTCTTATGGCCCAGGCTGAAAGAGCTCAGAGTCCCAGATTTGAGAACTGGATTTGGTGGAGCTGGCAAATTCACAGGCAGTTGCTGACCTTGAAGAACTTCCTCAGGCTGGGGTCTCTGATGCTTCCTTGTAGGGAGGAGCAAGATGCCTGGTCCTGTTTCCCTCTTCTCATTGCCAAGTGCCAATCAGGCCAGATAACTGAATAAAAGGAACACTCCCTGCCTATTGAAATCCTGTTCTTCCTTCAGGGCCAGCCTCAAATGCCTCTCCTCCATGAAGATTCTCTGATCAGCCCCAGTGGGCTAGATCTCTTTATGCTTGCATAGCCAGAAGCCCAGGCAGAGTGAGATAGTCAATTCCCTCCTCAGAGTGGGGAACCAGGGTTTGATTTTTTGAGATTGCTCATCCTACAGCAAATTATACGTGCACGGTAATGTTTTGTGAAGGCTGAAAGGTCTCCTGCCTTCCTTCTCTCCAGACAGAAATCATTTAAGAACAAGGCTGTATGGCAGGGAGCGGCCAGAGACTAGACCGTACTCAGAGTTGGGGCTGGTTGTGAAGGCCCTTCATCGTGCAGGCTGCAGGGGCACTTTATCCTGGAGGCCTCGGGAGCCATCGGAGGTCCTGAATTCTCCTGTGTGGTCTCTCTGGCAGTGATAAAGGAGGTAAGCCTATGGCTACAGGGAGATCCTGGATGTAGACAGTTGGGGACTCAGCAGGCCTAAGGATGCTTGATGGGTCTGAATTAGGCTGTGGGGGAGGCATCGTGGCGGGGCAGCCAGAGCTGGAATCAGCAGTCAGAGAGAGGAGGAGAAAGGAAGACAGGGTAGGAGACGACTTACGTTGCCTCATGGTCTCTGATGGGCTGGGCAGTGGGTAAACAGAACTTCAAGTGAAAATAGGGTTAGAGGAAGTCTCAAAAACCGAGGGGCATATCCTTTTTAAAAGGAAGAGTGATGATCAACTTCACAGGCTTCAGGGAGGTTGGGCCAGGGAGAGGTGGGGAGAGACAGCTGGCAGTTAGGAGGCCGCTGGTAGCCTGGTATGACTGTTTTCTGGGGCGTGATGGTGGTGTAGCCTGACTTCAGCAGGACGCAGGCAGCCGAGGCAGTGGTCGTGGGCCTGGAGAGGATACCCCACACAGGTTCACTGCCTGGTTGATTCTGCTGCTTGAGCAACACAAATAGCGGGCAATCTAAACAGCGCGGGATCTGGCACAGCGCCTCTTGGCCTTGCTAATTAGCCTTGGGATTATTCCTTGCAAGGGAGCAGCTGCACTACACCTCAGTTATGGCTGAACTGCCTGAGCAGGGAGGCAGGTCTGGTCCGCGGCTGCCCATGGACTCCTTCCCTCTGGTTCTCCTTAAGAAATGCCAAAAACAATCACCCAGCCCCTTCCTCCTGGTCCTGCCTTTCCCAGGGGCCATTGCTCAGGTATTATTAGTTGAGAGGGACTAATTTGTATAATGGAAAAGTCACGGAGAGAGAATGTGGTGTAAATGTTAATCGGTTTTTTAACTTCGCGTTATGTGATCCGTTAACATTAATATTTAATTTAATGCAGTCAAAAGATTAATGCTTGTGTTTATTTCTAAAAAAGGCAAGGATGCTTCAGGCTGCTTTTCAGCTTGGTCGAGCTTTGGGAAAAAAAAAAAAACACCCACCCAGAACAGAAGAAATGTATTCATGCTGTAATAATACAAATACCCTCTCCTCCACCCACTCTCCCTCCTCAGTTCCTAAAAATAAGCCACGGGCTTCTAATGGGGACACTGATTAAATATTCGGTTCTGTAATTTATGCCCAAGTGAATCCCAACAGGAACCAGGGGCTCTGGAAATCTGTTGTGAAATAATTATCCTGAATGACATTGTCGAGATGGTCTGCAAGGGTGCTGTCAATAATGCATTAGTCCAAATCTATTTGAAATACAGCAAGGAAATTATATGATATTCATGGGAACCTGAAAGAATTATCAGTAAACAAATTTAATCAACTTGATGTTATGCATACCACTCAACCTCTTATTATCTGATCATCTAGGTTTAGAACGCACAGGGAAATTGAACGACACGGGATGCGAGGCCCAGGCTGAACGCGTGTGCACGCGTGTGTTTGTGTGCGGGTGCGCCTGTGCGTGCGCACGTGTGCATGCACTTTGTGGAATCAGCCTCAGGTCTTCACGTTTCTCCTCTTTGGCTGCATTTCATTTGCATTTTTCTCTAGGCCTGATTGCTGGTTGCCAGCTCACACCTCAGCCTGGTCCTTGAACTCTCGTTTTCTCCCTTAGTGTGAGAGGCCTGCTTAGGGACGTCAGCTGACTGCCCAGTGGTCCTCTGGATGCCTTTTTCTCCCCTTCTGCCTTCCAAAGAAATAGTGGTTGCCCCTGCTATTGAGCTCAGAAGTAAACAGGCAGGATGGAGAGGAGGTGAGTACTGTTATTCAGGGAGATGCTTCCTGGCATAGAAGAAAGAGCCCCGAGTGAGGGAGGATCTGCCACTAATTGGCTGGGTCATCGTACATAAGTCCCTTCCCATCTCTGGGCCTTTGTTTTCCCATCTGAAAAATGGGTCTTGGGCTGGATGGTCTGTGTGATTTTATGAAATCTTGGTAGAAGCTTAGCACATCTCCTTTGCTTGGATTCTTCTCCTTGTCCTCTAGAGCCTGTTGGGGACTCCAGAGGGAAGGGGCTTTCTCAAGACCACATGGGAAGATGGAGGCAGAGTCAAGATGAGAACTTTCAGACCCACTTCTCATGAGCCCTTCACCCCTCCCAATTCAGAACATTGCCTTTTGTCTGCACTAAAAGCCATGGGGAATATTTCTGAGTCTTTATTTCAGAACTGAGCCTCAGGTTCCATGTCAGGGGACTTGGGTTGCCCTTCCTGGGTCTTCCAGTCCCTTTCCATTTCCAGGCCTCGGCTTCCCTATCTGGACAACAAAGAGATTGAATGAGGTGACCTTTCAGATGTCTCTTGTTTTAGCTTTGACATTCCACATTGTCCTCTGTTTCCAAGTTCCTCAATTGACTATGGCTGTGTACTTTGAGGAAGGGGGTCTAGCTTTCATTTTCAGCCTGTAACCCTCCCTTCCACTTTGTGGCGTGAAAGTACATTCCTGTTGAGCTCCTGCTGGGGTCAGGCCTCAGGACCAGGCCCTGTAATGGGGGCTGGAGGTGAGGGGACGTGTACTCATTGAGACCTACTTGTGGCTGGCCCTGGGCCTGTGGTTGGCATAACTTGATGGAAATTCTACCTGGAGACTAAGTAAAAGCCAATTCATTAAACAAGTTCTTTTGGGGCACCTACTGTGTGTCCGTCCCTATATTTGGCATTATGTAAGATAATAGTAATATATATGAATGTGGACTATGTACTAAGCACTGAAATAAGCACTTCACACGTTTAAGAGCTTCATGAATGAGACTTCCCCTTGCTTGGGGAATGGGCCATTTTGAAGTGAAGGTTGGGATAAGAGGTGGAAAACACCTGTATTGTAAAGAACACCAAAAACAAAGAGGTATAGACACTCTTCCAGAAGCTGCTGAATGGGCTCTTCTACTTCCACCATCACTGCAGCCTAGACCTTGTCCCCACACTGTCCCAGCCTATACACACGAAATTCTAGATCTGGTACTGTTCAACATGGCAGCCACTATCTCCAGATGGCTGCTGAGCATTTGAAATGTCGCTGGTCCAGAGTGAGATGTGCTGTAAGTGTAAAATACACACTGGATTACAAAGATTAAGTACAATAAAAGTATGTAAAGTATTTCATCAATAATAATTTTTTATATTGACTACATGTTGAAATAATATTTTGGATATATTGAGTTAAATAAAATATAATATTAAAATTTCACCTGTTTCTTTTTACTTGTTTTCATGTGACTACTAGGAAATTTAAAATTACATATGTGTCTTAAATATGTTTCTTTTGTAAATATTTAAATATTGCAAGGAATATACAAATATTCAAAGAAGTTATCTCACAGGAGTAGGGAGTCCTAGGAGGGTGATGTTGTGGCTTTCCCCTCTCTTTTCTCAAGGGGAAAGCTAGAGGGGAGTTTGTCCCCATCCCAGGTAAGAGGTTCTAGGAGAATCACTCATAGGGATGGAGGGGCACTGGATGAAGGAAGGTTGGCATCTTATTTCTTGGCTTAACTTCTCCTTAGCAGGGGAGTTGCTGATCTGCTCCCTGTGCTTATTTGAACAGGGGGAAAAGCTAATTGGAGAGTGTGATAGGCAGAAAAATGCCCCCCTCTTACCCTAAGATTTCTATGTCCTAATGCCAGCAACCTGTGAATAGCTACCTCACATGGCAAAGGGACTTTGCAGATTTGATTAAAGTTAAGAACCTTGAGATGGAGAGATTGTCTCGGATCATCCAGTTGAGCCTAGTAAAATCACACAAGTCCTTGAAAGTGGAGGACCTTTCCTGGGTGCTGTCAGGGGGAGATGGGATGGCTGAGATGATGGAAGATAAGGCAGGAAAAATTAGGGGTGTGAAAGGGACTTGACTTGTCACCGCTAGCTTTGAAGATGGAGGAAGGGCGCCATGATCCAAACAATGTGGGCAGCCCCTAGAAGCTGGGAACGGCAAGGAAACGGATTATTCCCTAGAGGCTCCAGAAAGGGACACAGTCCTGGTGACACCTTGATTTTAGCCTATTGAGACCTGTGCTAGACTTCTTACCTATAGAACTATAAGATAATACAGTTGTGTTGTTTTAAGTCACTGCTCGTGGTAATTTGTTATGGCAGCAATAAGAAATTAATACAGAGAGAGACACTGGGTTGGAGGGAGGGTGTAGTAGTTTGGCACAATAAAATTGCATGAGTTCCCCATGAGTTGGGTGGACATTTTGGAATACAGCTGGACTTGAGCTGTTCTGCCAATCCCCATCCAAGAGGCTGGATGCAGGGGAAAAGAGCTTAGCAGCAAGAAACTTTGGGATGGATCACAGGGTAGTAGTTAAAGGGGATCAGAGGAGGTCAGGTTGGAGCAGCTCTTGGGATATGTAGTGGACAGCCTTCCTTCCAGTAGGGTCTCCTGAAGAGCTCATGCATGCATTCTAAGATCAGTTTGGGACCTACCACATAGAGATTATTACCTGAGACAATGAAGAGTGGGCCATGGAAAAGCCATTAGCCACCTGTATCAGTTAGATAGGTTAGGTTATAGTAAGTAATAAATAGCCCCCAAATCTTAGAGCTTAATGACAATGGAGATATAGTCCTTGTTCGTTTTCCATCTCTATTCATCTTAGTGGAATCCATGCTCACATGTCATTTTCTAAAGTAAGTCACGTGGTTTTATCTAACTTTGGGGAGACAGGAAAGTATAATCCTACCATGGACTTGGAGTTAGAACTGGGGATATTTATTGACCAACACTAATGCGTACCAATCCCCTTTTCCTTTCTGTCCTTCTTTCCAGGCCCAAAAGGTCTTGAGGAGACGGGGCCCCAGGAGAGGCAGGGGACGAGAGTGAAAGAGCAGAGCATGTGCCCTCCCTCATGGCAAGTCTCTCAGGTTGATGCCTGGGTAGTATGAGAAGAAGGGGAGGATGTGAGTACTAAATTGGGTATGCAATTGAGATTTTAAGCCAGAGTGGACTTTCCATTTAGATGTTGAAAGTGAAAGGAGACTGAGGGCTCTTCCTGTGATGTCATTACAAAATAGGAAATTGAGATTCATCAGGGCATGGATGAAAGCAGTGCTTAGAAAGAAAGCTGTTTTTTATGTGCGACCACTAATTTCAGTCTCTACTAAACCAACTACCCACGCATTTAATCCTTAAAAGGATCCTTTGAAGTAGTCACCATTATTGCCTTCATTTTACATATTGCAAAACTGAGGCTGAGAGGTTAAGTAATGTGTCTAGTGGCACAAAGCTCAAGCAGCTACTCAAAACTCAATCTCAGATTTGTCTGACTCCAAGTGTACTTTTAACAACCATCCTTGCTCTGCTATGCCATGCTACTCTGGTGGAAGTGATTCTTCTGGAGTAGACAAAGAGAGACACACCTACACTGTGAGTTATCTCTTTGTGGATAAGAGGGTAAAACTAGAAAGATCCTCAGGGTGTAGCAAAAGGGAACCAACGTTTCTGGGACACCCTCTATGTGTCAGGCCCTGCTATGTGCTTGGAATGCATTATCTCATTCAACTCCCAGTGCAACTTTCTAAGGTAGACAATCCCATTCCAATTTTGCAGATTAGCCAAAGTGAGGCATCAAGAGATAATGTGACTTGCCCAATGTCAAGCAACTAATAGGCAAGATTTGAATCCAGCTTTGTTTTTTAAAACTCTTTCCCTCTGGTGACAATTTCCCAATGAATGAGTCTTGGAGGAATTAGAGGAGGGGGAGGCCATTGTTGGATGGAACAGTCTTAGGAGGGCCTCCAGGATGAGAGGATGTGACGGAAGCAAGAGAAGTGCAGAGAAGAGAGTTTGGGGATCAACAGTGGGCAAGTCTGATTGGCACCGAGAGCATGTAAGAACAGAGGGGGTGCAAGAGGAAAGGCAGGCTGGAGCCCGTGGGGGAGTTGTCTGTAAAGTCAGGCTGAGGAGTTTGGCTTTGCTCCCTCAGGCTATGGGACTCCATTTGGATTGAGGTCTGTTGTGCTGCAGAGGAGGAATAGGAAGCCTAGAGCCTGGGGTTTCTGAGCCTCAGTGCTGGGGCTTTCTGCCCATAGAGTCATTATCCCCTGAGCAGGTGGAAAACAGGAAGGGGCAGAAATGTCCCTCAAGACAAAGGCATAGTCAGGGTTGGAGGAGACAATGAGATAAGAGTCTGGATACAATAGGACAGACAATGGAAGGCACCAAGGCAGGGAGGGTGCATAAGGAAGCCGAAAGAATGTGTCTTTGGCGCATGACAGACCTCTTTCAGGACTCAGTCTTGTCTTTTACTGTCTGTGTGATCCTGGGCACATAATTTTGCTTTTCTGACGTGGAAATTAAATGAGATCTGTGTGGTAGAACCTGCAAATGTCGTCGCTTTACTTTAACGTGCTCCAAAAATGTGGCCCCTTTAGTTTATCTGACCTTCCTGATCAGCCCGTTTCCTGTAGGGGAATAGGGACACCTAACATGCTAATTGATAGTCTCTACCAGTCTATTTAGTCTCCTTTCCGTGAAATGTTCCTATTCTTCATTTTTATCTTTCTATCAGAGCTGGTTTAAATAGTCCCTTTAGGATTACTCAATAACTCTTTAAGTAAATAATCAGTCTTTCAGAGTTTCACTCCTTCCCCTTCTCCAAGATGGCGCCTGCGTAGTTGGGGGATTTACTGCATTCTCAAGGCAGCGGGGAGAGGGACCTTAGATCTGCATGGTGTCCTCCATATCCAGGACCTAGTCTGGTTGGCTCCCTGGAATGGTGGCCACTAAGCTATGACTGGTCTCTTCCAGCCGTCTGGGTGATGTGCTGGTGAAATCTGTGGTTTTGGCCATTTGTCCTCAGGTCACAAGGTTCCTGTTCATGATGGCCTCTTTCTCTTGGTCCCAGGCCTCTGCCCTCTCAGTACCTTTATGTGCCCTCTCTGGGTCCCCTCCATGATGGAGAATTAGAAGCGCTGCCTCCGGCTCATTCCTCTTGCCATTTCCTGCAGTCCTTGCTGTGCTGTCATCCTCTGCCATGTTGGAAAGCTTTTATGAGTGGCTTTCCCTAGAGGCTTACGGACTCCTGCTGGTAGACATGCGAAGTGGGCCATTAGTTCTTTGGACAGCCTTGGCTTTCCCCTCTACCTCTTTAAAGTAGCTCTTCAAGGTGAGACTGCAGCTTAGAGGGGAAAGATAGAACACATTGGTCTTCCCTCCACCTTCCCTTCCCTCTCTCCCTACTTCCCTCCATCATTTCTTTCCCACAACCTCTTGAATATGAAGGGATGAACACCTTGAGTTTTACTTTGGGGAAATATCCAACTCCAGGCCATGTGGTTCAGAGTTGCTGACTCCATGCCTAAACTCCAGGGACAGACAGATAACTCAGGCCAGGACAACCAGATTATTCCCTTCCCCTGGCCAGTGATTGGTTCAGGGATGGACATGCGACTACATCTGTGCAATGAGAGACAGCTCTGGGCACTTGTTAGACCTTATAACAGAGAAGCATTCTTCTTAATTTTTTAAAATTGAGATATAATTTATATAGAGTGAAACACATAGAACTTTAGTGTTCAGTTTGAAGAGTTTTGACAAATGTATGCATATTTGTGTAACCAACACATAAATAAAGATGTAGATCATTTCCATCACCCTAAGAAATTCTTTCAAGCTCTTTTCCAGTCAATCCTGGAAGTTCCCTGTTGTCCTTTTCCAGTCAATACCACTCTCTCCACAACATACACACCAGAAACAATTGCTATTCTGACTTTTATCACTACAGATGACTTTTCCTGTCCTAGCACTTTTCATTTTGGATTTTTCAGTCTATTCTTAATCCAGTATCACACTGCCTTGATATACTGCCTTGAAGGCAGGCAGTGTACATTTTCTAATTTTGTTCTTTTTCAAGATTGTTTTTGCTATTTAGGTCCTTTGAATTTGCATATAGATTTTAGAATTGCCTTTTCAATTATTCAGTAAAACATGCTGGAATTTTGATTGGGACTTCATTTAATCTGTAGATAAATTCGGAGAAAGTTTATTTCTCATACATATTGAAATGTCTAATCCATGAATATGGTATATCTCTCTCCATTTATTTAGTTCTTTTTTCATCCCTTTCAGTAATGTTTTGTTGTTCTCAGTGTAGGGGTCTTTCATTATGTTCATTTCAAGTTATTGTATATTTTTTGAGGCTATTGTAAAAAGTATGTTAAAGAATTTCACTTTCTAAGTTTAGTGCCCATATAGAAGTTCTCTTTTTGTGTTTGCTAAGCTGGTGGGAGGTAAGCCATGCAAGGGCCACTATGGTGAGATAGTCTCCTTGAGAGTGAATTTAGAACAGAGGGGAACAGAGCTGAAAGATGGATAGAGAGAGAGAGAGAGAGCACAAGAGTGAGAGAGAGAGAGTGAGTGAGAGTGAGTGAGCCAGCAAGCACTCTTGAAGAAAGGTTTTCAGGTCCTATATTCAATTTAACCTGAAGCCAGGTCTACCCTGTACTTTTCTGGAGATAATATATTTATTTATTTTTTGATGAATCCATTTTGAGCTGGATTCCCATCACTTGCAGGTAAAAGAATCCTGACTAATCCGATTTCTGACTTTGCTCAGCCTTGCAATATATCGTGTGTATATGGGGTATGAGTTCCACGCAGTGGGGAAAAGAAAAAACTTGCGTCACCAATTCTTAGTCCATCTTCTCATGAGTGAGAGCTGTGGGCCTGCTGCTTTCCCCAATAGGTGACCTATTAAGTGAGCCCATTGCTTAATTCTTTTTTTCTTTTCTTTTCTTTCCCCTCCATCTCTTTCTTCCTTCCTCCATCTCTCCCTCTTTTCTTTTATTCTTTCTCTTCCCCTTTCTCTCTTCCTCCCTCCTCTCCTGCTCGTCCCTTTTGCATAGTTTAACCCTATACTGAAGAAGAAAAAGCCCCAACATTGTCTCTGTTAGCTGTGCTGTGGTTCTGCAGCAGATCTCAGTTTTGCTGGGAAACAATGGGATTTGTTTTTGTATCTCTTGGTGCCTGTGGCATCATGAAAAGCACACTAGCTTTTGATGTCTGCTTTCTCTGCAACTCAGGAATGTCATTGCCTCTCATTAAATTCTTTTAGTTTAAACTCTCTCTCTGATAGAGGGGAAAGAATTTGGAAGTAGGAGTGGGGAATGTATGTATGGGAAGCACCTTCTCCAGCACAGGTTAGCCATCCATCTATTCAACCATCTTTCCTATTATCAGTGAATTTTTATTGGAAAGAAAGAAAAAACATGTATTGGGTGTGTTTCATATACATTATCTCACTTGATTCCCATTGCAGCCCTTTGAAATGGACATTATTGTTAGCACCATTTTCAGATGCGGAAGTTGAAGCTTAGACAGTTTAAACCACGTATAAGTTCAGACAATGAGAAAGTGACACAGTTGACATTGAAACCCCCAATGCCCATGCTCTTTCTAATTTGAGAAGCTGTCTTGGTTTTCTGTGGGTGAGGTCCATGCTAAGCAGTGCAGGGGGGTGGTAGGAGAATTAGCACTGACCGAATGTGAATCTTGTCATCAAACCCAACAGTCTATTGGAGGAGCTGAGACAAAGAGTGAATAACTGTAATACAAAGTAGAAAGCAGGAGTATCTTAATGTAATGATACTAATCTTCAATATACAGGAGCAAAAAATGAGATATCCAGGGAATTCTAAAAATCAGAAGTTATTCTTAAGACTTCTAATATTCTTTATTCTGTTCATTATTATGTATAGCTAAAATTTTAAGAAATAAGAAATATTAAGTTAGTAGAACAGAACCATACCCTATAGTGAATATTAAAACATAGGAAAATGCCACCAAACATTACAGGATAGTGTTTGAATAATGTAACATTGAGATCTCCCAGCAAGGTTAACAGCACTAAGGAATTCCTTACGTTCCAAAACTTGTTATTTCTTGGAACACCAGTCATTGGGTTTATGTAAAGTACACTATGCATATAAACTTGTTAATATTTATTTTATTTGCAAGAATGACTCACTGTTAGCAGCAAAAAGGGCATCAAACACAGAGTGCTGGCACAACGGCTGTGAGTAAGACTGACTCATGTCAACCCTACCCTTCAGCTCTGTATGTCAGCATTTCCTGCTCTTGGTTTTGACTTGACATCAGTGGATTCCTTTGAACCAGTAATGTCTGTCTGTTGGTAAGCTTTAATTCTCACAGGAGAATTATGATACTTTTTCTTGCTTTCTCTATTGATTTTTCTCCAGAGTTGAGATTCAGAAAAACATTTAAATTCCCTGAGAAACAACAGGAAGGAATTTCTGAATAGATACACTGATTTTGAGGTAGATACAGAAATAAGTTGGAGGATTTGGGGAGGGTAACTATAAGGGGCAGCTGTGGGACTCATGGTAGACTTCCCATAGGAGCTGGTGTTTGAGGTGGGCTGGGAAGGGTGGGTGGGATTTAGAGGTTGGAGACAGAGGTAAGAGTAGGGAGGAAGGCATTCCAGGTGGAAGGCACAGCTGCAGCAAAGACTGAGAAGCTGAAATGTGGGGATATACCAGAAAGTTAGGCTCACCTTGAGTGGAGAGTTTGTGAAGGGGCGGTTGACAAGAAGATCGGAAGGGTAGAGTGGGACTAAACCCTTGGGGAGTTTGGGGAGCTCAGATATCCTTTGCATTTCCCCTCTGTAAAGTGGCTACTCCAGGCTTATTTGTTTCCATGTTATGTTGTGGAAACTGAGGCTCATGAATTAAGAGACTTACTTAAGGTCACATAGATAATAAATGGTAGAAGTTGGGGAACATGGACCCCACAGAGCATATAGTCCAATGTCTTGCCTGTCATAGGAAGTCATTGGAAGTCTTTGGTATGAAGCAGTCATGGGCCTTTCTTTTTTTTTTAAAGATTGGCACCTGAGCTTACAACTGTTGCCAATCTTCTTCTTCTTCTTTTTTTTTTTTTCTGCTTTTTCTCCCCAAATCCCCCCAGCATATAGTTGTATATTTTAGTTGTGGGACCTTGTAGGTGTGGTAGTCATGGGGCTTTCTTAAATGTCTCAAGTTGAATTGATTATAGACATTACAGGGAAATTAGATTTTGGTTCAATATGAGCAAACACTTTTAGGAAAAACAAGTTGCTTTAACATCCCCCCCAAAAGGGGGGATGTCTGTCTATCTATCTCTCTATCTCTCTACCTACCTATCTACCTACCTACGTACCTACCTACATATCTATCTATCTGTCTATCTCTTACTGATGTCAATTTGTAACTGATTGTGGTTCCCTCTTCCTTTTGGCCACAAGGAAGCTTAATGCCAACTTTGTGGCTCTATAGAATGGGATTATTTGCCTTTCTGCATGCTAATCTTACCCCTTGCTTTTTTCCCCCTTGTCCTTTTGTCTCTTTGCTGTTCATTTTATCCCTTTGCATTGGACATATTCATTCAAGCTGCCTCAAATATGGGTACAATTAACTAATTAATTGGGCACAGACTGAGAAATTCTAACAGTCAGATGTGCAAAACAGTGTAATGTGCTGCCTTGTGAGATCATGAGCTCACTGCCATCAGAGGTGTGTAAGAAGAGATTAGAGGACTCTGTGGCTCAAAGATCCTTTCAGTTCCAAAATTTTCTGATTATAAGAGTTGAAATAGGTCATTATTTCACTGTGCCCACAGCCATCCTGCCAACAAGCTGCACCTTGGTGCCCATAGTGAAACCCTCATCCTCTCGCAGGCCTGAGCTCCTCTGGCTGCACAGACTAATGAGGCAACAGGGGGTAGGGATACAGGCTCAGGCTGCCTGGCACTGGGGCAACAGTGCAGATGACATTAATAGCATGTGACTAGCAGTGGATTGATTGAGACCTGTCCAAATTACAGATTTTTGAGCAAAAATAAGACTGTTGTTGTTTTGAGCCACTAAGTTTGGGGTGATTTGTTACACAATGGTTGATAACTGGAACAGTTCATCTCCCATCTTTTGGACTCTGGTCTAAGCTTTCCTTATTGCAAACCTGATCATCTTACTCCTCTGCTTAAAAAATCCTCAAAAGCCTGCAGTTTAAGACCAAACACTGTTTTGTGGTATTAAAGACCTTTTTGGTTCTATCTCTGAGATCTCGTCTCCCCGCCCTTCCTCTCAGGAATCCTCTCTTGCTATCACACAGAGCTGCTTGAAGTTCCCTAAACAGCTCATTCTCTCTCAGGCCTCTGTGTCTGTACGTGGTGTTCCCTCTGCCTGGAATGCCTGGTCTGGTCCCATCACATGACATCTCTGTGGAGCCATCCCTCTCCTCTTTTCTCTTTCTTGACCTCCTATTAGTGAAATGTTGGACCTCTTAGATTAATCACTGTATTCTCTCCAACTATTTTTGTACATATTCTTTGTTTGGATGTATGGAGAATTTCCTTGACTTTATCTTCTAACCTTTCTTGTGGAAAACTTTATTTTTATAATCACATTTTAAATTTCTAACAACTCTTGTTCTGTTTTTACTCTATCTTGTACTTGTTTCATGTTTTATGTTTCTTCTTCATGAGTGAAATAGCTTCTTCAATCTCGCTGCTTTTGTGTATGCTGAATTATCATAGCTTCCCCGTGGGTCTGTTTTTCTGTATTTTTCGGTTCCTCACTGTCATGTTGGCAGCTTGCCTCAAATGTCTAGTGATTCTGAATTGTCCATTCATATTTAAGAAAGAACATCTTGGGAGCTCTGAGGACATGGGGCTTGCCTGGTTTCCATTATGGTGGATGAACAGGAGCTGCTGTTACTCTGGGAAAGCCTGAATGCCGAGGAAGATCCAAGATGGCGCCGTGAGTAGTCCTCTTTGTCTCTCGCCCTTCGAGTCTACAATTATTTGGACACTTATCGCTTGACAAAGGATATCCAGACAGCATCTCAGGACGTCTGAGACACCCACGCGACTATACATCGGAAGGCGGACGGACTTTCCTCCGGGAGGATGTGGAAATAGGTGAAAACTCTCCGACCCCGACGGGCAGCCTAGTACCCGCAAGCGGCTTTCTTCCAACGGACGCCCCCAGAGGATCCACACACATCTAGGGCAGGAGCGAGAACACAACAGAGGAGCGACGGTGGAAACAGGTGACCAGAACCCTACCTAAACCCCCCGCAATTACTCCTAAACGCAGAGGGAAACTTTGGAGTTGCACACCTGAGCCCGCAGGGAGAGTCTCTCCCCGCCATTGGCGGGGAGACCCAGCCTGGTGCTCGGGGCACCCGGAGGGTCCCAGAGAGAGTCACGGAGGGTATGGAGGTCTCCCAGCTGCCGTTGCCCGCCCCGTGGGACTAGGGATTGCCGGAGATCTCGGAGAGGACCGGGGCTGGGGGAACTTTCAAAGGCCGGTTCGGCGACCCGGAGGGGAAGCGCCGGAGCTCCGCCCGGGCAGCAGACAAAACTCTCTGTCTGCCGTTAGCAGAGGGGCCACGCTGAGCATTCACGGCTCCGGGAGAGGCCCGGAGAGAATCCCAGAGGGCGGGGCGACCCCCAGCTGCCATTGCCCGCCCCGTGGGGCTAGGGATTGCCAGACATCTCGGAGAGGACTGGGGCGGGGGGAACTTTCAAAGGCCGGTTCTGCGACCCGGAGGGGAAGCACCGGAGTTCCGCCAGGCAGCAGACAAAACTCTCTGTCTGCCATTAGCAGAGGGGCCACGCCCAGCATTCAGGGCTCCCAGGAGAGGCCCGGAGAGAAGCCCAGCGGGCGGGGCGACCCCCAGCTGCCGTTGCCCGCCCCGTGAGACTAGGGATTGCTGGAGATCTCGGAGAGGACTGGGGCTGGAGAGAGTTCCAGAGACCCAGCTTAGTAGCCTAGGGGGAAACCCTACAGGCTCACAGCAGCCTTAGGGAAAGCCTCTGCACAGCACCAGTAGAAGGCACCCAGCTGCCAGCCACAAGGCTGGAAGACCCCAGGGCAAAAGCAGCATAGCTAGGTGTACTAACCACAGACTGTAGAAGATGCCAATAGCTCTCCTGTGACCCATAGAGGACAAGTGAGATTCGGTGGGTGCCGACAGCAACGGAGCGACAAATATAAGTGATCCCACCCCTGGCCGCTGGAAAAGCCCATAACACCGTTGCAGACCCCAAAGAGAGAGCACATCTAGGTGGGCTGCAACAGTAGGCACCTGCAGCCTGAAGCCCCCCTGTGACGGCCCCCACGGCAGAGGAGGGAATCCAAAGGGCCACTGTGGCTACGAAGAGGGGCCCAGGCCCAGTTAGCAACTACGGACAGGGTTCCTGGTTGGTGAAGTATAAACAGCTGCTCCCCCCACCGCAGCAGCTGAAACAAGTGAAAGGAGCAACTAAACTCTATCTCCATGCGGAGGCACAAATCAACAACATCAAGCAATACGAAAAAATACATTAAATCTCCAGAACAGAAAGAAAGTAACAAATACACAGAAAACAATCCCAAAGAAAATGAGATATATAACCTAAATGATGATGACTTCAAAACAGCCATCATTAAGATTCTCAATGAGTTAAGAGAGAATTCTGACCGTCAACTCAACGAGTTCAGGAGCTATGTCACAAAAGAGTTTGATACGATAAAGAAGAACCAAACAGAAATATTGGAAATGAAGAACACAATAGAGGAGATTAAGAAAAATCTAGATGCTCTGAACAGTAGGGCCGATATAATATGGAGGAAAGAATTAGCAATTTGGAAGATGGCAATATAGAATTGTTGCAGGCAGAGGAGGAGAGAGAAGCAAGACTTAAAAGAAATGAGGAAACTCTCCGAGAATTATCAGACACAATTAGGAGATGCAACGTAAGGATTATAGGTATACCAGAGGGAGAAGAGAAGGAGAAAGGGGCAGAAAACCTATTCAAAGAAATAATGGCTGAGAACTTCCCAAATCTGGTGAGGGAGATGGATCTTCAGGTGACAGAAGCCAATAGATCTCCAAACTTTATCAATGCAAGAAGACCAACTCCACGTCATATAGTAGTGAAGCTAGCAAAAGTCAACGACAAGGAGAAAATATTAAGGACAGCCAGGCAAAAGAAACTAACCTACAAAGGAACCCCCATCAGGCTATCAGCAGATTTCTCAGCAGAAACTTTACAGGCTAGAAGAGAGTGGAATGATATATTCAAAAATCTGAAGGACAAAAATCTACAGCCGAGAATTCTCTACCCAGCGAAAATATCCTTCAAATACGATGGAGAAATAAAAACTTTCCCAGATAAACAAAAATTAAGGGAGTTCATTGCCACAAAACCTCCTCTTCAGGAAATCCTCAGGAAAACCCTCATTCCTGAAAAATCCAAAAAAGGAAAGGGGCTACAAAACCAAGAGCAGAGGAGATAAGTAGAAGGACAACAACAGAGAGTAGCAGCTCTACATCAGAACAGATTAAACCATGGGAAGAGAAACAAAGGAAACTGAAGAAAACCGGAAAACAAGACACAAAATGGTAGTGGTAGGCCCCCACGTCTCAATAATCACTCTAAATGTAAATGGATTGAACTCCCCAATCAAAAGACACAGAGTGGCAGGATGGATCAAAGAACAAGATCCAACAATATGCTGCCTCCAGGAAACACACCTGAGCCCCAAAGACAAACACAGACTCAGAGTGAAGGGATGGAGAACAATACTCCAAGCTAATAATGAACAAAAGAAAGCAGGTGTCACTATACTAATATCAGACAAGGTAGATTTCAAAGCAAAACAGATAAAGAAAGATAAAGAGGGACAGTATATAATGATAAAAGGGACTCTCCACCAAGAAGACATAACACTTATAAATATATACGCACCCAACACAGGAGCACCAAAATTTGTAAAGCAACTCTTAATAGAACTAAAAGAAGACATCAACAACAATACAATAATAGTAGGGGACCTCAACACACCATTAACACCAATGGACAGAACATCCAGACAGAAAATCAACAAGGAAATAATAGAATTAAATGAAAAATTAGACCAGATGGACTTAATAGATATATATAGAACACTTCATCCAAAAACAGCAGGTTACACATTCTTCTCAAGTGCACATGGAACATTCTCAAGGATTGACCATATTTTGGGAACCAAAGCAAACATCAATAAATACAAGAGAGTTGAAATAATATCAAGCATCTTTTCTGATCATAACGCTATTAAACTAGAAATCAACTACAAGAAAAAAGCAGAGAAAGGTGCAAAAATGTGGAGAGTAAACAACACGCTTCTCAACAAACAATGGATCATTGAAGAAATTAAAGAAGAAATCAAATATTATCTGGAGACAAATGAAAATGAGAACACGACATACCAAATCATTTGGGATGCAGCAAAAGCAGTCCTAAGAGGGAAATTCATCGCAATACAGGCTCACCTCACTAAACAAGAAAAAGCTCACGTAAGCAACCTCAAACGACACCTAACAGAACTAGAAAAAGAAGAACAAACAAAGCCCAGAGTCAGTAGAAGGAGGGAAATAATAAAAATAAGAGCAGAAATAAACGATATTGAAACAAAAAAGACAATAGAAAGGATCAATGAAACAAAGAGTTGGTTCTTCGAAAGAATTAACAAAATTGACAAACCCCTCGCCAGACTCACCAAGAAAAGAAGAGAGAAATCGCAAATTAATAAAATCAGGAATGACAGAGGAGAAATCACAACAGATACCAATGAAATACAGGAGATCATAAGAGAATACTATGAAAAACTATATGCCAACAAATTGAACAACCTGGAAGAAATGGACAAATTCCTAGACTCCTACAATCTCCCCAAACTGAATCAGGAAGAAATGGAGAATCTGAATAGACCAATCACAAGTAAGGAAATAGAAACGGTAATCAAAAACCTCCCCAAAAACAAGAGTCCAGGACCAGACGGCTTCTCTGGAGAATTCTACCAAACATTCAAAGAAGACTTAATACCTATTCTCCTCAAACTGTTCCAGAAAATTGAGAAAGATGGAGAACTCCCTAACACATTCTATGAAGCCAACATCACTCTGATCCCCAAACCTGACAAGGACAACACAAAGAAGGAGAACTACAGGCCGATATCACTGATGAACATAGATGCAAAAATCCTCAACAAAATTTTGGCAAACCGATTACAGCAATACATCAAAAAGATTATACACCGTGATCAAGTGGGATTTATACCAGGGACACAGGGATGGTTCAACATCTGCAAGTCAATCAACGTGATACACTACATCAACAAAATGAAAAACAAAAACCACATGATCATCTCAATAGATGCAGAGAAAGCATTCGACAAGATCCAACACCCATTTATGATAAAAACCCTCAGTAAAATGGGTATAGAAGGAAAGTACCTCAACATAATAAAGGCCATATATGATAGACCCACAGCCAACATCATACTCAATGGACAAAAGCTGAAAGCCATCCCTCTGAGGACAGGAACAAGACAAGGGTGCCCACTTTCACCACTCCTATTCAACATAGTACTGGAGGTGCTGGCCAGAGCAATTCGGCAGGAAAAAGAAATAAAAGGAATCCAAATAGGTAACGAAGAAGTAAAACTCTCGTTGTTTGCAGACGACATGATCTTATACATAGAAAACCCCAAAGAATCCACAGAAAAACTATTAGAAATAATCAACAACTACAGCAAAGTAGCAGGGTATAAAATTAACGTGCATAAATCAGTAGCATTTCTATACACTAACAATAAACTAACAGAAAAAGAACTCAAGAACTCTATCCCATTCACAATCGCAACAAAAAGAATAAAATACCTTGGGATAAACTTAACCAAGGAAGTGAAGGATCTATACAATGAAAACTACAAGACTTTCTTGAAAGAAATAGGCGATGACATAAAGAGATGGAAAAACATTCCTTGCACATGGATTGGAAGAATAAACATAGTTAAAATGTCCATACTACCTAAAGCAATATACAGATTCAATGCTATCCCAATCAGAATCCCAAGAACATTCTTCACAGAAATTGAACAAACAATCCTAAAATTCATATGGGGGAACAAAAGACCGCGAATTGCTAAAGCAATCCTGAGCAAGAAAAACAAAGCCGGCAGAATCACAATCCCCGATTTCAAAACATACTACAAAGCTACAGTGATCAAAACAGCATGGTACTGGTACAAAAACAGGTCCACAGATCAATGGAACAGAATTGAAAGCCCAGAGATAAAACCACACATCTATGGACAGCTAATCTTCGACAAAGGAGCAGAGGGCCTACAATGGAGAAAAGAAAGTCTCTTCAACAAATGGTGCTGGGAAAACTGGACAGCCACATGCAAAAGATTGAAAATTGACCATTCTTTTTCACCACACACCAAAATAAACTCAAAATGGATCAAAGACCTAAAGATTAGGCCTGAGACAAAAAGTCTTTTGGAAGAGAATATAGGCAGTACACTCTTTGACATCAGTTTCAAAAGAATCTTTTCGGACACTGTAACTCCTCAGTTGAGGGAAACAATAGAAAGAATAAACAAATGGGACTTCATCAGACTAAAGAGCTTCTTCAAGGCAAGGGAAAACAGGATTGAAACAAAAAAACAGCTCACTAATTGGGAAAAAATATTTACAAGCCACTTATCCGACAAAGGGTTAATCTCCATAATATACAAAGAACTCACACTGCTTAACAACAAAAAAACAAACAACCCGATCAAAAAATGGGCAGAGGACATGAACAGACATTTCTCAAAAGAAGATATGAATATGGCCAATAGACACATGAAAAGATGTTCATCATCGCTAATCATCAGGGAAATGCAAATCAAAACTACACTAAGATATCACCTTACCCCCGTTAGATTGGCAAAAACATCCAAAACCAAGAACGACAAATGTTGGAGAGGTTGTGGAGAAAGAGGAACCCTCATACACTGTTGGTGGGAATGCAAACTGGTACAGCCACTATGGAAAACAGTATGGAGATTTCTCAAAAAGTTAAAAATAGAAATACCCTATGACCCAGCCATCCCATTACTGGGTATCTATCCTAAGAACCTGATATCAGATATCTCAAGAGTCCGTTGCACCCCTATGTTCATCGCAGCATTATTTACAATAGCCAAGATGTGGAACCAGCCTACATGCCCAGAAACTGATGATTGGATAAAGAAGATGTGGTATATATACACAATGGAATACTACTCAGCCATAAAAAAAGACGAAATTGGCCCATTCACAACAACGTGGATGGACCTCGAGGGCATTATGTTAAGTGAAATAAGTCAGTCAGAGAAAGATGAACTCTATATGACTCCACTCATAGGTGGAAATTAGTATATTGAGAAGGAGATCTGATCGGTGGTTACCAGGGAAAAGGCGGGGTGGGGGGAGGGTACGGAGGGGGAAGTGGTGTACCCACAACATGACTAACAAAAATGTACAACTGAAATCTCACAAGGTTGTAATCTATCATAACATTAATAAAAAAAAACAAAAACAAAAACAAAAAAACCTGAATGCCATAAGTTGTAGGCTGCAATGCCTCCATGAGGTATCTTTGCTCTTCCCAGACAGTTCATTCCAATTCTTGAGAGTGTACCCTTCCTTTGAGGTAGGGTCTGCTCTCATGGGTGGGCTATGAGGGATGATATTCCTTATAAAGACTTCAGATTAACTCCCTCTTTTCATCCTGTTCTGCCATCCTTCCCTCCTTCTTACTTGGCAAGTTTGAATCTCGAAACTCTTGTGGTTGGACATGGCAGGATAGTTTCTAGCATTGTCTGTAACCCCATTCTTATGTATTCTAGGTTACCACTTCTTCCATCCTACTTCATCAATTTCCAGTTTCTATATTCTAGAAATACATGAAATCATTTTTACGTTGATGTCCCACCCCTGTTCCCTTTTTGAATTTGACTCATGCCTTTTAAATTCCCTCACTGTCATTTTACAGAGATCTCATCAGGCAGGGGAGAGAGATGCCTGGTATACTATCAAGTGTTGCAAATTCAGACTATGCTCTTCTGCCTCCCTGTCCGGGAAAGGACTTTAGAGACCACTGAGTCCATTTGAAATGGGGAAACCAAAGGTAGGTGGATATAGTGCCTGGTCAAGGATGAATGGCCCAGCAGGGAAGCGGTAGAGTATATTAGTTTAGACCCTAGACTCTGAGACCAGACAGCCGGGGTTTGAACCTGGGCTCCATCACTGACTAGCCACGGGACTTTGAGAAGATATTTAACAGTTAATTCTCACAGCCCTATAAAGTAAGTATTTTTATCTTCATTTTATAGATGAGAAAACAGAGTATGTAATATATCAAATCAAGAGAATGAAAGACAAAACCACATCATCATTTCAACAAACACAGAGAAAGCACTTGACAAAATCCAGCACCCTTTGGTATTAAAATCACACAACAAACTAGCAATAGAAGATGTAGTGGGTTGGATGGTGCCTACCCGCCACCCTGCTCCCTCCGATATGTCTGTATAGTGGAACTTGTGAATGTGACCTTATATGGAAAAGGTATCTTTGCAAAAGTAATTAAGGATCTAAACATGAGATTATCTTGGATTACCCAAGTTGGCCCTAAATCCAATGATGAGTGTCCTTCTAAAAGACAGAGAGACACAGGGAAGAAGGCCATGTGAAGATGGAGGCAGAAATTGGAGTGATGCAGCCACAAGCCAAGGAGTGCCTGGAGTCATCAAAAGCTGAACAAGGCAAGAAAGGATTCTCCTCCAGAGCCTTTTGAGGGAGCATGGTCCTGTAACACCTTCATTTCAGACTTCTGGCCTACAGAATTGTGAGAGAATAGACTTCTGTTGTTTTAAACTATCAAGTTTTTGGCATTTTGTTATGGCAGCAGCAAACAGAGGGGGACTCTCTCAACCTAATACAGGGCAATCATGAAAAACTCACAGCTAACATTATACCTAATGGTGAAAGACTGAATGCTTTCCCTCTAAGATCAGGAACAAGTCAAGGATGTCTGCGCTCATCACTTGTACAGTCATGCACGGCATAATGACATTTCGGTCAATGACGGACCACATATACAATGGTGGTCCCGTAAGATCAGTACCATATAGCCTAGGTGTGTAATAGGCTGTACCACCTAGGTTTGTGTAAGTGCGCTCTGTGATCTTTGCACAACAACGAAATCACCTAACAATGCATTTCTCAGAATGTATCCCTGTCCTTAAGTAATACATGACTATATTCTAGCTGGGACAGTTAGGTAAGGAAAAGAAACAAAAAGAAATGCAGTTTGTAAAGGAGTAAGTAAAACTATCTCTATTTTCAGATTGCATGATTTTATATAGAAAATTTTAAAGAATTAAAAAAAACTATTAGTACTAATAAACCAGTTTAGCAAGATTACAGGATACAAGATCAAAATACAAGGATGAATTGAATTTCTATACACTATCAGTGAACGATCTGAAAATGAAATTAAGAAAACAACTCCATTTACCATAACATCAAAATGTGCAAGATATTTAGGAACAAATTTAACCAAGCAAGTGCCAGACTTATACACTAAAACTATAAAACATTGTTGGAAGAAATTAAAGAAGATCCAAATAAATTGACAGATATCCCATGTTCATTGAATAGCATACTTAAAATTGTTAAGATGGCAATATTTTGCAAATTGACCTAAAAATTCAACACAATTCCTGTCAAAATTCCAGCTGGCTTTTTTTTTTTTTTTTTTTTTTAGAAATTGACAAACTCATCTTAAAATTCATGTAGAACTACAAGGGACCTAGAATAACCAAAAAAGCCTTGAAAAAGAGGAACAAAATTGGAGGACTCACATTTCCTGATTTTAAAAAGTACTACAAACTAACAGTAATCAAGACCACGTGGTGCTAGCATAAGAATAGACATATAGATCAATGGAATAGAATTGGGAGTCCATAAATAAACCTCACATTTACAGTCAATTGAATTTTGACAAAGGTGCCCAAACAATTCAGTGGAGGAAAGAATAGTCTTTTCAACAAATGGTTCTGGGACAACTGGATATCCACATGCAAGAGAATGAAGCTGGACCCCTGCCTGATACCATTTACAAAAATTAAGAGCTAAAACCATAAAACTCTTAAAATATAGAATTAAATATTCATGACCTTAGGTTAGGCAATAGTTAGTTAGATATGACACTAAAAGTACAAACAACAAAAGCACAGGTCATTGCAGAAAGTTCTATTGGACAGTACTGCCACTGTGCAACGGCGGCTGTAGAGAGCCTGGACAGGCGTTACAAACATGCCCTGCTGGCCATCTACTTGCGAGGACTATAACCAATATATCAGTGCAGTGGTTACTTCTTGTGATGAAGCTGATGTAAATGTATCCGTGCCTTTATTGCACCTTAGAGGATGCAACACTTAGCTTCGTTTAAAATTTGCATGTGAGCAGGATAAAATATGCATGGAAAAGGGATGAAGCAAATATAACAAAACATAAAGGCTGATTATTTTGAGTAATGGGAATATAGGCCGTCATTTCTTTTGGTTAATTATAGTGGACTACGCAGCCAGAGTTCTTGTCTTCCCCCCCCCCCCCCCCACCCCAGGTGATCCAGGTGACATTTGAATTCCTGGAAACAGCCATGCCTGGTTCTAAGCCATTGCACTGTGTTTGGAGTTCCTCATTCCATGAACCAGTTAAGCTGATTTGAGCTGGGTTTTTGGCACTTAGAACCAAAAGAATACTAACTGTGCTATGTTTCTGAATTTCTATGTCTTCTACAATGTGCATCTATCTCTCCTCAAATTGAGAAAAAAATAAACTTTTAGAAAACTTTAGAAAATGTAATGTACATAATATAACATGTTGGGAAAAAAAACCAGGTTGGGAGAAGTGGATGGGATATAGATGAAACAAGATTGGCCATGAGTTGATAATCCTGGGGGATGGGTTCACAGGGAAACATTATAATGTTGCCAGTTAAGAAGAAAATCTGTTGAAACAGTGAATCGTGATCAGCAGTACTATCTGATGTGGAGGGTCAGTAATTTGCCAGTTGACTTGGCAATGTTCCCAAGGGGCTTTTTAGGAGAATATTGTGGAGAAAAGCCAGAACTCGAAGAAGGAAGAGTGAAGAGTGATGGGGTTATGAGCGAGGAAAGTGAAGGCAGTAAGTATAGAGGTCTTTTTTTTCAAGAATTTTGGAGGTTAGAAAACAGAAAAAATGGTAACTGAAAGTAGTTTTAATTAATTTTTTATGGTCTCGTGATTTTCAATATTTTTTGAAAATTTTTTCACTTAAAAGTAATACTTTTATAAGTTGAAAATTGGAAAAATAAGAGTAGAAAGACAAAAACAACCACCCATTGTCAAACTGGGAAAGGACACCCATTACGAGTGTTTTTGCGGATTTTCTGCCAGTCTTTACTACCCACCTATTGACTTATCTGTGTTAACGTATCAGATTCCACTTCACACACAACTTTATATTCTGCTTTCTACACTGAATCCTGTTTCCTAGTGTTGCTATAACACCTTGATAGCATCACATAAATTAGTTACAGAATATCTCATCGTATTCTGGTACTCTGAGATAGTAAGCAATTTTTCCATTTTGGGACAATTAAATTGAAGGAGTGAGATCCCAGAGAAGCGGACAGTTGAGGGACAAGACACCTGTTCCCGGTGAGCCCTGGAAGGGAGGCATGCCCATCCTTACTTGAGGAGTGTATTGGAAGAGTAAAGGACTGACAACAAATTTTGTGTTTGAGAAGGATGCAGTTGAAGAAAATTGTGTCAGAGGGCCTGTGTGATGTAAGAGCGAATTTAGAACACTTGGGCTGGGAAATTTGGTTGGGAGTTGAAAGGATTTTCTGAGCCTGGGATTCTTATCCTGAATTAATCAGCCACTGAAATCCCTTCTGATTAAGATAGGATCGGGCACAGTGTTTGGGCTAAGAGCCTGCTACATTGGTTAGAAGCCTTGATTATACTTACAGAAGTGGATAGCTTTGTGGTTAACAAAGTGGGCTCAGGGGTGACTGCCTGGATCTGAATTCGGACCTGCCATTTATTGGTTGTGTGAACTTTGGCAAATTAAATTCTCTGTGCCTTGATTTCTTCACCGTAAACAATGATATTAATGTGTTTCTTAATGTTTGTTAAGATTAAATGAGAAAATGTTAGGCATTTGCAACATGTACGGAGCTTAATAAACATTAAATAAATATTAGCAATTATTATGGTTGATTTGGTTGCAGGTAACAGACACTCAACACAACTAGATTAAGGAAAAAGGAGGGATTTACTGACTCATAACTGAAAAGTATAAGAAACCAGGCATTACTGGATCCATTTTATTATCAGGAATATCTTGAATCTTTGCTTTCTTCTGTGTTGGTTTACTTCTCACTCAAGCTCTTTGAAAGATGGCTGCCAGCCACTCTGTGCTTACGTTCTGCTAGCTGAGCAACGCCAGCAGGCGACAGAGCACTTTTTTCCTGAAAGCTGCAACAAAGGCTTTGGAGTCGGTTCTTACTGACCTGGTTTGTGTCCCAGCCCATCAGTGATCTGATTACAGTGGCCAGAGGAAATCAGCACTATCATTAGCCAGACCTGAGTCGCACTTAACCTTTGGAGCTGAATCACATGGTCTGAAGGTGGGGGTGGGGGAATTGTCCCAAAAGAAAACAAGGTACTTGGGAAAATGAGGAGGAGACAGGATGCTGGGCAAGCAGAAAGAGCCATTTCCACTACACCTGTAGAAAGGGCAAAGTGGAGAAGGGCTGTGGAGGAAGTGGGGGGGGGGGGGGGGGGGCAAGCAGAAAGAAAACCTGTGCCAGGTGGTCAGGTTACTAGGAGAGTGAGTGTCATGGAGGGCGGTCGAACAGTTTCTAAGGTGTGCTCCACTGAGCGCCAATTCAACTGAATGTTAATAGGCATTCTTGTGACAGGGTTTTGTGAAAGATGTTTTTGTTGGATATCTTTTTATTTTTACATTTTTTTTTCCTTTTTCTACCCCAAGTCCCCCAGTACATAGTTGTATATTTTAGTTGTGGGTCCTTCTAGTTGTGGCATGTGGGACTCTGCCTCAGCGTGGCTCAATGAGCGGTACCATGTCTGCGCCCAGGATTCGAACTGATGAAATACTGGGCCGCCTGCAGCAAAGCACACGAACTTAACCACTGAGCCACGGGGCCAGCCCCATGGATATCTTTACTATGGGATTCTTTTAGCCTTTAATACACCTCTGTACCTGGTGAATCTGCAGGATGGACATATAGGCTCTATGATTCCCAAACATATGGGACCACGGAACCCTTATTTACTAGGGTATTTTGTAGGATTAGTATCTGTGGAACGCATTTTGGGAAACATGGTAGAAGAGGATGATGAAGGAGTTGGGGAATGGCAGGAGCAAGAGACTTTCCTGAATGTGTGGAGGGGGACAGTGCCTGTGAGTGGCTGTGAACAGTGAGGAGTGGACCCCTTCTCCTCAAGTGTGGAGTCAGAGGTACGGGAGAAAAAGCGGACTGCAATGGGGAGTGTGGGGATGTCGAGGAGTGCAGGGACTGGCAGAGGGATACAGTGAGTAGAGTGGGGCACTGGCATGGAGGGGACCTTAGATTTGTGGGGAGGACATCTCAGGTGGGAGATTGGAGCTGGGGGGAGATTCCCATCTCTGAGGAAGCTTGGAGCTGTGTTTTAATCAGCTGTGTTAACTCCAGGGTTTTAATCAGACTATTGTCACAGAGCTGGATTTGGGAATATTAGCTTCCCAAGGAAAGTGTGGGTAAGTTATTTATTCCACTGAGCCTGAATAGTGATGGCACAATGCTTTGGAAGTTAAAAAAAAGAGTTCGACTTGAGATAATGTGTACTCCCCACACGGAAGCATCAGGGACTTTGGGCGCACAGACTTCCTCCACCTTCTCCTCCCCTCCCTGTCCCTTCTGACTTTTATTAGTTATGCAAGGATTGATGCTGCCTCCAGCCCCCTTAGATGCAGCTGAGGAGGAAGCGGAGGAGCCCCATCCCTGGAAGAGCAAAAGTTACAAGGCCGACTCCTCCAGGCAGTGTGGTGTACAGATGGAGGAGACCTGGGGCCTGTCATCTGGGATGTGGAAGGGTCTCTGTGGAGAGAGTTCTGTGTCCACCATGTGTGCTCAGGGGCAGGAGGGAAGTTCCATCAATGGATGGAACAGCAGCACCTCAGACAGGACTGTGTGTCCTGGTACATCAGGCTGCCCTAGAGAGGGTACTCTCTTTTATGGGGCTACCTGGGAGTAGCCATGCTCTTATGAAGATAGCCAGCTCTTCACCAGCTAGAGCATCTAAGAGCCAAACCCCTACAATTCTTTCGAATTATGTTGCTGCAGTCCTAACGTGCTCTGATAACCCCATGTAGCTTTTGCGTGTGAATTAAACCCACTGCACTATAACAAACTTGTGTGCTCTTCCTTATGACTTGAGACTAGAGCCTTTAACCTGTGCAGGGGACAGGCTGGTGACAAAAAGGGAAACATCTCAATTAAGGTGGCATTTGTCTGGAGGGCCCACTCCCATAGGAAGGGACCCTACCATCATACTACCTCACAGTGCTGTTGCGAAAGTCAATAGCTACTGTTAGTCAATACAATTTTGGGGGCATCTGTGTGTTGGCACCAATTTTTCTAACAGTGTGCATTTGCTGTCTCTGTTGATCGTCATGGCAATTTATTTACAACTGAGGAAATGGAAGGTCAGAGGTTAGAAAACTTTCCCAAGGTCATACAGATGGTGAGTAGCACAACTAGGTTCAAAAACAGATCTGTCTGACCCCAGAGACTATGCACTTCCCTTAGGCCAGATAACAGAAATGCTCAGAAAACGTGAAATGGTGATGCTCTTATGATTTATACAAAAAGCTAGTTTAGGTTTGATACTCATCCTGGGGAGGAGCCATCTCTGCTGTTGTTCTTGAAGAGGTGGTATGTTCTGGGACTTGGTTCCTGGGAGTCTCATCATATCCTTTCTGGAGATTTCCTCTGGGAATCAGGTGCCGTAGGCTTGAAGCTGCTCCTGCCATGCTGGCTCTTACTTGCCATGGGGGTCAGTTTAAAATGGCGGAGTGTTCTGTGCCTTGATACATTGGCTCTGAGTAGCCAATGAGACAATTGTTGCACAGTGTCTTGCCAGGCTGGCTACCCTGTCATCTCATTTCCATGTTTGGTGGGGTTCCTAATAACTGGTGCCATTTGTTGAATATTCCCATGTGCTCCTCTTTCAAGGAGTTTTGCTCTAAAGGAAAGGAGAGAAGTGAGGTGGTAACAAGAGGGAAAGTGGAGTTAGGAGAGGCTGGGTTTTTTTAAATGAACGAATGAATAAGTAAATAAATAATAAGAGCGTGTTTGTATGCTGAAAGGAATGATCCAGTAGAGAAGAGGAATGAGATGATGTGGGAGAGAGAGGAAAGATTGCTGGAGTCATGTCCTTAAGTAGGCAGAATGGGATGGCTCTAAAGCACAAGTTGAAAGATTGGCTGTGATTAGGTGTTTTGCTGAAATCCAGATATCCCATACTTACAGGACCCTCCAGGCCCCGCCCCGTATAGTCTTGGGGAAGAGCCTTGGGCTTAGCCAGCAGGAGACTGGATTTCCAGGGGCCCTGTGACTCCCATGAGGGGCCTGGGACAGGCTGGGTAACTTCTCTGAACCTCAGTTTTGGTCCCTTTCGTAAACTGTGGATGACCCTGCCTACTCCATAGAGTCTAAGCAAATATTAATCAAGATATTGTAAGCAGAAAACAGTCAGCATGGAAAACCAAAGTGATTTCAATCCCGTCATTGAGGGGTGGCCATGTTTCCCATTTTGATGAATGTTTGCACTGGTCTTTTTTCCTTGTATATAAATACATACTTAAAAATAGTATTGTTCTTAACATACTGTTCTGTAATATGATTTTAACACTTAAATATATTAAGGACAATTTTCCATGTCATTAAATATTTTCCTATAACATAATTTAAAAGAAATGTATGCAGATCATTCCAGCAGGTGGACTTATACTCTATTTTAACCAATTCCTGATCGTAGACACCATGTAAGTTGTTCCTTACTATTTTCTATTATAAACAGCACTGTTATTATGAATTTCCTTGTGGCTGTATGTTTTCATACATTCCCTGCCCCTGGGGGAATGGTTATTTCCCCAGGGCAGTTTTCTGGCAATGGAATTAAAGCCAAACTGTGGACAAACTCTTTTACCTTCCTGCAGACAGAGGAAGTAGTGGATTTGGGGGGATAGCACATTCAGGCAGAGTGAACAATGGCACCCAAAGGGGCTGATAAATGGGCTCCTGTCATCCCGGAAGCAGGGCTCTGGAGGCCAGAGATAAGTCTCTGGATGTGGCCTGTCCCCTTCAACCACTTAATTGCTGCCCTGGTTGAAGACATGAAGGCAATCTTATCAAATATGATGAAACTGTGAAGTTGAGAGGGATCTGTAGAATAATGGAACCAAGATGCTGGGGAGACCCTGACTGGCAGGAAGAATGGGCTGAAACAAACAGAAGAAACTGAATAGGGAAAACTACTGTCTTAAAAATGGTAACATTTCAAAAATCTATGCAGAGGCTAGAGGAGAGCTGGGTGAAAGTCAGGTCGTGACAAAAAGACACAGGGTTGATGTGATGGGGTTGCCCCCAAAACTCATGCAAAACAACCTAGTAACTTCAGGCTGTATCAGTTTGAGTACAGTGTCCAGATCATGTGTCAGTGGAATGTTGATAAGCTGGAGCTCAGCCAAAAAAAAAAATGTGGTCAGGCTAGTGAATGATCTAGACCATGGCTGTTCAATGGAAATGTAACAGGATGTAACGGGAGCCCTATCTATCTATCCATCTATCTATCTATCTATCTATCTATCTATCCATCTATCCATCTATCCATCTATCTATCTATCCATCCATCTATCTATCTATCCATCTATCTATCTATCTATCTCTCATCATCTATCTAATTTTCATCTATCTATCTATCTATCTCTCATCATCTATCTAATTTTCATCTATCTATGTATCATCTATCTATCTATCTAACTTTAAAATTATCTGATAGCCAATAATACATTTTAGATAACCCAATGTGGTATATTCAAAACATAATCATTTCAGCATGTGATCAATATAAACAAATTATTAATGAGATATTACATTTATTTTTTTCCTTAAAGACTGTCTTTGAAATCCAGCATGTATTTTACACTTCCATCCCATCTCAATTCAGATATTAAATTTTCAATGGTTAAAATGAAATATAGTCCTATTGAAACAAGTAGTTGTGTTTAGTGGAAAAATATTTTATACTGCTTTCATTTTTTAATTTAAATTTTAAATAATTAAAATTAAATCTGGGGCCAGCCATGTGGCTGAGCGGTTAATTTCGTGTGCTCCATTGCGGTTGCCCAGGGTTTTGCGGGTTTGGATCCTGGGCGTGGACATGGCACCGCTCGTCAGGCCATGCTGAGGTGGTGTCCCACATGGCGCAACTAGAAGGACCTGCAACTAGGATATACAACTATGTACTGGGGGGGATTTGGGGAGATAAAGCAGAAAAAAAAAAAAGATTGACAACAGTTGTTAGTTCAGGTGCCAATCTTAAAAAAAAAATTAAATCCAATAAAAATTTAGTTCCACAGTTGCACTAGTAACACTTCAAGTACTCAATAGCCACATGTGGCCAATGGCTGCCAATATTGGACAGTGCAGGTCATGCCCTGTGGTTACTACTCAAAGTGTGGTCCATGGAGCAGCAGCATCCTTACCTCTGGGGAGCTAGTTAGAGATGCAGCATCTCAGGCCCCAATCAGATCTCCTGATTTGGGGGGAAATTTGCCTTTCAAGATATTTCCTCAAAATTTGCATTTCAGCATATTCTCTAGATGGTTCTTAATGCTCACTAGTTTAAGAAGCAGTGGTCTAGATGTCAGGCTATGATTTGGGGAGTGTCTGAAGGAACTGAGTATATTTTGCATGGAAAAGGGAAGTCTCCAGGAAGCTGTGATAACAATCTTCAAATATTTAAAGGTTTTTTGTGTGGAAGGTGGGGAAGATGTAGTCCCAGGTGGAAGAGCTATGACCCAGGCACAGGTGGGTCTGGGGGTGGGAGAAAGGGAATCTAACTTATTAAGCTTCCATAGTTCACTTTCTCATTTGATCCTTGTAACAAAAGAACTGGACTCGTAGCCAAGTCAGATAACCCAGTTCAAATCTCACCTCTGCTAACCCACCTCCCAGGGCTAATGTAAAGACTGTGTGGGAAAGGACCATAATCGCTATGTTCACCATGCCGTCTCTGGGCTTGGCACAGACCTGGCAGAGATTCAGCCCACAATAATGATTTCTTTGTAAACCAGGCAAAGCTCTGCCTTGTCAAGGATGGCTATTACTGCTATTAGCAGACTTGCAGTTGGAGGTGACACGCGTTTTTCAGTAGACACAAATGAACCCCACCCCTGTGTTCCTTCCTCCCACTGAAAGCCCGTTTTTTATTTACAGCCTCAATTGATCTGGAACGATCTGTCCTCAAACCTTTTCATGAGGAAAGTGAAAACAGAAAAGCGAGGGTGGTGGGTGGTGGCGGGGGGCCCGGGCTCTTCCACCTTCCCTCCCTCAGTGGGTGGTCCTGGAGCTCTTGCCACTTTTCCAGTATTGGGGCAAAATATCTCCGAAGCACAGGACTGGGTCACTCCAAAGGGGAGATAACCTGGTGCGTCAAAGTGTTTCTTTGCAAAAGACCCCATCACAGGCTCGCCAAGCCACATCTGTGCTTCTGTCAAGTAAACAAAGAATATCTACAGCTCTCAGGCAGGCACTAACATTAGCCGAGTGAGGGCTCTTTGGGGACCAGGGAGAGGAGGTTTGCATTTGAAAATGAACCACTGTATGTGGATTTATAGCGCTGCCTTTCCGATGGAGAGGGGGAGATATTTTTCTCTGGGAGATTAGAATTTACTAGTGGATTCAAGTGTAACTTTGGAGAGTGGCCGAGGTATTAGATGTGGCAGTATCACAGTATTGTTTTATTGGCAATTAGATTTCAAACTGGCACGAATGTATGAAAATAAGTCTCAATTATGGGCCTGTGAAGTTTCTCCACCATCTGTCAACAGTTTGCTCCTTATGCCACAACATGTGTACCTTTGGAGGGAAAATGATTTAATAGCCCAAGTGGAGAGGTACAGCTCACCAAATTATATTGGAGTTCATAGCCAATGCCTGCATTTGTGATTTCTGATGCAGAGAAATCAAATTTAAACTTGCGCACACACACACACACCTTTCAGAGTCTCACAGACTCATACCTGTCGGAGAAGGAAGATACCCTCAAAAGGAGTGAGCCCAACTTCCCCACTTACAGTTGAGAAAACTCAAGTCCCAGAGAGGGCCAGGGACTTGTCCAAGTGACACTGTGACATGGGGCAGAGCTAGAACTATAACCAACAGGAAATTTAGGGTTAGGGGCAGTAGTGTGCTGGTAAATGTAACAACTGCTTCTCTGGGGAAATTAAAGCCCTGATGTGTAATGATTGCCTATTCCTGTGGTGTAAACGTTCCCACAGTGGCTGATTTCACACTACCAACGTGGTGTCACTGAGTGTGGAGTTTGGAAGAGATATGTATGAGAGTCTCTCTCGAGCCAGTAGGAGCCAGCTCCAGTGTACCATTGGTAAGGGGAATGATGTTGCTGCATGACTGTCTGTGGTTTGCCTGTCTAGCAGCTGTTTCCCCTTCTGGTAAGAGTGCCCTGATTTTTCCTCAGAGTATCCACCCCTACCCTCTTTTGAGTCCACATGGTTTGGGTAGGGTGACCCCATCACCACCTCCAGGAGTGGCATGTGACACAGGCCTGGGCCAATCAGTCTACCCCATCTCCCTGGACATTGATAAGTAAAGGGATGGGCTTGTGGCTCAGTTTGGCTCTGGGAGTCAGGCTGTGGACTTTTGTTTGAATTGGGTGGTCTTGGAGCTATGAAAAACTAGCCTGGATCTGCTGGTGGCCAATTTGCTACCATGAGAAAAGAGGCTCTCTGAGAAAGCAGACAAACACAGAGGAAACAGAGCCAATGGAGAGAGAGAAAGGGCCCTGATAATATTGTTTGCTCCTGGATCCATCCCTTCTTCAAGCTTAATTCCTTGACTTTCTGTTTATGAGAATCAATAAATTCCCATGTTTCTTTATCAAGTGCGCCACTTCTGATAGAAAGAGTCCTAACTGATGAGTTTGTCCTGAAGTTATACTAGAAATTCTCTAGAGCCTTTGGGACCTGCTGCTTGTCTAGAGTGTGGATTCCAAAAGGCCATGAACCTTATTCGTTTTGGGCATCATTGCTTTCACAGAGCCTAGCACTGTGCCAGCATGTGGGAGAAGCTCAATAAACATTAGTCGAATGTCTTGTAGGCAGGTTTTGTTGTATTATGATGCAGTAACAAACAGTCCCCAAACTCAATGGGTTTATAACAACAAAAGTTTATTTCTCACTCCTATCTTTTGTCCTTTATGTTGGCTATGGCTCTGCTCCATGTATCTTTGTCCTAGGATAGGACTGGTAGAATAGCCTCCATCTGGGACATGATAATCTCACGGCAGAGGGAAAAAGAGCAAAGGTAGAACCTTGTGATGGCTCTTAAAGTTTCTGCTTAGACAAGGGACTGGTCACCTCTTTTCAAGTTCCATGACCACAAGTCATATGGCAGGTAGGTATACTTCCCCAGGGAAGGTACTACAAGCCACAGGCATGGGTAGAGATTGCAATCAATCCTCTTATAGGTTGGGGAGCGAGTCATGGGGAACAATATACAGACAACCACATACTTAAAGAGAGAATTTAGGAGCACAATTAGACATTTTCTTGTGAAATTGCACATTTGAATAGCTACTGACCCAGCAATGACACTCCTAGATATAGACCCCAGAGAGCCTGTTGTCTATAGCAGCATGTTTAGTACAGCACGAAAACCGCAGCAACTCAAAGCACTTACATGCCTGTAGACAGGTGAATGGATATATAAATTAGGATACACTTACACAAAGGAATATAATGTAGCCATTGAAACGAACAAGCCTCAACTGTTTGGAACACGACAAACCTCAACTGTTTGGAACAACATGGATGCATCTTAGAACCATAATATTAAGTGAAATAAGCAAGTCTACAGAACAGTGCGTAGAGTATGATCCCAATTTTATAATTCATTCATATGTGGAAACACTGCAAAAAACCTAAAGGACGGATAAACACAAAATTCAAGATTTGGCCACTTTGGAGGGAGAATGTACGGGAATGGGATGGGTAGATGCAAGTTACTGGTGATACTCTAGCTTTTAAGTTGGGTGGTCAGTTGAGGGGAAGGCATTTTAATGGTATAAATTTTAACTTATATTTGTTACATTTATTCTTTATATTCTCTATTAAATACTATGTTCAGAATTTAATTAGAAAGAGTGAAAAAATAACAACTAGGAAAGGAAATAATTTAAAAACAGATGAAAGTGATTATGGAAAAGAGCAGTCTTAGAAAAGCAGAATTCCTAGAAGCAAGTTTGGAAAATATATATTTGGGCAGAGTTCAGGAGCCTGGAAGAGAAGGTAGGGGCACTCAGTTTTCTGGCCTCTCAGGACAGGCCCTGTGCAACCAGGAGCTCAGATCATCAGGCCTCCTCAGGCCTCAGTGGCTGCAGTAACATGGTCATCATGCCTTTCAGGGGGTGAGATTTCTGGAGGGACCCTGCATATGGGGCATGGGCATTCCAGGTCTACAAAGAGAAGACTACCACTGTGGATGAACACATTTGCTGTTGGGATTGTTCAACAAGTGTCCTGATTTGCCCGTGTGTCTCTGAGAGTTTGGTCCTCTCTGGGTGTATGGAGAAAGTCCCATTTTGGCTTTGTGAAGTTGCAGAGGCCACACTCAGATAGCTGGTGAAGTTGGCCTTCTCTCTTTACTGATTCCATATAACCCTGACCACTCCTAATAAAGTTGCATTCTGCTGGAAGATTCTCTGATCTGCTTTCCAATCTCAGGGCAGGAGACAGAAGCTTCAAATTGGAGGTTCCGGACCTCTACAAAAAAATCCAAGAGCATCTGCCTCCGGTTGTCTCTCCGCCTTCCTGGGCAGCAGCAGTCACGTTACTAAGAGAAGCCTGCCTTGCTCTTGCGATTCTAGGGGCTCCAGTGTTGCCTGAGTCTATTTCCTCAGAGAGAGGGAGAGAGAAGGGGGCTGTGAGGAGCCTGGAGATGAGTGAGAGCAGAAACCAGAGCCCGGGTGAGATCTACCCAACCTCCGAGGGAGGGGAAGACTGCCCGCACCAGCGCTCCCTGAACTTCCTTGCCTGCTTGTGGGGCTCGTACAAAAGCTGACCTCTGCTCCCTGCTCGGGGGCATGCTTGGAAATCTCTACACACATAGGCTCATTTAGCTCATTTTTGTTTGGTTGCAGGTAACAGTAAGCCAGAAAAAAGGGAATTTTGTCTAATGTGTTTAAACAGGAGTAGGTGAAACTTGGTCCAGGATTAAAAAAAAAACTCACGGAGCTCTCTTTCTCTCTCTGTTGACTTATTGGCTCTGTTTCCAAGTGTTGGCTTTATTCTGGAGAAGGAAGAGGGTGCTTCTTGCTGCTCCCAGGCCCCAGGGTTCTCCCAGAAGGTCCTGGAACTCCCTTAAAGTATAGCAGGAAAGAGCGAGCTTTGTCGCTGATACCGTTAGAAGCCCTGAAATTCATTCTGTTGGGGCTGGCTTGGTCACGTGCTCCTTCCTAAGCCAATAACAGTGGCTGGGGAATGGGACGCACTGGTTGGTGTAGCCAGGTCCCGTGATCTCCTTTGTGGGGCAAGAGGCTGGAGTCAGCTTCCCCAGAACCTTGTAGGTCTTGCAATGGACATGAAGGGCTGTGAGGAAGAAGGATGGGGGAATTAGATGCTGAGAGGGTAATCCACAAGTGGTCACTTCATATCTACTGATGCTTTAGTGAATGTTGGTCATACGGAGGAGCTCTTCACACATTAAAGATAATGGTTCATGTGCCACGTTGGTGGTGAAGGTATTTTCCCTTTGGTTGTTTCCTTTTAAATTTATGTTGGTTTTTAGAACTTTTAAAACCTTTTATTTTTAACCGTACACAGTTTCAAACATACAAAAAAGCAGAGTGGATAGCATAATGAAGCTCCTTGCACCCATTACCCAGCTTCAACCCTTGTCATATGTTGCTGTTTGACTTTCAGAAGTTTCAGATTTGTGCACAGTTCAGTCTTGATCTTTTCTATTGTGGTTCCTCACAATGTTTGCGTTTGCCTTTAGAAAGAAACCAGCTAAATATTTAGCTACATTTTCTCCTAGTTGTTTTTTGTTTTTTTAAATATATAATGCTGGGTGGTAAGGCTCTAACAGAATTTTTTCCTAGGTACCCAATTTTCCCGCCTCTGTTTATTGAATCATCCGTCCCGTTCTCAGTGGTTTGTGAAGCATCCTTGATTTGATATTACGTTCTTGCGTGTACTAGCATCAGTTTCTGGCTCCCTGTTCAGTTTTATTGACGTATGTGTTCTTGCACCAATACGACCGTTTTAAATTTTATAGATGTATAGATAAATTTTCATATCTAGTCTTCCTAGTTATCCATCATTATGTTTCTTTTTTTAAGATTTTCTTGCCCAGCTCTATCTATTCGTTCTTCCAGATGAAACTTAGAATCATTTTTCCATGTTCAAAAGAAAATTCCCTTAGGATTTTGATTAGAATTGGTTAAAGTCATGTGCTAAGGTAGAAAAAATAAACATTTTCTCACTAGTCACTCTTCAAATATATAAATACGGTATGTCTCCCCATTTATTCAGGTCATGTTAGTCCCTCTGTAAAAATGCATAGTGTTGTCTCTTGTGAGGGTCATTTCTGGGTTGTTTATGTATTTTGCTGTGTTTATGGATGGGAAATTTAAAACTCCCATTTTATCTTCTTTATTCATTCCCTAAGGCTTTTTATTTTCATCACATCTGAGTTACTCTAAGAGGTTTAGACCACGCTTTCTAGGAACCCATCACCCCAATCTGCCAGGGTTTATATTTGTTCTAAAAATGGGGTCCCCAGAGCTCTTACGTACAGTGGAAAGAGCATGAGATTTGACGTTGAGATGGGCCTGAGCTCCAGTCCCTGCCCTGCCGTGTATCAGCTGTGTGTTCTCGGGCAGATAGTTTTGTTTCTTGAGTCTCATTTTACTTACAGTAGTCCCCCCATCCACAGTTTCACTTTCTGTGTTTTCAGTTACTCACATTCAGCTGCAGTCTGAAAATATTAAATGGAAAATTCCAGAAATAAACAATTCATACATTGTAAATTGCACACCATTCTGAATAGCATGATGAAATTTTGTGCCATCCTGCACCATCCCACCTGGGGTATGAATCATCCCTTTGTCCAGCATATCCATGTTTTATATGCTACCTGTACTTTAGTCCCTTAGTAGCCATCTTGGTTATCAGATGGACTGTCATGGTGTCGCAGTGCTTGTGTTTAAGTAACCCTTATTTTACTTAATGATGGCCCCAAAGTGCAAGAGCAGTGATGCTGGCAATTCGGATATGCCAAAGAGAAGCCATGAAGTGCTTCCTTTAAGTGAAAATGGTGAAAGTTCTCGACTTAATAGGGGAAAAAAATCTTATGTTGAAGTTGCTAAGATCTATGGTAATTGTTCTGTTTTATTATTAGTTATTGTTGTTAATCTCTTGCTGTGCCTAATTTATACATTAAGCTTTATCAGAGGTATGTACGTATAGCAAAAACATAGTATATATAGGGTTCAGTGCCATCGTGATTTCAGGCATCCACTGGGGGTCTTGGAACATATCTCCTGTGGAGGTGGGGGGACTACTGTACTTGCAAATGAACGTAGCTTGTTTTATTCATTTTCCATCTACTCCCTCATGTTGTGTTTGTTTCTAAACTTCTCTTTCTTCTCTAGGAGAATCTAAACTCCTTGGGAACAGGGGCTGTGCCCTGGTTACATGTGGGGAACATAATCAGATAACAGTGGAAGTTCAGTACTGCCAGCAGAGTCCAGCCAATGGACGCCATTTTTGGTTCATTCAAAATAGAATATACTTTGGAATAATCTGGAGTACTCATCTGGATTATGGTCCGTTAATAAACTTTGAAATATGGTTAATAGTTAAGATTAAAATAGTCAAGTTTTATTGAGTTCTTAGTATGTACCAGGCACCAGGTGATCACATTCCAGGCATGATCTCATCAGACCCCACAAAACTATGGTAAGGAAGGTATGATCCCCATCTCAGCTCAAAGAAGCTAAGAGCACACAGCTAGGGCGTGGTGCTGCTGGGACTCGAACCAGCTCAGTGCCCAGAATCTGAACACCCTACTGTCTTCCCTGCAGTAATCAAGTAGTGTCTTAACAGCGCCTCAGGCCCGGGAGGTAGCCAGAAGTGCTAGTCTTGTCCCCTCCTTCCCTCTTGCTGTCTACGTGACTTGTTGCAAATCCCTTAAGCTCTCTATGCCTCTCCTTCCTCATCACACAAGTTGGGACCGGATACCACTGATGGGCTGGAGTGATGATAGACTCAGGTAGCCACTTGAGACTGTGGAGCCTTGCGCATGTGTAGGATGATGTCTTTGTTGTTCTTTGTACTAAAAAAATAATAGGAGAAGAAAACAACAAGCATCAAGAGGGCGATGCCCAACCCTCAAGTTGACTTCTGGATGGTGGAAGCACCAAAGCACCATTGGTACCACAGGGGAAAGGAGTCAGAAGGAGGTTGACCAAATGGGCCTTGAGGCTTTCTGGGTCATACAGATTTCAGGGGCTAATTTCATTTTTTGAAATTTTCAGGGGACTTACTGTGGTAGTATAAAATCAATAGTAGTAGCAATAGCTAATGTTTATTCACTCTTACTATGGCCAGGTATTGTGTGTTTTGGATAGATTATCTGATTTAATCCATAGAACGATCCAATGAAATAGGCATTACTGTCTCTCCCATTTTGGTGATGGAAAAAGTAAGTCCTTAATGTTTAGGTAACTTAAGTTCCCTAAGGTTATGGAGCTGGGAATGGAGATTTATGCCAGAGAGGCTGTGGAACTTAAAAAAGCCCCAACTCAATATCCAGGTCCTACCTCAGATCAATTAATCAGAAACTCTGGGGCAGGGCTGTCCCTAGTGTACAGCTGATGATGTCGGGGTGGGAGAGGCGGGGGAGGGTGATCGTGGGTTTGTGTTGGGCACGGTAGGGAGATGGAGGTAGCTGTTCTTGCCCCTGCAGGTGTAGTGGTGAGGCCACACTGGAGGCTCCTGGGCATTGGCAGCAATGTAATTTTTCTTTAAGGAGAAGAAAAGATGGCCAGCAGGCTGAGCCTCTGTGTGTATGTATGCATGTGTGTGTGTGAGTGAGAGAGAGAGAGTGAGTGGGCATATATATATGTGTGTATATGTGATTATTTGTGTGCTCATGTGTATGCACTCATGTACTTGTATAAATGTGGTATGGATGTGTGTGTGCATGTGAAGAAGTGTGTATCTGTATGTGTGTGGAGTTGCATGAACATGTGTGCATGAGTATATATGTCTATATGTTTATGTTTTTGTGAGCACATGTACGTGCACACTTGTGTATGTATGCATTTGTGCACACGTATGTATTAGTATGGGTGTATATGTAGGGGTATGGGGTAGTGTGAATGTGTGTGTATGTGCATGTGTTTTAACTATATACATAAGTGCTTGGGTTAGTATAAACATGGATGTGGATATGGTTGTGTACATATGTGTGTGGGGTGTGTGTGTATGACTATATAGAGGTGTGCATGTGTATCTGTGTATGTACACATATGCTATGGACTGAATGTTTGTGTCCCTCCACCAAACTTATCTATTGATGCCCTAACCCCCAGTGTGATGGTATTTGGAGGAGGAATCTTTGGGAGGTACTAGGCTTAGAAGAGGTCATGACGGTGAGGCCCTCATGATGGAATTAATGCCCTTATAAAAAAAGGAAGAGACAGGAGAGCTCTCTCTCTCTGCCATGTGAGGATACAGCTGGAAGGTGGCCGTTTATGAGCCAAGAAGCCAGTCCTCACCAGACACCGAATCTGCTGGCACCTGATCTCAGACTTCTCAGTTTCCATAACTGAGAAACAAGTGCTTGTTGTTTAAACTATGCAGTCTGTGGTATTTTGTTATAGCAGCCTGAGCTGACTAAGATAACATAGTTATGTTTTTATGTGTGCATGCATTTGTGTACATGTATAAATGTATGCAGGGGTGTGCATGAGAGAAAGTCTGTATGTATACAGGTGTATCAGTATGTGTGTGGGAGCAGGTGAGCAGGAGTACATATGTGTGTGCATATGCATTTGTGCATGTGTACTGTGAGCCTGCATATGCACATACTAGCTTATGTGTTTGCGCATGGGTGTTTTGGGTGCATGTGGAAGAGAATGTAGGAGTGTGGGAGTATTTGTGTAAGTATATGCATGTATATTTGACTACATGTGGGTTTTAGTTTAAGCACGTGTGCACATGGTTGTGTATATCTGTGTGCATGGGTGTGACTGTCTGTATTACTATATGTAGGTGGATATGCATGTTTGCGTATTTGCGTGAAAATGTGTGTGTATGTGTACCTGTCTCATAAATGTGTGCACGTGTGGGAGAGGATATGTGTATCTTTATGTGTGGGATTCTGTGGGTACGTGTGCATGTGTGGATGTCTATATGTGTGTGCATACGGTTATGTATGTATGTGTGCGTGGGTATGTGCATGTGTGAGTGTGTGTGCAGTGGGGTCCTGGACTAGGGAGCTGGGTGCCTTTCCTTTGCTCCTGACAGATGGTCTAGAAAATGAGGTCCCCTCTGCCACCTACCTGCTCACCCCCCTCAGGGCCTTGCTTCTTCCCTCTAGTCCTGCTGCTGCCCCTGTGGCTGCTTCCTCCCTCCCCAGCTTCCTCCTCGACAATTGCCCACCCTTGGCTGGTGTGTGGGGAAGGTGGGGCTAGGACAGAGCTGGCAGTCAAGGTAGGCCTGGCGTGAGCCCACTGTGGCAGGGCCAGGAGGCAGGCAGGGCTCAGAGTGTTAGTGTGTGTGTGTGTGTGTGTGTGTGTGTGTGTGTGTGTGTGTGTGTGGTGTTACCACGGCAGGGAGGCAAAGCCCAGGCAGCCCTTGCCAGTGTCTGGCCTCCATCCACAGGCAGGCAGCCCAGGGTAGAAGGGCCTGTTCTTTGCACACAAAAATGCCAGATGGTGGAGTTTTGAGGGGGCCCTCCACGGCCTGGCTGCTAAGGGTGAGAAGGTTTCCAGGGCTCTGTGGAATGGGCTGGAGAGTTGCATGTGTGCTGCTGTGGTTATTTTTGTGGCTGGGGAGGCTTGTTTTTGCATATTTCAAGATATACTTCCCCTTTGGATTTGTATCATTTTGCTAAAAAATTTGATCATAAGCTTTAGATCTTTTGATATAAGGAGAATACATGTTCCTGCAAGGAAGTCAAAACATTTTTTTTAAACAGAAAATATCTATTGACAAGTTCTACAAGAGGCACCAAATAAGACAGCCACTTAGACTGGGCGGTCTCAAGTGTGAGTGGGCTGTAGGGGCATGGCAAGTGGCTGGGTTCTATTTATTTCAGGAATGGGTTTCGCCTCCTGCTGGTTGGTTTTCTCAACTTTGTCTTTAGTTCAAGGAGTTTTCCTGAGCAATGTGCTCTGCCAGTTCTGTTGGGAAATGCAAAGCTTGTCCAGCTGTGGGGTCAGACAGGTGTCAGGAGGGATCTGCTCCCCCCAACTCCTGCCGCCATGGCTTCTCCATGGAGACCACCCCATTGTGCCTTTATCTCACCAGGATGGACACACATGAGCAGCACAACCATGGACAGAGACCAAAGGCATTTATTTTCTTATTGGAAAAGGGAACAATGAGGAGAAGGATGATGTTATGTGAGTGAATTGTTTCCTGGCCCTCACACAGCCCAGATGCTAACGTCTGCATAGGAGGGCGGGGTGCTCATGGGGAGCCCTGGGAACAATGGATGGACTACGGAGCTGCCTTGTAAACAGGTGGCCGTCTTCACAGCCTCAAGGAAACAGCCAGCTCCCTGCCTCTGGCCTCCATTCCATCGTCACCAGGCTCAGGAACCCTCGATGACTTCAGTTGAATAAGGTCCAAATTCCTTACCAGGGCATTGCAGGCTGCAGGGGCAGCCACCTCCCCAGTGCAGCCCCCTCTTTGGGGTTCATCTATCACTACAACTTTTCTAACTTGCTTCAGGCTCTAAATGCCATTTGCCTTTTTTTTTGAGCAGAAAAATATTAATTAACAAGTTATAAAAGCAGTTCCAACAGGACAGAAAATGAGATGGGCTGTGACTCATACGACTTCTCTGGCCGGGGTGTCCTGCTCCCTCCTCTTCCTGCCCAGACCCCATCTCCCCTTCTGGGGGAAGCCAATGGTCATGTCCTTCTTTCCTTCTCTGTGCTCCTGTGACACGTCACAGACTGAAAACTCTCATGTGGTTCCTGACTGAAATGATTGCTTTCTTTTCTTAGGTCAGTGGGACTGTATTTAGTTGTGGCACTGAGCACAGCTCCTGGCACATAGGAGGTGCTTGGCTGGTTGAATGAATACATGAAAATGCAAGTACTGGCTTCCTTTTGGAATTTGTACCACCAGGCACAAATATTATGATTCTCACCTTGAAAATGCACATTGATCTAGCCATACGAGTATTATTATCATTATTATTGTTAGGTACGTGTGTGTTGGTGTGTGTAACTGCTTGTGTGATGACATGGATCCATTCAGTGGACAGGGGGTCTACGTGGAAACAGAGCATACACAAGATTTACTCAGGAAATAAGAAATAATGAACCACAAGACGTTAGCCATCCACTCAGCTTACAGAAAGGATGAGGATTCTGGACCAAGCGTGTGCTAGGTGCTGAGGACACAGAGAGGAAAGAAGCAGGAGACCTCCAGCAAGGAACTCACATCTCGTCTAAACAGATGCTGACAAAGCTTTGCTGTTACTTCAGTTGAAATCAGAACAGATATGCTCTTGAAGCACAGGGGAGAGACCTTCACACTGGAAAACTTCTACTCGTTCTATAAGGTCCAACTCAAAACTCCCTACTCTATAAAGCCTTCCTATCCAGAAACGTGGGAGCTTAGATGTAGAATTCAGCCCTTTCCCCTAGTACTCCCTAACCCCTGCCACACCATGTACAGACAGAGACACACAAACGGACACAGACAGACAGACAGACATAGATACACAAACGCGAGACACACGCATGCCCTTCTCTCAAGGCACCTGTGTGTAGAAGCCTGCACTGAAGGGTCGTGAAGGAGTGATTTATACTGCAAAAGTACTGACAACTTGAAATTTAAGATTAGACGTTTCTTTCTTTTTTGATATCCCTTGACTGTTTCCATGACTTGGGATCTAGCCTTCTGCTGGGTTACTTGATCCTCCTCTCTCTCTCTGGATCAACACCCCAACTCTTCCCATTTCCTGGGAAGAATGAGTGCTCTGTCCACAGCTGAGAGCCCCTGGGACGTGCCCAGCTGGCTCTGTGGTGGTTTACGGAGTATCTGCTCTGACTGATCCGTGCTCGTGCCATACTTTGTTGTTGGCTGTTTTGAATATTGCCCCGGCTTAGCTGCAGATGCAGCTCCGAGTCCCCCACTGCACATCAGGGGCTTGGCTCAGCGACACCTTCCAGTTGGGGCAGCCCCCAGGCTCTGTCTGCCTATCGAGGGAGGAGGCAACTGGAAGGTGGAAGCACCAACTGGAAGGTGCTCCTGTGTTTGGTTAGGTGTGGGGGTGTTGAGTTTGAGGAGCCCCAGAAGTTACAGGGACCTACTCCCCCTCGCCCACCTCCTCCCAGGAGTAATCTGACTGCAGTGCTGAGATGTGGCACCCTCCCTCTGAGCCCACGCTCGTGGCTCCTGAAGGCAAGAGCCTGGGAGCAAGCTTGCTTCTCAGACAGGGTAGCGGTAGGGGGGAGAACCACAAATCTTCCCATGGAAAATAAAAAGGTCAAATGATATTAATTCATCTGCACAACTCAATGGGCTTAAAAGCACAGCCTGAAATGGCTTCTTGATTGAGAGAAGATGCTTCGTTATTCTTGGCCCTCTCATTTGAGAGTGTGGAGAATGGAGACTAATGGCTGACATTTCAGTGTCTCATGAGTGGGACACAAATCTGCAGATGTGGGGCTGTAATTGCAGAGAAGTCACAAGAAGGAGATGAGGAGCAAGTGGGCTAAGGAGATGAAGGGGGGACTTAGTATTCTGGTGGGTGGCAGTGGTGGGGAGGTGGGTGTGTGTAAGCCCCTTGCTAGAAATATTACCTATTAATTCAATATCCTCAATCATGCTGGAGACAGTCCTCTGGGTTCTCAGAGAGAGACCTCTGGCCTGAGAGTCAGGAGTCCTGGGTTTGAGTCTGGTTCCTCCATCGCCTGGCTGGGTAACTGGAGCAAGTTGGTTCCCCTCTCTGTAAAATGTAGGGAGTAGGGTAGGGTGCTTGATGATTTCTCAGGTCCCTCTCAGTGTTAGGATGTTTGACTCTTTATTGAATATCTGTGACCGATACCACCTAGGCTACACATTGTATTCTGGGGTTTAAGGCAATGCCTCTGCCTTTGTGGGGCAGCCATACCTGCTTATGAGATCAAAATTGCAAAGAGACCTACAAAAACAGGTGTCAGGAGATCAACATGCTGAAGGAGTGTCAGATGCAGGTAGTACTGTAGTAGGGGAGGAGGGAGACCTCTTTGCAGTTGGGTGTGGGAAGGATCATGGAAAGCTTCCTGGAAGAAGGGGACCTTATGGCATGGATCAAGCTTTGATAGGCAGAGAGGACAGAGGTGGAAAGCTTCTATGTCTAAAGATTAGGTGTTTGTCTTGGGGCCCAGGAAGAACCATGCATTTTCTATAGATTTCTGGGATGAGGGATGAGAAAGGAGTGGTCCTGGCTTGATCACCTAGAAGGTAGCCTTAGTAGCCTTTGAGAGGTACCAAACGTTGTTGTATACTCCCTGAGATTCCACCATTAGGCTACCATTCCTGGAGACGTAAAGATTTTTCCTGGTTGCTTACCCACATAGTGACTTTGGGCCAGCAGCATGACTGCTCTGAACCTCATTTCCACATTGATAAAATGAGGATAATAATGTAGGTAGATACATAGATAGTTGGGATTAAATGATTTAATGCATGTAAAGTGCTTAGCACAGTGTCTGGTGTGTGATAAGAACTCAATAAACATTAGCCATTACATTGTTATTCCTGATGCATCATTCCTGACTACTTACTGTCCCCAGGTACTGTGCATTACATTCTAATAATAACCAACACATTGTAATAATAACTCTATGAGGAAAGTATTGTTATCCTTCCTATTATATAGAAAGCTGAGGAACAGAAAGGTTAAGTAACTTGTTCAGGGTCATACAGGAAGTGAATAGAGGAGGTATAATTTGATTCCTTGCACTATGCTCTTAACCACCCTGCTACTACCTCTCTTGGGATTAGTATTGTTATTTAGTTTTCAAAAACAAAGCAGCAGGTCCAGTGGGAAGAGAGGGGTGAGCAGAGGAGGCACTCTAGGGGAGTTTCCCTGTTTTCGACCAACCTAAGGAACCCAGGAGGAGACGGTGACCCTGGGGCAGGCACAAGATAAGCCTGCTGCAGCAGGAGCTTACCATATGGGCATGAGGTCAGGCTAGAATGGTCCACACCAGAACCCAGTGCAGGGGGCCAGGGTCTCAGAAATAGGGTAGAATGTTCTGAAAGGTGAACTGGGAGCAGATCAGAGACAAACTTGTCTCCTGCCTGTGAGGATTCATCTGCCCAGCTTTCGGGAGTGGTGAGCAAACGTGAGTCTTTGTTCTTTGTGAGGTTGTCCCCTCAGGCCTGTCGAGACGCCAGCCCTTGGTGAGCTCCTAGCTTGATGTTTCCATGGGCTCTTCCACAGAACACGAGTCCTGGGAGCTGGTCTCCTCCAAAGAGTTTAGTGATCAAATCAGCTTGGAAGCTGCAGCTCTCTCTCTGAGAGCAGACGCTGGCAGGGCCCTTCCTGTCTCTCCCAGACCCTGCTGGGCACTGGTCTGGACTCCCACCTGCCAGCATCTGCAGCCCTGCCTGAGGCTTTTCTGCTCAAGCCTGGGAAACAACAGGAAGTACTAGACAATTAATGACAATTTCTGACACCCCTCCCTAGCCTGGCAAGAGCAGCTCTCAACTAATGACTGGCCACAGTTGGTGTGTAAATACCCCAGCTCCCTCTCTCCTGGGTGGGATAACTCGGAGGCTCATGTCCCACGCCATCTCCCAGAGAGCCCCAGTGGGATGAAACTCCTGTTGCCCACAGAAGTAACTTACTTGGTGACTCCTCCTTTATGGCTGCCTTCCTTTCCCTGTCTCTCTTCTTTATTTCCCTACCAGGGTTCACTGTGATTACCTCGCAAACAAACTCCCTTGTAGCACAGCTTGCTTCTGGCGGGACCAAAGACAGGACAGCTGCTCTTAGAGAGCCCGACAGCCCAGCAGAGCGTTGAGGGCTCTGAGGAGTCTTATAGTGAGGACACCTACTTAAACTTATCACAGTGTATCCCAAACGTGTTGGCCCAGAGAGTTCTGTTTTGCCAAGCACCTAGTAACCTCCCATGGAGCTTGTTCTGTGGTACATGCTGTAGGAAACCACGACCTAACCCTACCTTGCAGCTTATGGCTGAGTCATCTGAGGCCTGAACAGAGAAGTGAATGGCTGAGCCCATTCTTGTCAGAGCTGGGATTAGGACTCATGCCCCCTCCCCTCCTGGTTTGGGTTCATTTTCTAACCACCATACTCCTCCTCTCCTCGTCTATGAGATGCAGAAAATATTTACTCCATAAGAGTTAATGTAACATGTGAAAATCCTGAGTAAGCTGAAGAGGATTATGTGAATTTGTAGAATGATTATTCTGACAGTGGAAGTGGGAATGGGGGACACTAGACTCAAGAACCAGGGAGTTCATTGTCTAGGGGTTCTAAGTCATTACTGGAGGAGAAAAGGTGACTGGAATTCTTTCAAACCCAGCAAGTCTCCAGCAAGGGTACTCCCCTGCATTCCAATCCATCAAACCCTCTGCTGATCTGAAATATTAGGTTGGAGGGAAGTGAGAAAATGGCTTCGAGAGGGCCGGCATCCATCCTGGAGTGTACTTATCTCATTTTCATAGTCACCGGAGACAGCCAGGGAAGATAACCAGATGTTCAAGCATCTCTTCCTTGCTCTTGCTCTCTATCTTTTTTGTAAATTGAATTTAAAGAAGCTGTTTCTTAGCAACAGCAGCAGTCAGTGGTTGCAAAATCCTACTTGGCCATTTCAATACCCAAGGTTTCAGTGGGGAAATGAACCTCTCAGTACAGGTTGGGGGTTGGGGACAGATAGTAGGGCCACAGTAGAAGCCAGCACATCCACTGCTGCATTTGGAGGGAGTTCCCAGAGGACCCAAGGTAAGAGCGGGAGGGCCAGCAGAACCCTCCATGGCTCCCAGGCACGTGTAGTGTATGATGCTGCTAGTCATCCCTGGGCTGGAGGGCTGCATGTGTCTGCTCCAGCTCTGGGCTGGGCCAGCCGTTGTCTTGGATGGAGTGGCTTTATGAAAAGAGCCCCAAAAGAAATCTCAGGAAACTCATGTCTGACCCCAGTAATGTTGTTGTGTTACTTTGGGCAAGCCACTGAATTTTCCTGAGTCTTGTCATAAAGGTAGTAATACCCTCTTGCCAAGCTGAGGGAAGAAAGAGATCAGAGCATGTGGCAGTTCGAGAGACATCAGGATCCACGACAGTGTCAGGGGTTAGGAATCTTTCCTGCTTTGGCTTGTGATGCTCCGCCCTTTCTTTCCTGGAGAAAGTGAAACTAGATCCTGGAAGCTCTGTGACAAACCTCCCTCCCCCAAAGCCTCAAGTATGCCTCTAGGCTTCTGGACAAAAATTTATGGGGTAGGGGGAGGTCCTGCCTAGGGCAGAGGAGGAGAAAGACTGTCTGTACAGACCAGGTGAACAGAGCAATGGAGGCCTTTGGAGTCACAGGATGGCAGACTGCTGGATGTGAAGGGCCCTAAGGCTTTTAGTCTAAAGTCTCCTGATGCTTGAATCCTTCACTGCTGAGGCTGAAGACTGTTGGCCATGGGTCAGGTATGGCCCTGACGTGTATTTTGTTGACTCTCACAGGGTTTTGTAACTTGTTGCTGGTTGTTAGCAGTTACCAATTAGGGAACTTCACATAACAGTTGTAATTTCCAGCTCCTTTTGAACAATCAGCAGGAAGAATTTGCACGCCACTTGTCTGGAGCTGAGCAGAAGCTGCTCCATTTGGATGGGACCCACGCTGTCCAGTTTGTCACAGTCCCTGCCACTCCCAGCTGCCTGTCACTGGGACCCCTTTGCTCATTTCATACCTACCTATTCCTTGTAGGCACCTGAGTTTGAGATCCCTGCTTTACTGGCAGCCCCTTGCACGTGTGTAGAATGGGAATGTCAGTAAAGCCTAACCAAAAGAACGATAAAGGTGCAATAATGTAATGCATGTAAAGTGCCGAGCACATGGCAGGGGTTCAAAAATATTGGTTTCTGTCCCTCTTTTAAAGCTTTTAAGACTTTGAATCATTTGTATTAGTTGGTCAGTTGGAGGAACCTGGAATGGTTCTTGATAGAGGACAGCCTTTGTTTAAGCATGAGTTTCTTCTGCTATTTATTCATTCATTCAGGCACTACTGTGCCAGGGTTTGGCCTCAAAAGATGCATGTTCAAGGCTTGCCTGCTTATGATGTGGGTGATCTTGAGCAAGCCTTTGAATTCTGAGCTGCCCCAGTTCCATTCATTGATCCGTGCATTTATTATTGTGCTAGGTGTCATGGTACTAGATGTTGAAGCTTCAGTGATGCACATGACACAGCCAAAAGAAAGACTTGGTCCTGTTTCCTAGATGCAGAGCCTGAGACAGGGATTCAGGTATGTGCAATTTATTGAGGAAGTGCTGTTAGGAAACGCCTTTAGTGGAGGGAGTGAAGCAGGATAGGGAAGGAGAAAAAGTTGAGGTCAAGTCTTGCATAGATCTGATCCATGAGATGATGATGGGCCCTGAAGTGTAAGCCACACTACAAAGTTTCCCCCCTTCAGGCAAGAGGAGCTACCTTTTATTCTCCCATGTCAGTCAGGCATTGGCTTTGGACTGCCCTCTGGGGTTGTGTACCCTCTGGGCACAGCAGGTCCCACCAGGCAAGGAAAATTCTCTGGATAAGGGGGCAACTGTGAACTATTAGTAGCTAACACTCATAGCATTTGGGAGGCAGATACCCTGGCCAGGTAAAGGGGATCTGTGCAGGGCACTGACAGCTTCTGCCAGAGCCCACCACTTGCACCACTCAGACCCTCTTGATTCTTGCATTCAGTTCACTCCACCTGGTCCCAGCTTCTCTAGAATTCTGTGGTCACAATTCCTGGGGAAACTTCTTAGAGGGGGGTTAGTGGGATGAACTACAGTCCCTATTGCTGTAGCTGGTCTCAAGGTCAACTGGTCATTATCTTCCTCCTCTATTCTCTGCTTTAGATTTTTCTTATCCTTGGCTTGCAGTTTTTCTTCTCTGGGTGGCTTGCCTGGTGGAGTAGCCCAGACAGTTGCCTCTAAGGGGTTTGAGCACCTGGTTATCATGCCTTCCTTAGGCTGTGGTTGTTGTACTCTATGTATTTATAGATGGCACTAGTCATGGGAGTACCAGGAGGCACTCCAGTGGATTATGTGAATTCCAAACACATTTCTCCATGCTCACATTATATGAAAGCAAGCCACACTTCTTATGATGATCAGGGCCAACGACCCCTGACAGGATAGAAACTCTTCTTGTGCATGCTGATCTAGTAACCCAAGAAGCAGTGATAGTAGCTAGATCAAACTTGGTGAGAAGAAACCCATGCTGTTGGGTTCAGGCATCATTCAGTCTCTACCACCACGGTTACTTTATTTACAAACTCATTGTGTAAGCAGATGGTGGCTAAGAACTGAGGCTAATTAACATTGCCTGGCTAAGTTACCTTGTCTGGTCTTTCCTGGTGGCTGCTCTGTGATATGTGTTAATATATGGTACAAAGATCTTCAAGCTTTGTGTCCACTCCCGTAAGTCCATTCACATGCCTCTACCCTAGCCTTCCTTGTCCTTGAACTCCAATCTTGTTCCTTCTAGACTCCTGACTAACAAGCCACGCCAGTCACCACTTCCCACCCGTCTGTCTATATTCTTACCTCAGGCAACCTCTCTCTCCACACAAAGTGGATGACTAGATGCCCTGCCTGAAGCTTTGCCCATTGGGAGGATTTCTCCTCACTATTGTATTTTAGGGTACCCTGAACAGGACTGTAGTGTAGCAGTATCCATTTTCTGCTTGTACCAACATCTATGAACCCAACTTGGGTTCCTTCCTTTGTCACCTGGCCATGGGAAACTTCTCATAGGAAGTTAGGAAGATAGATGTGTGCTGTGGGAGAGATATAGTGCATCCATGTTTTGTGACATGGAGTATCAGCCATCTATTTACTCCGTTACTTCTGCCCTCTGGATCTGTTTGAACCTGATCCTGGATATACCACTTCCATCTTCTCATGGATTGCTGACCTTATGACTTAGAGGGGCTGACAGCACCCAGATCATGATGAATAGTTCTGGTCTCATAGCCACTTGGTGTCCCATGATCAAATACTCTGGTCTCTACCAGAGCCTAGTAGCATGCTAGGAGCTGTTTTTGGAATGGTGTATAGTGCTCTGCTGCAGATGACATGGGTGTGCTCCAGAACCCCATAGGTCTACCTAGGACTTGCCAGAGATTCCGCAAGACGTCCTTTCCTCCACACATTCCTCTGGTCCCATGAAGTCTGCTGTATCATATGGCCCAAGTGGAAGTGCTGCTTGTACCACAGCCTGAATCTATTGCAGGAGAGTTTCTTACTCTGGGCCTTGCTCAAAACTAGCAGCCTTCTGCATCATCTGACAAACGGGTTGGAGCAGTATTCCCAAGTATAAAATATTTTGCCTCCAAAGCATTGTGCTTCTTTCTTAGTGATATAAGGTGCAAGGGACAATAACTTGCTCTTTATTTTTATTTTTTTATTTTTTTAAAGATTGGCACCTGAGCGAACAACTGCTGCCACTCTTCCTTTTTCTTTTTTAAAGATTGGCACCTGGGCTAACAACTGTTGCCAATCTTTTTTTTTTTTTTTTTTTTTCTGCTTTATCTCCCCAAACCACCCCCGTACATAGTTGTATATCTTAGTTGCAGGTCCTTCTAGCTGTGGGATGTGGGACACCACCTCAACGTGGCCTGACGAGTGGTGCCATGTCCGCGCCCAATATCCGAACCCTGGGCCACCGCAGCAGAGCGCATGAACTTAACCACTCGGCCACGGAGTCGGCCCCACTTGCTCTTTATTTTGGAAGAGATGCCCCAGCATCCCAAGACCATGAAATCTCTAAAAACAATTACTGTGGCAGGCTTCTGATTCTTTGTATGGTTTATTTCCTATCCTCTTGGGCCCTTGTATCTTACTTGTTACTGCTTACTCATAAAGGTCTGACGTCATGATGTCAATAGAGTAGACCAACGTGATGTTCTGCAGAATGTCTAGATGGTCCAGGCCCTTTAGGATATATTTGACAGAATGAAGGAGATTGAACAGACTCCTGTGAGAGAACGAACAGAGAACTATGAATGAATACTGCTGTTAATCTCCTGTGAACATGAACTGCTTTGGGCCCCTCTTTCTGCTGGGTGAGGAAGAGAAAGCATTTGCCCGATCAAAAGCTGCATACCACTTACCTGCAGGTATGTGAATTTGCTCTAGTTAAGATACCACATCCAGCTCAAAAGCTGCAAATGGGGCCGCTATTTGGTTAAGTTTGGAGTAGTTCACAGTTATCCGGCATGACAGAGGCAAGACTTGTGTACTAAATAGGAGATATGACAGGGGGACCATCTCCTCTGCATTTTTTAAGTCTTTGAGGATGACACTAATCTCTGCCATTCCCCCAGGAAGTGATAATGTTTTTGATTTGCCATCTTGGCCCAGGGGTGGGGGCAACTTCAGAGGCTTCCAGTTGGCCTTTTGTCTTATAAGAGCTCTTATTCTGCCCAAGGAATCATTGTGAAGCTCTGCCAACTGCTAAGTAGATGTCTTCCAATTATTTCTTTGTGAACTGAGAAATGACCACTGATTCTGGGCCATGACTCCATTTTTTACATGACCCCCATATGCCTCTGCTGTAATGAAGGAGCAGTGATGAGACTTTGGGTCTCAAAGTACCCATACTAGCTTAGATCCTGTATCTAACATCCCTTAAAAGGTCTAGATATTCTATTTCCCCACTGCCATTCTCCTTTCCCTTGAGTAAATGACCCTAGTTCCAATGGGAAATGACTACTGTATTTATTTATTGTACTGTTGCAAGGTCCTTCTTATGGGGACTCGTCTTCTTTTTCAGTTAATGAGTTCTGGATCTGAGAACTAGCTCAAGTCTGGAAACTAGGCAAAGGACTGTGACTCTCCATTGGAGTAACTAATCTCACTTTCTGCTCATCCACTCTTCACCTCATTTCATTCTATATCATAATCCTACATAAATACCCTTGTTGGCTCTTGGGAACATTATGTTCTTCTTAGCCATCTCCATATATCAGAGGTCAGAAAACTTTTCCTATAAAGGGTCAGAGAGTAAATGTTTTAGGTTTTAAGGGCCATATGTCCTCCAATGCTAGTCGAATAGTAGTCCATTTGACCTTTAAACTCCTTCCCCCACAGTCTGTGACTGCAGCTTCCAAGAGCCGTGCAAGTAGCGTGGTAGAACCACCCTCTAGTGTTCTTTGCTGGGGGTTAAATCCTGCGCTGTGGGGCGTGCACCATATCAATAAACTTTTCTTTACTTAGTTTTGTATTCTGCTTCCCTCCTTCAGCATCCACTTGCACATTTGCTCTCCTGGTTTCTGCTGGATCCTATTAGCTGGTTTTTATAGCTCCTTTGTGTATACTCTCTCTCTCCCTTAGCAGGCTGAGCACTTGCCAGTGAAATCATGCTGTGATTTAGTCCTAGTTATAGCTCTGGTGGCCAGGAGAGGAGGTGAGGGCACATCCTGAAGAGGGCCAATGTTGTCCTCTAAGATGCCTGCTTCAGTGAGGCTTCTATACAGACTTAAAGCGAGGTGGAGTAGGCCTTTTCATCAAGGCCAGGGGTTCAGGGGAATTGGGGATTCAAGGGGTCCAAGTGTATCTGCTTAGATATCTCTATCCCACATTTCAGGTCCTACTTCTTCCTTTCAGGGGCTTGACTTGGTGTATGGGCATCGCTGGGGCTGAGAAGACATCTTTATCTGAAGTTCAGTCACTTGTGTCCTGTGTCTCGTCTCAGCTTTGTCTGCCATCCAACTGCAGGAGGTGAGGATCTCTCTAAATGCCATTGGAGGAATTCTCTGCCTCTCACAATTGCTTTAAATTAATGATTGATTGTCCCAAGCTTATCATTTTCTCTCTTCAAAACATTGAATGTTCAGCAGCAGCCACCAATTTGATAGTGCTTAACCTTAATCTTTCTCCTGTTTCTCTCGAGCTCCAGAGACTACATGAGTTTATGCACCGCCTCCACCTGTATCGCATCCCGGTCATCACAGGTGAAAGTTGTAGCAATTGTGCTGCTACCACATGCTCTGGACTCCCAATTCTCCACCTGCCCCCAGGCCCATGAGTGATCCACCCCAGAATCCCATCCTTAGATCCACTTCGTAGGTCTACCTCTGGCACCAACTGTCTGATGTTGGGTCCCCAGAGCCTGTGAAGGGATCCAGGTTTCTGTGATTTGTTCAGGGACTGCTCTTCAGGAAGAGCTGTAGGGGAGGGAGTAAATTAGGGTAGGGAAAGGGAAGGAGCTGAGAAAGGATGGGGTTGCAGATAAAGTCTAGCTTTGGCCAGACCCATGGTGATGGGTCTTTGGAGCATAAATCACACTGAAAAGCCATCTGCTCTTGAAGCAAGGTGGGCTAGACTTTTGCACCCTTATATCAGTCATTCCCTGGCTGTTGGTGTCCCTGGGGTGGAGGCATAAGCCCCCTGGCAAGGTGACTCCTGTCAGCCAAGAGCAAATCTCTGGAGGAGGGGCAGCTGTGAGTTGTCAGCCAACCAACAGAGCTTCTGGGGGTGGGTGGACCTGCTGAGCAGGTACCACAGCATCCACTGCAGGGAGGATGGAAGATTCTGGTGCAGGAGAAATTTCAGCAGGGCTGGGACATACAGAGTGAGGCATCCTGGTGGTGGTAGCCCTTGGTAGCAATGGAGGTAGTGAGAAATGGTTGGATTTTGGATATTTTTTTTTTTAGAAAAAAAAGAACAGCTTTATTGAGGTATAATTGACAGAATAAACTGAACATATAGTGTACAATCTGATATATCTTAACACATGTATATGTCCAGGAACTCATCACAATAATCAAGATAATGAAATATTCATAATTCCTAAAAGTTTCACTGTGTCCCTTTGTAACCCTCCCTCTGCTCATTCTCATTACACCTTGCCCACCACCCCTCAAGTCTCAGGAAACCACTGATCTTTCTGTCACTATAGACTAGTTTGCATTTTCTAGAATTTTGTATAGATGAAATCATACAAAAAATACATACTCTTTTTTCTTTTCTTACTTCTTTCACTCAGCATAATTATTTTGAGATTCATTCATGTTGTTGCATGTGTAATTCCCTTTTTTTGTTGTTGCTTGTTCATTTCTTTTTGTTGCTGAGGGATATTCCACTGTATGGATAGCCCACACTTTGTTTATCTATCCACCTGCTGATGGACATTTGGGTTGTTTCCAGTTTTTGGCTATCATAAATAAAGCTGCTATGAACATTTGTGTATAAGTCTTTGTATGGTCATATGCTTTCTCTTCTTTTAGTAAACAGCTAGCTGTGGACTGGCTAGATCATAAGGTAGGTATATGCTTACCTTTGTAAGAAACAGCCAAACTGTCTTCCAACGTGATTGTACCATTTTACCTTCCCACGAGCAATACATGAGAGTTTCAATTCCCCATATCCTCACTAGCACTTGGTGTGGGCAGTCTTTTTAATTTTATCCATTCTAATAAATGTTCTGGATATATTTTGAGGGTAGAGCCTATGCAAATTTTAATGGATTGGATCTGGGGTGAAAGAAAGGAGTTATTTATTTGACACCTGTTAATTGAGTACCTTCTCTATCCTGGCATTATTCTAGAGGCTAACGGGATAGTATAGCATAAAACAGATATCTCTTCCCTTCTGGAGCTTATAGTCCACATCTCTTGTATTCCTGTTTGGGGAAGACTGGGGTGGCATAGGGCTCTGGTGGGGAGTGGGATGAGAAGGTGAAGGAGCGGGCAAGTGCAATTGAAAGAGGCCATGAAGAAAGAGGTGGCAGAGAGTGAAAACAGGCTGTGGAGTGTAAAAATCTGTGGGTCTAGTCTAGAAGGATGCAATGATGTTGTAACTCTATTATTTACTGTAAGTGACTGTGGCCAAGTCATGTCTCCTCTTCAAGCATCCTCTGTTTCTTCATCTGTGAAGTGGGAATAATGAATACTTTAGATGAACTGAGATGTCTTACCAGCACTTAGCCAAATTTAAATGCCTAATAATCTTACTGAAGTTATTGACATTGACTCATTTACCAGTTTTGCTCCTTAGAGAGGAACACAGAGTTCCAAGTGTCCTCAGAAGGGTGCTAGGGTCAGCCCATGGTCCACTGCCTCATTTCCACCTTCTTCTATAACCCCTCAGGTGCAGACACCTAGCCTGTGGGCCCTGAGCTGCCAAGGGGAGTACAAGGTCTGTTTGCAGCTTTATTTTTAGAGCCGCCCCTGGAAGATGGCTCAGGCTTCTTGCTCCGTGGGGAGCTGAAGTCAGGCTATCTTTAGGAGGCACAGCTGCGTCCCACTATCCCTCCTGCAACACTGGGTTTAGTCATCATGGTGTTCAAGGGCACACATCATTTTTGCCTAAGCTGTGTGTATTATCTGCGAGTCTCCTGGGAGAGCAGGCCCTCCTTTCTCTACCTCTGTCTCGAGCTTTCTGAGATAAAGCTGGCATGAGGGGGAAAATCTGCCTCATCCTGATGCTCACAGCTTGGAAGGTGGCTCCCCTCAGTGCCCTGTGTGTAGCCACAGCAACCATGATGATCCACTTTTGTTCAGCAATTCCCCCTTACCTAGTACTTTTATAGCTGTCACCTATGGCATTCTCCAGATGGGTCTGGGGCGTGGCATCATTGTTACTATCTCTGTGTTCTGGGCAAGGAAACTGAGGCTCCAAGAAGGCAGGGACTTGCCTAAAGTCACTATGTGAGTGAGCACTTGACCCTAGGCGGTGGGATTCTAAGATCAGTGTTATTTCTGTTGAGCCATCCTTGTTGTACTGACTTTGCAATCTTGTGGCTCCTGGTCTATCCAGCCTCATTGTCTGCCTGCACAAATGCTACTCCTTGGAGGCCAGGCAGTTGGCTCAAATGCCTCCTTCTCTGAGAAGCCGTTTCTGGTTCCTCCAGGTGAATGTGAACTCATGGCCATTTTACAGTACAATGTGGAGTGCGATGGGGGTGGGATGTGGTTTAGCACAGCTCTTATGGCCGTGTCTTACCTCTGCTGGATCACAAGCTTCTTTAGGGCAGGAATCATGACTTGTCATTTCCGTATTCCCCATTATCACCTAGTGTGGCCTGCATGAGCACATAGTAGGTGCCTAAGAAGTTCTGACTAAATTGAATTCCCATCAAATTCCATACCTAGACATTCCCCAGAGCCCGAACAGTGTTTGAGATCAAACAGATCTTTGAGCTCATAGCCTGGCTCTGCCATTTGCTACCTGGATGACCTAGGCTGTTTGCTGCCGACTTTAGGCCTCAGTTTGCTCAGTCTGTAGTGTAGGAATAATCACAGGAACAATATTCACAGGAATAACCATGATGTAGGAATAGTCTATCTCAAGAGGTTGTTGTAAGGATCAAAAGAGCTAATGCAAATAAAGGTCATGTATATTACACAGTCTGGTGCATAATGAATACTAAAAAAACCTGTAGCCTCGGAAGAACCTTGTTCTTTACTCAGCAATCTTGCCCCATTCTGTTGGCAGGACCAAGGATCTGCTGATGTGTTACATCAGCTAACACTATGAAGAGTAAGTGAGTGGATATTCAGTAAGCACCTGTCATGTGACCTTCTTTCATTCATTCACTCATTCTCTTATCCGTTCAGAGTAGATATGACTCACTTGCGGGTATCAGAAAAAGGTGGGAGCTGCCCCACATCTTCCCTGTCTCTTGGTCAAAGCTGTCTTTTGACTGTAAAGGGGGTACTTCTCTGCTTTATTGATAGAGAAGTCGGTCATTTCCCTTCAGCCTCTGTTTTTTATTGTGATCTTGATGGTTGTGGCCTCCAGATGGACCAGGGAAACAGGAGGAATAAAAATATATTTCAGAAACTCCCCCAAAGGACTGATGGGCTCCGAATGTGCCCCTCTCTTCAGCCATTCCCTGGCCCACCAAGACTGTAGGCTGAGCACCAAGAACTAGATAAGAGAGAGGGCCTTGGTGGCCTGTGAGGAGGATCTGCCTTGGGAGTCTGCCATCTGAGGCAGGATGGTGAATGTGTGCTGGGAGGCTCAGGTCCCCTCAGTGGGCAGAGGCTAGCAGCTGGCAGGGATAGCAGGGGCTGGTGGCAGGGGTCTGGCTGGGGTAGCTTTTTTGTAGTAGAGTGACTTGGTTGGCTCAGAAGTAGAGAATGCCCAGGTGGGCATGCAGCGGGGGACTAACTGTGTTAGTCCTCATGGCAGTGGGAGTTGGGGTTGCTCTGGAGCCTGAGGATGGCTGGGTTGGCTTAGTTTTGAAGTGGCACCAACCAGACTCTTTTTGAAATTATGGCAAGGGCTGGCAACAATGGCTCTGTGGTTGGGGACACAGATGCCCTGTTGGCTTTCTAATGGAGGACAATTTTGTGGAGGAGAGTCTGGCTTTACTCTAAGTAGATGGGGAAGTGACTTAGTTGACTCTAGATGGGGGAGTGGGAGTGGAGAGTGTCCTAGGTTGGAGCAGAGACAGTGGTGATCCCATTACCAGTAGTCCATCTGCTTCCCCAGAACCATGTGACTACTCTGGCCAATGGGCTGTGAACAGAAGTGTGTGGGGGGGTCTCTTCCAGGATGAAGTGCAGAAGAGCTGACGTGGGACCCTGCATCTTTCTGTCTCCCTGCTTCTGTGATGGAGGAGGCCACGAGATTTAAGTGGTGCAGCTTTAAAATGGAGGAGACTGCCAGCTAGGGTCCTTGCGTGACTATGTGGAGCAGAGCCCTCCGCAGACTCAAGTTGGCTCTTTGAGCAAACAAGAAACGTTTGCTGTATTGAGCCACAGAGATTTTGCGGTTGTTTCCATAGCAAAGTGAACACTTGGGATGATTGAAAGTTGGTGGCAATGATGTGGAAGCATACTGATGTTTCATAGACTCAGTCAAATATTTTGTTCAAGTTCCATTTATATTGTGTTCTAGGGATAAATTCCTACACTAGACTCAGCTGCCTTACCAACTCTCCTGACCTCACTCAACAGATGGGGAAATTGAGGCCCAGAGTGGTTAAGTAACAAGCTTAAGGTTGCATGATGGTTTAGCGGCATAGCAATATTTTATAACCTTTGCTTTAATATGTGGTGTGTGAATGGATTTTTTTTTTTCGCCAAGAGAATTCCATTTGCCATTGGCTTTACGCAATCCTCTCAGAGATGCTTCATCATCGTTTTGATTATCCTTAAGTGAAATTTAAAGAACCACAGCCAACAGAAGCTTCCTTCCCTTGTAGTCAAGTAGTTAATGTTACTCAGATGTCGCGACGAGCCCACTCTGAGAGGGACACTGGGATGACTCCTTAAGTCAAACAAGAACTCTTGAAGAAGGTGAACGTGGCTTTCTCTTTTGCAAACTAGAATTTTTGTATGTTGGAGATTTAAAAAAATAGTGATGCCGTGTATGTTTGTGTGTGCCTATATCCTTTTGTGCATCTGTGTATTCTTGTGTCCCTTGCGGGTATGTGTGCCAACTCCGAGGCAAGAGCCTGGATTTGTAGAGGACCCATTCTTAACCAACACATACCCAGTTAGTTGAGTTTTAAAAATAATGTTTAATCATTTTGTGAGAATGACAGAAATAATGAAAAGCGGCAATATTTTAAAGTTTTTTTTTTTAGGGGAAGATTTGCCCTAAGCTAACATCTGTTGTCAATCTTCCCCCCTTTTTCTTCCTGCCCACTCCCCGCAAAGCCCCAGTACATAGTTGTATATAGTTATAGGTTCTTCTGACTCATTTATGTGAGCTGCCATCATAGCATGGCCACTGACAGACAAGTGGTATAGTTCCTCACCTGGGCGCTGAACCCTGGCTGCTGAAGCCGAGCGTGCTGAACTTTAAGCACTAGGCCATCAGGGCTGGCTCAGCAATTTGTTTTTTAAAACTATAACATTTTTAGTATTCTGGAGGTCTTGAATTTTGGTGGATCCTAGGCTCCTAAACCTTTAGGTTACATTAAGAATGAATAGTCATTCACTTACTGTACACCTACCATATCTCAAGCCCTGTGTTGCTGGCGTGGGGCTTTAGAAGCAAGGCCCTGACAATGACCTACAGGAGCCTGGAGCTTCCTAGGGGAGATGAAACAAGAAAGTGGTAAGTGCTTTGCAAGAAGAGTCCCCAGAGGGCTAGGAAAATTCAGGAGGGAAATTTTCCCCACCTGAGGCTAGGAATCAGAGAAAGCCTCACGGAGGAGGCAGCATTTGAGCTGACTCTGGGCAGGCAGGACAGGTGGGGTTTTGATAGAGAATAGGAGGGAGGTCATTTCTAATAGACACTAGCTGGAGCTCAGGCATGAGGTAGGGGTGAAATTAAACTCGTGGACTTCAACAAGGAGGTTGACATAAAAAAGCGATTGCAGGTTAACCTCCAATTAACTGGAAAATGCCAGTCACTGGAACCACTTATGGAAGAGTGTTCCACTGCTTGAGATTTTCCTGGGTGTGTGCATGGTGTGTGTGAGGCTACCCCATCACAGACACACTTGTACACCCGTTCAGCCCAACTCCCCTGAGGACCCTCCTTCTGCATCCAGTGGGTGCTGGTCTTCGCACTCCTCTGTGGCAGGGAGGGGTGCTGCCTATCAGCCTGGAAGACACATTCTCAGCAGGCCGTGCTGCGGCCCTGTTCTGAGAGGATTGGAAATGTAATCACAACAGTTTTTATTAGCAAAAGAACAGCAGGAGCCCTTCTGCTGTCCATATGGACAGATCCCAGTGGGTATTCATGAAACAGTTTGCTACGAGAACAGTCGTGCTTAAAACTCCTCGTCCAATTACCTTTGAACTTGCCTTTCTTGCTGCAGTGGCTGCTGCTGCTGCATGTGAAACATCTCACATGCTCATTTCTCCCTGGGAGGGAGGCGTCTGCCTTCACCTCTTTGGGGTTCCTTTGTCCTGGAGGCTGCGCATTGGTAGGCCAGAGAGATCTACGAGTGTGGGGCCTGGTCACTCATCTTGGATATCCTGGTGGTTGACTTTGTCTCATCTGTCCTGTGTTAAATTGTCCAGTTAAGTGGAGCCAACAATAACTTTTGGAGAAGCCGCTCAAGCCTGTTGGGACCTGAGACAAGGCGTGGTACTGCAAGGGCACCTGGTCAGAGGGTAAAGAGCTGCCAGCCTTAGCATTGTTTCCTGGCTTCCTCCATATGCTGCTGGGTAGAGGACAATGGGTACAGTGACCATACAGCCTAGGAGCTTGGTGATATTTCTAATTTCAAATGCCCTTCTCATTGTCCCTAGTGGTGCATATCAAATTATAGGCCCAGATTCTGGAAAAGAACATATAGTTTCTGTGTATGGAGGGCAGGAGTGTGTAAGTCTGAAATAGGATCACTGCTAAAGCAGAAAGAAGCCCACACCTTCTTCAGAATCCCAGACCTTGAGATTCATTGGCTGGAAGAGGACAAAGAAGGAGGATCCAGCTGTGGATGCACGCACATGTCTCTGAGTTTGTAAAGATCAGTACGAGAGGGAGAGCCCAACACAGCAAACACAGTATTATAGGTTGATGTCTGTGTGCTGGGCGGGTCTGCCTCTGGTATTAGAGACAAAGAGCAGAGTGGACATCTGTTGTTCTGCCTGCTGAGCTGACCATCTTCTGGCAATTATATCTCTGCTGATCTACTACTGTCTTGCTTTCAGGCGGGAGGGTTTGACTGGGCTGGTTTCCATCCTGATCTCAGGAGTGATGTGGAACTCAGGCCTTACCCAATAGAGTCTCACGGATTGATCCTGGAATGGGCTTCCTTGAGACAATGAGTCTGACTTGGGACTTTTGCTGGAACTCTTAAGAGGGATTTCTAAGCAGGGGAAATGTAAGCCTGGAGGTATGCGTGGCCACATAGCTGCCACCTGGAAAGAACCTGCTGAGAAAGGCTTCCACTGTGCCCCGGAGCCATACCATCTCTGGCTGCTTGATACCAGAACCCATAAATCCTCTTTTGTGTTTAAGCCAGTTCGAGAAGCCTCCTGGGGTTAGGATTCTGCCAAATGACTCCCTTCCCAAAGAAATTAACACCCCATAGTCTTTCCTTTCTGTTTTCAAATCCATCACTGACGGCCTCCCCCTCTTGTCAGGGTGTGGCTTCCCAAGTTGGCTAGAGCAGTCAGGCATCTTCCCTGCGTGTTGTATCACACACATATGGCTATGTCAGATGGTCCTCGGTACAATCCTGGCTCGTAGTAGCAGTTCATTAAGTCATGTTAATAATCTGACTGCACACATTTATGGGGCTTTTCCATTTCCCCTCCCTGAAGGAAGAATCATCCTGGGGTTCAGTCTAGAGTGTGGGCTTTGGAATCAGACAGACCCAGATTCTCATTCTGGCTCTGCCACTTGCTGGCAATGTCTTGGGCAAGTTAGTCAACCTCTGTAGGCCTTGGTTCATCTGGAAAATGGGTATAATTATATTCCTCCCTCACTGAATCCTTTCGAAGACTAAATGAGAAAATTCATGCGGTGGAAGGCTCAGTGCAGAGCTTAGCATGTTCTCTGTGGGGCCTTTTGTTATTTATAGAAAACCCCCCAAATAGCCTTTAAAGCTACCAAAGTAATGTCCAGCAGTTGTTATTTCATTGGATTTCCCAGTGTGCATGCCTATTTCCTTTTTCTTTTATCTTTTCCCCTTTGACATTCACTGAGGGCTGAATTTTTTCTGTTCTGGACTCTGTGGTTACCCAGGTGTAGAAGATACAGAGACGGCCTGGGAGCTCCTCAGGGGCAGGAACTATACCCAATGGCCAGGAAAGACCAGAGCAGAAGAGTGTGTGTTCTGTGGAGGAACAAGAGGCACAACTCTATCCCAGAGTTAGGGGACAGGCTTGCTGAGGGCTCAAGCGTCCATCACCTGAGACCCTGAGATGCTTTATTTGAAGCACAAAACCACCCTTGTTCCATCTTGGAACTCAGTCTTCCTGAGTACTTGCCTTGTTCAGAGTCACAGTACCAACCCCAGCTCAGATTTTTCTTATTTGTTTTCTAGTCAAATGCCCTGAGGAGAAAGAGGGGGTGTGCAGCAGCATGGAAATTGTAGAAGGTGCAAGCTGATTCTACCATTCATATGGAAAGGAAAAGGACCTAGAATAACCAAAACAATTTTCAGAAAGAACAGAGTCAGAGGACTTAACACTGCTTGATTTGAAAGCTCATTGTTAAGCTACAGTCAGCAAGACAGCGCGGCACTGGCATCAAGTGAGCCAGACAGATCAACGGAATTGAACGGGCATGCAGAAATAGACTCATGTATATGGACAACTGACTTTTGACACAGGTGCAAAGACAACTCAGTGGAGAAAGGGTAGTTTCTTTTTAACAAATGGCATGGAACAATTGTATATTCATATGCAAAATAATGAACTTTAATTCGTAACTTGCACCATATGAAAAAATTAGGTCAAAATGGATGATAAACCTAAATCTATAAAACTTCAGGAAGAAAACACAAGAAAATCTTTGTGACTTTTGTTTAGGCAGAGTTCTTACATATGATACCCAAAGCATAATCCACAAAACAAAAAAATAACAAATTGAACTTCATCAAAATTAAAAACTTCTGCTTTGTGAATGATACTGTCAAGTGAATTAAAAAGGCAAGCCACAGATGGAGAAAATAAGAACAAATCATATATCCAATGAAGAACTTGTATCTGTACTACACAAAGAGCTTTCAATAATAGTAAGACAAACCAATTGAACACGGACAAAAGATTTAAGTAGATATTTCACTAAAGAAGATATGCAAATTGCTAATAAGCACATGAAAAAATGCTCAACATCATTAGTTATTAGGGAAATGAAGATGAAACCACAACCAGATCCTACTACACACCCTATTAGAGTGGCTAAAATTAGAAGGCTGACCACGCCAAGTGTTGGTGAGGATGTTGAGGACCTGGGAGTGTCACACACTGCTGGTGGAAGTAAGGTGCAACACTTGGGAGAACAGTTTGACGTTTCTTAACAAGTTAATCATCCAGCTACCATATGATCTAGCCCGTCCACAGCTGGCTGTTACCCAAGACAACAGAAAGCGTGTGTTCAAGAAAGACTTGTACACAAATGTTCATAGCAGTTTTGTTTGTAATTGCCCCAAACTGGAAACAACTCAATTGTCCTTCAGCAGACGAATGGATACATAAACTGTGGTACATCCATACAGTGGAATATTACTCACTAATAAAAAGAAAGGAACTATTGATACATGCTATAACATGGGTAAATTCCAGAATAATTATGCTGAGCGAAAGAAGCCAGAACAAAAGAGTAATACTATCTGATTCTCTCTATATAAAATCGTAGGAAATGCAAACTGATAGTGACAGGAAGCAGCTCAGAGGTTGCTGGGGGCTTTCAGGGAGGGACAGGGAGACATTTCTAGAGGTGATGGATAAGTACATTATCTTAATTGTGCTGATCGTTTCATAGCTCTCTATATATGTCAAAACTTATGTCTACACTTTAATTATGTGCAGTTTATTGCATATCGATTATATCTTAATAATGCTGTTTTAAAAACAAAGGGAAGCTATGGCTCCATCAGCAACCCCTGGATCAGATAAGCCACCCCAAGAAAGCTGCTATCCTATCCAAGGGAAAGGGGAGAGATGGAATAGGCCATTGGTGCCAATGTCTCCCTGTTTTGTATTTGCCCACCTTTGCCCACACTGTCCCCTCTGTCAGGGCATGCCTTCCCAATCCTCCTCACTTATTTAGATTGTACTTGTCCTTCCGGATCTAGAGGAGAAATTGCCTCCTCCATGAAGCCTTCCAGGACCACATCCAACTTGTGTCTTCTTCATCTTACATACTCGTGCAGCATTTATTTTGTACGTTACTACTCAGATCATCGACTGTGTGTCTTGCTGACTAGGGGACAAATCAGTTAAGAAGGTTTCAGTCTAGCATCAGTACTTGCTCTCTCAGGCTCTCCTGAGGCTTCTGTAAAAGCATAGACTCTAGTCTTGAAAGTTTTTCCATTTCCCCTGAGATTGGATGGGGGTGTGCACATACTGGTGCCTCTTTTGTCAATGGCAGCTCCATCTCCCCAGGTGCAACACTGTGGAAGCACTCCTCTCTCCCTGCCCAATCCATCACGGTATACTCGGCTCTCTCCAAATCCTGAATCAATCTACTCTCTCCTTCTCTGTGGTCATGACCGTAGTCCCAGCCGCCACCATTGCTTGGCTGGGTCACTACGCAGCACTGTTACTAGTTTCCCTATGTCTGCTCTTCTCACCACCCCCAATGGCTCTATTCTCAGCCCAGCACGCAGAGGGATCCTTCTAAGACTTCCATCAGCACGTCGCTTCCCTGCATAAAATTTTTCTCTACGTTCTCCTCTTGCACTCAGATTGAAAGCAAAACCCCTTGCCGTGGCCTATAAGGCTATGCCTGATCTGACTTCCGTTGACCTCTCTGTCCTGTTTCTGCATGACGCTCCCTTGGTCCCTCTGTGCTCAGGGGACTGGCCTTCTTTCATATTGTGTGCACACAGACACCCCAGGGCATGGCTGTCCTCCCGCCCTCCCTTCTCCCTGGAGTACCCTCCCTGCTGCACCTTCCTTTGCACAGGGGCTTCTTCAGAGAAGACTTCCCTGCCTACCTGTCTCACGTGGGTCCTTCTTCTTTGACGTTTCTCTAAGCACTTTCTGGGCATGTATTCCTGTGTAAGTGCCTGCATATTAGCTTTACTAGTGTAATGACTGTCTCCTCCACTCGGCTGGGAGCTCTGGGAGAGCAGGGAGCAAGTCTGCATTCACTGCTCTATGTCATGTCTCCAGCACTGGGTTCTCAATAATTACTTGTTGAATGACTAAATGAATCCAAGGGGAGCTTTGAGGGGACTGCTTCTTTGCTGTATCCTTTGACCTAGTGACCTTGGAGCATGAGATGTAGTTTTCTATCTTATAATGCATATTTCTGAAATCAAGATGGCTCTTATAATTGTTGCATATGTTTTATGTGGCAGTATTTTTCGTCCAGAAAACTGCTAACCCAGTGACCAGTCTTGCAATAGTACACATTAGGTCTGAGAATTGAAGTAATAGTAACATCTTTGTGTTGTCCAATAGATGACATGTCTAACAGATAAAGGCATCTGGCTCTTGGTTTTGTAAGCTTTCCTGTTGTCTCTCAGCCATGACCACCTGCTCTGTGACCTCACTTGTGTTAACCAAATTTTTAGTATTTATATTGTCCATATGTATGTGCAGCTTCTCCTTAGCTCAGACTGTAAGCTTCCTGAGGGCAGACATGGTGTTTTATATACACTGTTCAAGGACTCAGGTTGGGCACAGAAGGGAGGGGGAGGGGAGGGGAGGGAGGGGGAAAGGAAGGTGGGGAGGGGAGAGACCTCTGGTTCCTGGACCTCCCCAGCATCACTCCAGCCCCCATAGGCTCAGCTTTGTGGCTCCTGAACCACCTGGGCCTCATGGGCCAGTCTTGTCTCAAGACCTCAGGAGTTCTGGGCTGGTAGCAGCTTTCTTGCCTCCAGAACATCCTTGCTACTGGGCCCTCTCTGGCGTGCTGTTCAATTCTAGTAACATGTTTGGGAGACAAGCCCCACTGTTTTACTAACTGGGTCCCTCCCTGAACCCAAGGCCCTCCCAGCTAACCTGAGCAGAGACCTCATCTCACCCTATTCACCTCCCAGGGCTTGTAGCCCAGGCCCTGCCCAGCCTCCAGACTTCCATGTGATGAGAAATGGTGTGGCCCATGGTTGGGTACTCTGGCTGGGCTCAGGCCAGTTGAGGCTTCATCCTAGCTCTGTTTCTTGCCAGCTGTGTGACCCTGGGCTGGCTGAGTCTTTTTCTTAGAGCCTGTTTCCTCATCTATAAAATGGGGATAATAATAATACCTAAACTTGTAGGATAGTTATAAACAGAGGCTATGGTAAAAATATTGACCACTGGTACTGTATGAACACTGGCCATCAGCCAGTGCTAGAGCAGGCTCAGGCACTAACCTTTAGTGGCACTGGGGGAGGGGCTGGGTGGCCAGAGGAAAGAAGACACACAGCAGCTTGAGACAGTAGCTATTTGCCAACCAAAATGAAAGTAATTCAATATTTTAACAACTGGCATGCCATACAGGTGTGTGCTGTCAGGTTGTGATGTAACAAATGTAAGGTGTCCAGCATGGACCTGGGCAGGGAGGAAGCGTGTGATTTAGGGTAGCAATTACCAGTAGTGTGCTGGTAAATGCTAATGAACACTGATTTTCCTGGAAAAAAAAAAGAAACTTGAATTTTAAGTGTTTGCCATTTTCCATGGTATAAATACTACTAACATGGTTAATTTTAAGAGATACACAGCAGTCACTATGAGGAAGAATTTCCATCAAGAAGATACACTGGATGAAAATAAACTCAACAATACAGACGATAGTAAGATGTAGTAAAATAATTAGGAAGTATAAGTTTTGAGTAATTTTTACCTTTGTTCTTAATATAATTTATTTAACTGTAAGTTTTCATAATTTAATTTTTAATAGTGGCTGTGTTTAACAACTACTTATAGACTTTCTGAACATTTAACAATTGCCTTTTGAGAATGGTATAAGCCCTCTCCAGCACACCTTTGAAAGAGAATGACTATTATGCCTGCAGGCTACCTGCCAGATCTCTGCCTATTTCCCTTTCCTGAGACTTCTGGTCACTCTCTTCTTGCTCATTACCTGCAGCTGGCCCCACCTGATAGTCATTGCTGGCCATCCTCACTTACTGCCACTCCTGCTTACCCGTGAATTTTCTGTGCCTGGTAGCTGGGTTAAGTATGTGCCTCACCCTAGGGGACATGTCTGGTCCCAGGTCCCTTCCCCTTTTCGTCTGGTCACCCTGCCACCTCCTTGATCTCCAGCTTCCCTCCTGGGCTGGATTCCAATGGGACAGTGCTAATTGGGGGTGGGGATGGGGGAGAAGACAGTGCCTTCTGTGGTGTGAAAACAGAGAAATGTTGCATTTCTTCTCAGGGTTAGAGAGAACTGCCTACAGAAGAGGATTTGGCTCCCCATGGCCAGGCTGCCTGCTACCCTCTACACTTGGCTTCTGTCCTTAGCATTTCTGCTGGGGAAGATGCCTGGCAAATTAACCCCCCAATGCACAGAAATCAGAAATCTCTCCTGCCAAATTCAGTTCTCCAACCAGTGATAAATGCTCACCACTGGCTTGTGCAGGCAAAAACAAAGCACAAATCCAGAGCAGGAGCTGTGGCATCAGGATGGGAATTTACAGCCGTTTGAAACCCCTGCAGGTCTGCACTTCACAAAGCCATCCAATGAATTAAAGGGCCAAAGAAAAGATGGGACTTGCTAAAGGAGGCATAGACGCTGCTGAGGAAGGGGTGCCCCGATTGATTCCAGGCTCTGTCAATAGGTGGATCTGTCACCCAGCCTGTATCTCAGGGAAGCCTGCTCAAATGAGTCACTTGTCTGAGACACTGGTTCAGGCAGATGGGACACCATTAGCACACAGACCTGTCCCTTGTTTTATGTCTCCAGGATGAGGAGAAAGAAGGGAGAAGTGGAAATCTGGACTTGGAAGACATGGTACACAGTGGAAAGAACCAAGACTTTGGAGGAAAACTGACTTTGTTCAAATTTAGGCTCCACCACTTTCTACTTGTCTGACCTTTGCCAAATAGGTCCCATCTCTGAGCCTCAGTTCCTCCTCTAGGAAAACAGGAATATTGTGTGGGATGCTGCTGGTGCTCTGTCCGTATCTCTTGCACTGACCATTCCTGTGCACTCCACCCTGGTGACGTCTGATGCAAGCACCCGGGAATATTTGTCTAAGGGCTTGATCTGAGTACATCAGGGACAACTAAGGTGTGCTTTGTAAATCTCCAGGGTGCCCCAGCGGGATGGAGCCTTGCCTGCCCACAGTAATGGGGCCTCCACAACACGCTGTCTGCTGGCTTCTATCCCTTCTTTGTCTCTTTCCCTCTCTCAGATAGTGCTTCCTGGGATCACATCCCTAATAAACTGCTTGCACTTGAATCCTTGTCTCAGGGACTCCTCCTGGGGGAATCCAAACTAAGACAAGTATCTCTATCACAGGATAATTCTGAGGGTTAAATGAGAAGATACTAAAAATGCTCAGTGAAAAATAAAGTGCAAGGAGTCGTGCCTTGTAGAGCTAAGTCGGTATCGGTCTCCGGTCTCTCTCTCCATCCCCCTCTCTCTTTCCCGGGAAACATCCAAAACATTGAAAACCTCTTTTCTCAGGCTTCCTTGATGTTTGCCTGGCAGCCATTTGAGTTACCTGTGAGTGATAGAGTGGGCGAGTGATTGTTTGCAAGGCTGTCTCCCTGAAGCTTGGCCTCTTGATCCTCAGGAGGGTGTGAAACTCCCCATATGTGGGGTACAAGTGGAGCCTCTGGGAGTTCTTATGGGGGCTAAACAGACTCAAGGATTAATTAGTTAATGCCTGTGGAGTACCTCGGAAATGTCAAGTGCTGAATGTGAAGTGCCATACTTGAGACGGTTTCCCCTCCTCAAGCCCTCCATGAAAGATGCGTCGATTACCACCCGTGGAAGAGCTGTTGCTGCGTCTCCAATTTGGGCTCTTAACCTGGCAAATATTTACAGTCCCTGGTAGGTGCTCAGGGCCTCACAGACCCCCAGAGACTGGAGCTCACAGCCCGGCTCCAGGCCCAGTGGACAGGTGCCTGGGGAGTGTTGTTGTGTTGATGGCTCCTCCATGGTGCCCCCTCAGAAGTTCTGCTGCCCAGTATCCTCCAGCTCCAGGCTCCCTCACCTGTGCAGGCTCATCCAGGGCCCTCCAACCCACACAACCAAGCCCTGAGGTTGCCCATTGGTCTTTGATCATCCATCCAGAGCATGGGTCTGAAATCTTCTCTCCCAAAACTGTTCTTCTTCCTCCTGAGGGCGGCACCATCATCCTCCCTGACATTTCAAGCATCTTTGATTATTACCCCCAATGTCCAACCACCTACCAAGCTGTTTGGATTCTTTCTCTGTGCCAGTTATGAAATCCATCTCCTCTTCTTCACCCCATCATCACTGCCCTAGTTCAGGCTCTCATCCTCTTCCCAGGCCTATTGTTTTTGTCTCCTGGCCACACTCCAAGCCTCCAGTCTGCTCTACATGTAGCTTGTGGAGACACTTGTTCTGAAACCCAGTTTTAGTGAAATCCCTCCCTCAAAGAAGATTCAATGGCTCCCTATTGCTTACAGAGTAAAACTCAAATCCTTCTGTCTCCTAGGGCCCATCATGGTTGTGCCCTAATTGACCTCTCTCATCTTTTTTCCAACTCTCTCCTTCCATGTTCCCACTGCTTCAGCCAGCCTGAGCTACCCTAGAGTTCAGGACCACTCACCCAAAGGACTATCCAAGCCCTCCCACTTTCTGCATACACCCCATCTTTGTTCTCACTGATGCTTTCTTTTTGGTGGGGAGGGGCATCCTTCCTCTACCTCTGCATGCATGTTTAGAGAACAGATCAAGCATCACCTCCTTCTCTTCTGTCCTCCCATGGCAATCAGATGTCTGTCCCATGAAGGCTGTTTGATTTTGTATTTCAGTGGTAAGCAGGAGGCAGCCTCATGCATGCTGTGTTAGTGCTGTGTCTGGTGTAGCTGTTTTTGACGGCAAGTCTGGTGCTGTAATGTAGTGACCCCTCTGTCAGTAGAGAGGGCGGGTGCATTAGGTCCCAGATTGCCTGCTCCCTGGTTGTTATCTAACTGAACCAGTGTATGAGTCTGTCTTTTCTCCTGGCCCTCAAGGAGCTCCTTGTACCCAATATTTTCTCTCACTGCTGGCAAATATTAGTTGTTCAGTACTTGTTGAAATAATATGAACGTGTGGCTTCAGAGGCCTATAGCTATGTTATTAAGATGTGGCATTTCTTCCTTAGGATATATATATATATATATATATATATTTTTTTTTTTTTCTTAAAGATTAGCCCTGAGCTAACATCTGTTGCCAATCTTCCTCTTTTTTTTTTCCTTCTCCCCAAAGCCCCCTGGTACGTAGATGTATATATTTAGTTGTGGGTCCTTCCAGTTGTGGCATATGGGATGCGGCCTCAGCATGGCCTGATGAGCGGTGCCGTGTCCACACCCAGGACTCAAACCGGCGAAACCCCGGGCCGCTGAAGTGGAGCACGCGAACTTAACCATTTGGCCATGGGGCTGGCCCTTCTTCCTTAGGATATATTTTTATAAGCTAAGTTGATGGGATTCCATGGACAGAGATCTGATTGGAGCTCTCCTGCAGTCTCTTCCAGGTCCTGGGATCCTCCTGTGACATTGCTTGGAGATACGCCCTGCTGGGAGGGCTTGCATCATGAAGGCGAGATTTGGAGACTGAGGCCCCAAAGTGCAGGGAACCAGTGTCTGGATGGGCGGGTAGGAACTTAGGCAGCGGAATCATTTCCTCAGCCATGCAGGGGTGGGGTTGCCGGGAACCCAGGGGTGTTGCCTGGCCCTACTTGGTTGGGTGGCAGGGGCAGTGAGGAGGTGAGATCCAGCTGGCTCCATAGGAATGTTTTCCTCACCTCTGGAAAGGGGCCCATCTAGCTAGCCTGGATGGTAGATGGCAGGATATCTGAAGATATTGGGCCCGGTTTTGGTTTTTCTCCCCTCCTCATCTTCTTTTTTTCTTAAAACATAATGAGGCACCCTTGCCCGGTGTAATTTGTCCGGTCCCAGGAACACCGTGTGCACAGCTCCAGGGCTCTATATCATGAGCGTGAGACACCCAGTAGCCCTGGCCTAACTTTATAATCTGGAAGCGTGTTGAGCAGATAAGGTTGCTGATAGGTTTTGTTTGACCTGCCAGTATTTGCAGGAAATTGAGCTAAAATTTACAAATTGTGAGAGTTTGCATAAAATTTCTTATTTCTGGTTTCTTTTAAAAAATTGGAAGTCCTCACAAGACTGGGCCTCTTATTCCTGCAGGCAATGCAAACTGGAGCTGAGCAGTGGCTGCTGCTCTAGACTACGGGGCAGGTGGGGACCAGTGTGCCATGGGGAGCACTTGGCTTGCTTCACTCATGTACTGTCCTGACCTGTGGCCTGTTCTTAGATCACAGTCCAGGAGAATATCATTGACACAGTGGAGGACCCTTCACTATCCGCACACGAGCCCAGAACAATCCCATCAAGCTGTATGGAACAGTCAGAGACTGTCAGAGTTGGAAAAGCGCTTCTGCAGCTTTGTTCCCTCCTCTCTTACTTGCAGACACAGACCTAGAACTCAGAGCTGGGAAGGGATTTGCCGAGGCCACCCAGTGAGTTGATAGCAAAACTGAGACCAAAACCTGGGTCTCCTTACCCACAGCCAGGAGTCTTTCTCAGTTAGAGAGTGCTCTTGTCTCCCCGTTCTTTCGTGTCCCTCATTTCATGGCCATCAGCTCTGTTGCAGAGCTGTGTAGGAACTGAGGGACGCTTGTGATGGAGAGGGCCGGGGAATAAAGGGGAGGAGGCCCAGGGCCGCTCGGGATAAAGGCTGAATGCAGGGGCGTTCAAAAGCCACTGTGCGCTGAGCGAATTAAGCCATGCCTGTCTCCGTTGCCTGGGTACTCTTTATGCACTGCATAATGCCATTGTTCAGCCAGAGCTAGGGGCCAGAATGAGCACTGTCTTTGCAGGTAGGCAGCCAGCGCTGGCTTGGCAGAAAGAGAGGGAGTAGGAGAGGCTGGAATATTCCAGCTTGAAAGCAGCAGCTGTATAATAAAGCCAGGCTGGTTTGTCTCCAGGCCCCGCTGTCCCTTCTCCTTGCCTCAAAGTAGCAGCATGAATCAGTTCACTGCGGCAGTGGTCCAGGAGATGTGACTTGCATCCCCATCAGCTACCTGATTGCAGTCCCTGGATGCACGAGGCGCTGGATGTGTCTGGCATACCAAAACACCCGCCTCTGTGCCGCAGCTGCCGGTAATGAAGATCGCCAGCCCCGCCCGCCCTACAGACAGAGCCGGGTGTCGTTCAAGCCCACCACTAGCCTTTTATCTTGTCCAGGGCCCTGGGACAGTCAGTGAGATTCTGGGGCTGCTTTAGACGAGGGCCGCCAGCCTGTCTCAAAAATGCCCTGACAAGCCCCTGGCCCTTGGGCAGACAAAGGCTTGAGAGGAGAGGAATTGCACATGGTCAGATGCTGCTGTTACTAATATGTTATTTTGACACACAATTAACTGCAAATTTGCTCTAAGCAAAGAGCTTGGGTCCTCACAGTGTCTGCATGGCACAGTTCAGGCAGAATTTGGTCCTGTGCAAACCTTGTCTTTCCCAAAGGGCCAGGGATCGCCTGCGCCCCATGACGATACCACCCCTCTCGGCTGGGCGTGGGCCCCCGGTCAGAAAGCATGCATGAGCTGGCTAGGGCCCAGCACAGGCTGGGAAGCCACTGCACAAATGGGGGGAAGAGCCTGCACAAAACCTTCCAACAGAGCACGCTGAACAACAACCCTTCCTGAAATGGTGGCGCTTATCCTCAGCTGACAAAAGACTGATTGGAGCTCTCCCTGGAGGTGGGATGAAGCGAACACATTTCCTTTTATCTCCCCGTCGCTTTGAGAGGGGAGACAGCTAGTGCAGAGCGTGGTGGGGAGCCCTGGAGAAGTCGCTCTCGAATGAAAGACATAATCTCCGGCTTCCCAAACCAGGAGGCGAGGGCGGTTTTTATCCCCGATCCTGGCCGGCTCCCCCGATCCTGGAGGCATCTGAATGGGAGCGGGAGCTCGAAGGATAGGCTCCTGCCACTGCACAATGCCACACAATATTGCTTCTCCCCAGGAGCCCAGAGGAGGCCATGGGCATACGGCGTCTTACTTTGAAACCAATCCTCCAATCAGCTATTTAAATAAGAAATATAATCTCATTGAACACCGAGAGCTGTCGGTCTGAGACGCTTCCATTTACTAGGCACTTGAAGAAAGTCCCCAAGCCCCCAGTTTATCAGGACAGCCAGCTTAGAGCTATTTACTGGGGGAAAGAGAGGTGCCAGAGAGGGAGGAAAGAGAATTGAAGCTGGCTGTGAGAAATCCAGTGTGCCAACTGCTCAGGGGGTGAGCCCACACCCCATGCTCTGGTGTTCCACTTGGAGGAGATGGGAGAGTCTGTGGGTCCTCAGAAAACCGCCTCACAGGCAGGGCAATGATCTGTAAAGTTGTTGGGGTGGGGGAGAAGGGAGTGCGTTGTGGCGACTGCCCCTGTCCCAGGGGGCTGCCTGGCAGCCTGAAGCCTTGCCTCTCTTTCTTTTGGAGATATCTTTTCAGCGCCTACTGGGTTCATCGCTGCAGCATTGGTCATCAGAGGCCGGGTGCGCGTTACGACCCAGTGCAGGAAATTTCCCTAATAGCTTGGCCCAGCAAGGAGGGCGGGGATAACTTGACTGAGGCGGCCCCATACTGCCCAGAGCTTCAGCTCATTGTTCTGTTTCCAGGCCAACCGTGTTTCTGAGCTTCCAGCCTTACCTCCCTGTGGATTCTGTCAGTAACTGTGCTTAATGGTGTGGGCCCTGGACTTGATGGCCTTAATGGGGATCCTGGTTCTGACACTTACTAATTTTCTGATCCATGTGCAACTTACTCACCCAGAGCCTCAGTTTTCCTCATCTGCAAAACGAGTTGTAAGGACTGACTGAGATAGTGCCTGGCAGGTGGACTGTACACCACACAACACAGCTATTCTCACATTGTGGAAATGGAGTGCCCTGTCTCCACTCATGGTGTATCAGACAGAGCTCTGGCCCTGGCATGTCATTTCTGGTCCACAGCTCTGCCCCACCTTGCCTCATCCTGTTCTGCCCAATTGTGCCCCCCACTTTATCATGTACTGTACTGATGGTTTGTACTGTGAGGTGCCAGGAAGAGGAGTGTCAGTTTGAGCTGGAAGGCTGCCTGGAGGAGATGTGGACTGAACTGGGCTTTAGGGGTTGGAAGGATTTGGAGGGCAGAGGAACAAGGGGAATAGAGAAAAGGCCTGGAGGTAAGAATGAGCAGAGAGGGAGGGTCGAGGAAGCCAGCCTACAGGGAGGGGAGACACCTTGCTGGGGAAGAGGAGGAGAGAAGGGTGGGAGGTCATGGAAGGTCTTTGCTGCTTTCAACCATCTGGGCACCATTACACATCATAAAATGAATTTGGCTTTGAGCGGACCAGAATTGAGAAGGCTCTCTGGGAAAGCCACAATGAGCCTGGGTATGTGGGTCCCTGTGGGCAGGCGTGGCCCTGACAGTGGGCGAAGAGAAGCCTGAAAGCCCTGGAGGGACCCGGGAAGTATCATGGAGACCAATGCCCTCAGTCCAGAGTCAGAAAACCCAGGCCCCAGGAGGGCAAGGGACTTACTCCCCTCTCACAGCAAGTCAGCAGCAGGGCAGGGCAGCACCACAGAGCGCCTCCTACTGGTTTCTTCCCCTTTGTGAGAGCTGGCTCTGACTGAGCACCTGCCGTGTGCCGGGCACTGTTCCAGCTCCTCATACGTACTTCCATATTTAACTCTACAACAACCCTGTACAGTAGGGGTGATTATTATTATCCCCATTTTAGAGACAAAGAAGCTGAGGCCTGGCATGATTCCGAATCTCACCGAGGTCACCCTGCCAGGAAGAAGTGAGCCTGGCACCTGGAGCTGGAGCTCCTTTCTGCCTCCTTGCCTCTGAGGGAGCTGGCCCAGTTCCCTTCTCCTTTCCTGAAGGAACTTGTCCTTGTCAGAGACGAGGAAAGGAGGTCTCAGCTTCATTTGGTATTCTCTCCCTCCTCAGCAAAGCACCTAAGTGCCTTCCACACTCCCAGAATGTCAGGGAACATCATGGGGGCGGGAGAGAAGGGCTCCAGAACCAGCCCCTCGTGGTGCGGGAAGGGCTGGCTCACTCCGCTGACTTCCATTAAACATTTGACGCATTGCAGAACTGCCGGAAGCCGTCCATCATGCCCCCTCTCCGCCTGCCTCCCAGACCTGCTCCCGGAGAGGGGACCTCAGCCTACATTCGCCGGTGGCACGCAGGAAGCAGAGGGCGGGAGAGGGGACCACACCTGGCCGTGGCCACATGCCCATGGCTGCCCCCTTTCCTGGTACAGAACGAGGTTCAGGGCTGGCTGAGTAGTGACAATAACAAGAGCACTGTTTTTTGAATGCCAGTGTGTTCCAGGCAGACCTAAGTGCCTTAGGTGTTTTATCTCATTGAGCCCCATGACCACCGATGGTACGGTTACCATTGCCATTTGAGAGATGTGGAACCTGACGTTCAGGAAGTTTTGGTCACTTGCCCACAGTCCCTCTGAAGGTGCTAGAGCCACATGGAGCCCAGATGTGTGAGTGCAGGACCCCTCTCAACCCTTCCCTGCTCTGAGGGGTGTGGGGAGGACAGGTATTCACAGGGAGGTGGAGGTTAAGCCAGAGGGTCACAGTGCACTTGGTGGCCAGTGCCCACTGAGCTTGGCCAAAGCAGCTCTGAGGACCCCAGCACAGGGTGAGCTGTCCCTCCCTCCACCCAGTTACTCCAGGTAGAACTGGGTTCCTCCGGGCCCCTCTCTCCTCGGTCCCTTATTCAAATCAGGTATCAGTCTGTCAGCTCTCCCTGCTAACTCTTCTTACATCCACCACCCGGCCCCCTTTCTCATGGCGTGGCCCGCTCAGGGGCACTGCTCTAGCTCTTGTTGGCTCTGGCCTCATTGCCAGAGTCATGTTTCTTCTCACCAGTGTAGCCAGAGGCACTGTGCTGGAGCCCACATCTGCTCACTCGCTCCTCTGCTTAAAAACCAGCCCTACTTCCTCACTTTGGGTAAAGCCCACCCCAGATGTAACCTGTCTTAGAGGGCTGCGTGCCTCTCCAGGCCCTCCCGGCCCTCGCCCCTGCCCTCTGCCTCCCTGTCCGTGCTGGGGTCTCTGCTCCTGCTTTGCTTTTAGCATGGCACCGTCTCATGCCTCATTGCCTAACCAATTCCTCTTCATCATTCAGACTCCAACTTAGATGGAATTTCTTCCAGGGAGCCTTCCTTGACATGCCAGGCTGGGAATAGGGGGCCCTTTTATGTGCTTCCCTCCATCATGGCACAAACCACACTGCCCCCAATTGCTTTCCTGCTTATCTGTTACCGTCTATTGACTGTCAGATCCACGGAGACAGTGAGTGTGTCCTCCTCACCACTGTTCCCCTAGGGTTTAGCACAGGGCCTGCTCCAGAGCGAGCACTGCGTGAATGAATGACTGACGTGATAAATGAATGTATGATGCCTGCTAAGGCTAAGATGGGTCCCTAAAGTGTGACACAGGTCAGGGGCTCAGGCCCTGGGGGTACCCCAGCAGGAGGAAGCCGTGTGACATTTTGGAGTTTGAGCACCTGGATTTAAAACCAGACACCACTGCTTATAAGCTGTGCGTCCTTCAGCTTTGCCTCTCCAAGCCTCAGTTTGTTTGTATGCAGCACAGGGAGAGTAGTAGCTCCTTTGCTGGAGAGTTGTGGGGACAGGCCCTGGAGATAACGCAGGTGCTGCGCCTACCCTGCGCTGGGCCCAGAAGAGGATAAGGTAGGGATCCCTCTGAGAACTGACTGGGGAGCCCAGGCATGCTCCATGGGCATGAGGCTGGGGAAGGCTGGAAGCTTCTCTGACACCAGGAGGTGGGGCTGGCGAGCTGGGCTCTGCAGTCAGGAGGGCTGTGAGGTCTGGATGGATGGGGAGAGTGAAAGAGAGGGCAACACAAGGCCTGGTGGGTCCCCACGCTGCCTCTCCTGGGCTGCTGAGGCTGGGCTTGCCATTAGCTCATCCCTCCCTTGCATTTAGCCAAAGTTGGCACTGGCAGACACTGAGATCTTACTGATGAGGTGAAGTAGGGGCCCGGGAGTGGAGTGTTTCACCAGAGAGGGTTGGAATGTCGGGGAGTAGGGGTGAGGGAGTGGGACATGGGGAGGCGAGCGAGCCACCGTTTATTAGTTGTCACCACTGTGAGCAGGTGACCGAGAGGACTGGCTTTGCTGGAGACATGTCCCGATTCTGGGCGTGTGGTATGTGCACGTGTGTAAAATAGTGCCCCCTCGGCCGTTGCTGTGAGCAGAGGTGACGCAGTGCAGAAGAAGCCCCCAGAGCCCCTAGACACGAGCCCACCATGGAATCTTTGGACAGCCTTGTGGGTAGGTATCATTATCCCCATCTCCAGGTGACGACATTAGGTGCAGGGAGGAGAAATAAGGAGCTCAGGGCCACACAGCCACTAGGGACCAGAGGGACAAAAGATCTGGTCCAGCTCCATGCTGGGGAGCTTGGCCTCTGGAGCCACTGGGGGACCGCATGGTGGGGTGGTATTCTTCTCATCACCCTCACGTTGCGTTTCTTAATTTAAAGAGGGAAATTCCATATTTGGTGCCTCATCAATCATTTTTGTGAGCTTGGCTCCGTGGAAAGCATGGAAAACATTTATATTTGCGGCTCAAACTGTTGAAAATGTAAAACAATTTAAATAATATTAACATTTTAACAGCCTCCACTCACGGCTCTGTGAAATTAACCATCACCTCTCGGAGTGTTTGTTAAAATTCGGCAGCGGGTCAGTCGTGAGGCCTGTGTGCGGCCGTGTGTGGGAGGTTGGGCAGGGAGTCTGGGCGCCCATGTGAGCCCTCCAGGGCTGGTCCCGCCCATGCCCTTGCCAAGGCAGCAGCCCCTGCAGCAGGAACTGTGGTTCCTGGGGCATTGGCATGAAGAACTCCCAACTGGGCTGGGTGCTGGAGGCAGAGAGGAACGTGACTGCCCTCAAGGACTCCAGTGATGGGGAAGGTGATTGAAGAAATGTACAGTAGGGTGGGATATGTGCTATATGTGGGAAGGAGTGCTGGTGAATGGGAGCACTGAAGAGGGAATCAGGAGCACTTCCTGGAGGAGGTGACATCTGCACCAACACTTTGTACCAGGCAGTCACGAAATGAGGGAACAGATCCTCTCTAAGGCCAGGCCTTCCTCTAACCCTCAAGAACCAAAGAGGATCTCCAGTTTTCCCTGGCCGTGAGGAAGAAGGGACTCCAGAGCGGTGGTGCTTCTGTCCAAGCCCCTTGCCCCAGTCTAGGAGGGGGTGCGGGGGAAGGGATGGGCAGGGTAAACATTTGCTGGGCAGTTGGGTGGCCTAGGGGTGATGAGCCTAGAAAAGCCACAACTCAGTGGAAGAACGATGTTATTTTCAAATAATGGGAGGGAGGGATGGACTTTTTTGATGACTTCAGTAGAAAGAACTGGGCTTTGTGGGCAGGTGTTGCGATGTTTAACCTGTGGTCTCCTTGTCTATTCTTTCCTGTGCTTTTTACACAGCGTCATGACAGAGTTCACCAACAATGAAATGGTGCGCTCCCATTCTCGGGGTGTCAAGCAGATGCTGGGCAACATGTCAGGGACTTGCAAAAAAGGATTCCAGCCTGGGACACTTGTCCAGCCCTACTGTGGGCCAGGCCTTGGCTAGATGCCGCCTCCTTGAAAGACAGCCAGACCACGTTGTTGTCCCTGAGAGTGTTATGGATGAATTGAGTGCTCCCGAAATTCTTATGTTGAAGCCCTAACCCCAAATGTGACTGTATTTGGAGACGGTGTCTTCGCGATGGTGATTGAGATTAAATGGAGTTATAAGCATGGGGCCCTAATCGGATAGGACTGGTGCCCTTCTAAAAGAGGAAGAGACACCAGAGATCGCTCCCTTCCCAGAGCTCGCAGAGAAGAGGCCATCTGAGGAGTGAGAAGGCAGCTGCCTACAAGCCAGGAAGGGAGCCCTCACCAGAAATGACCCTGACTGCACCTTGGTGTTGGACTTCTAGCCTCCAGAACCATGGGAAAATAAATTTCTACTGTTTAAGCCGTACTTCATAAGGTCAGCCCAAGTGGATTACAGTGGGACTCACAGTTTGGGGAGAGAGATGCTAAGGTGGCTGATTATAATACAGCACGATACAGGACAGAATGCAGTTATGTGTAGGGAAGAGGCACGTGGCTCAGCCAGGTGTGCATCAGGGGAGACTCCCTGGAGGAGGCGGTGGTGCTGTGGCTAGGTGCAGAAGGACGAGGAGGAGCTAGCCGTGAAGATGAGAGAGAGGAAGCAGGGAGGATGTGCCAGGTGGAGGGGACACAGTGTAACTGTCCCCTAACTCCCAATGTGACTATATTTGGAGATGCGGCCTTTAACGGGAGCTCAGGGTAAGGAGGGAATGTGTGTGTCGGGGTAGGGGGACAGGCGAGGCCCACTGGCCAGCGAAGGCCCTTTTGTGTCTTTCAGGGAAGGCTGTTTAGAATTCAGTGCTCTCCAGACTCCCTGCCTACTAGAGACTCAGTGATTAGCTTAGGGACTAACTTGCTGTGTGACCTTAGGCAAGTCATTTAACCTCTCTGCACTGCAGTTTTTGCATCTGTAAAATGGGGAGAAGAATCCCTACCCTGCCCGCCTCCCGGATGCTTTGTGGACTCAATAAGCTAACGCCTGTGAAAGCGCTTTGGTGAAAGCCCCACAATCGCATTGTAGAAACGGAAGGTGTGATTATTGTGTAAGCACACTGACTCTGTCGGAGGAGCCTGGAGTCAACTGGAGTCTTGAGGGATGTCAGGGAATTGGCTGCTCTCTGAAGCTTGTCACAGAGACCTGTCTTTTCATTGTACTCCTTTCATATCACGGTTGGCTCAATGAAAGAAGGGGAAAGAATCTTTGATATGTCTAAATATTCCGCTCCCACCAAGACAGGAGGAATTCCGAGGCAGTGCTATTATTAGAGGCTGAGCTGCAGCAGGCGCCTTTGGCGGATCAGAGCTGTCAGCCTGCGTAAACAGCCTCCTGCGTGGCAGAGCTGGCCGGGCTGTTGCAGGCCTTGGCACAGAGTAGGCGCTCCGACCCTGCTGGTTGAGTTGTGGTGACGCTGACCTGGGAGGCAGGAGGACCAGCTTCTAGTCCCGATTCTGCATCCACTTTGCTGGGCAACCCAGGGCAAGTAAAGACAATGTAGTTCTTACTAACAGAGAGGGTTTTTTTTGTTCAGGGAAAAAAAGGTGCTGCATAGTACAGCGGCCTGGGTAGACGGAGAGGCGCCCAAGCACAGGCTGCTGCCCCCCTGGGTGCTTTCAGGCCCCAAAATTTCCTTTTTGGGAAGGGTGCATTAGGGTTTGGTTCTTCCTACACCTTGCATCAGAACCACCCGGGAGTTTGAAAAATCAGATTCCTGGGCACCGCTCCAGGCCTATAGAATCAGAATCTTGGAGGAAGAGACTCGGCACTCTCTTTAATAAGCTCCCAGATGATATGCATGTGAGTGCCCAGCACTCGGTACTCCATGCTCCTGCACTTACAGACCCCTGGACTGGGTCTCTGCCTCGCACGGAGATGCTGAGATTCTGTGAGAACGGGGTGGGGTATGACCCCGTGAATCCAGCCCTTTCTCCGTTTGCCTCCAGGCCCCACTTAGCTCTCCAGGATCCTCTGACTCCTGGGATCTCCAGTCCATGACCTGGGCAGATGGTGGCCAAATACTGGTTCCTGGTCAGCCCCGGCTGGGGAAAGTGTTTTCCATACCAGTCTCACCTAATTACTGTGTTGTTGGTTGGTGAGTGGACACCGACTGGGGAGGGCTTCTGGCAGCTGAAGAATGGGCCACACCAATGCATTTTTAGTGACTCGTCAATGCGCCTTCACTTCACTTCAGAGAGCCTTGGAGGGGCAGGCCCGGAAAAGCGTTGAGATGTCACATAAATATAGCTGCTTGTTTCAAAGGTGAAGAAACGGGCTCAGCAGGGCCAAGACACTTACTGTAACCAGAACTCCTGTCCTGTTGGGTTAACTCTGGTTCATCTGGGACCTGGTTAACTGAAAGCAGGCAGAGCCCAGTCAGGCCCACACAATCTGAGAATATTTTATGTTCTAGTGTGGGCCGACGTTCTGGGGCAGATTATAGTTTGTCCCTGTCGTGGCCCTAGTGGGTACCTCTGAGCAACCCTGTTGTGTTACCAGGCTCACAGAATTCGCTCACTTCTCCAGTGCAGCACCTCACTGTCCCACCAGTTTCTGCCTTCTCTTCCCTCACCATAACAGCTGGCATTCCAGTCAGAGTCAGAGCATGGCTTTCCGCCCTGGCTGCCTCCCAGAATCCCCTGGGGAGCTTTTACAAATCCCCGTGCCCAGGCTGTACCCTTGACCAATTAAACCCTTGTCTCCAGGGGAAAGGCAGGCATCAGTGTGTATTTTTAAAGCTCCCCAGGTGACTTCATTGTGCAGCCAATGGGGAGAATGCTACTCCAGAGCAGTGGGTCTCAACCGGGGGCAGTTTTGCCCCCCAGGGGACATGGCAATGTCTAGAGACATATTTGATTGTTACAACTGGGGAGGTGCTACTGGCATCCAGTGTGTAGAGGCCAGGGATACTGCCAAACATCTTACAATGCACAGGACAGCCCTCACAGCAAGGAGTAATCTGATCCCAAATATCCATAGCACCGAGGCTGAGAAACCCCGCGTCGATGAGATGGGGCTTCTGCCGCGCCTCAGCCTCGTGGTCTCATATCATCGCTTGTGAGCTCTCAGCCCCCTCTGAGTGAAGCCCCTCCCAGAGCAGGGAAAGTTTCCCTGTGGATATGAGCTGCACTCAGCATGTCAGCCACGTGGGTTTTCTGCTATGTCCAATACCAGTCATTGAGACAACTCTGGAAGTCACAACAATCTTAAACATTTACTAGATGGAAGGTGAGGGCAAACTGTTCTAAGACGAAATGGAGTGGGGCAGCAGGCTGTAGTAATACCTAGAGCTGGATACGATTCAGGTGCATAAAATATATACCCCAACATAAAAGCTGATTTTTCTTCCATGTAGGGGAGTCTGTGGGCGGGCAGCCCAGGACTGGAATGACGGTCCATGTGTCAGGGGCTCCACCTCCTCCAGGCTTGCTGCTCCTTCCTCCTCAGCGCGTGCTTCCTGCCAGTGGTCCAAGATGGATGCTGGAGCTCCCGGAAGGACAGCATCAGGACTGGAGGAAGCACCTAGCACTCCTGAATCTTGTTTGGCCCTCACGACAACCCTTTGAGGAATACAGAGCGGGCGTTATCTATCTCCACTTTACGGATGACGAAACTGAGGCTTGGGGACTTTGAGTATGTGCCCAGAGCTAGGACTCGCATTCAGGGCTTGCAGCTCTCCGAATGGTGATCTTTCTCCAGCGGAGTATTGAGGGGAGCCACACATTGCTCAGATGAGCCTTATGCATCTCAGCTCTGCGTGAATTTTTCTGATCCCTTTGAGGCAGGCCCTAAACATAAGGTGTTTACACTCTGAGTTATCCTACATCATGGCTAGAATGACCTAAGACAGTGGTTCTCAAAACATCTCGGACCAGCAGCATCAGCATCATCTGGGAGCTTGTCAGAAATGAAAATTCTTGGGTCCTGTCCCAGATGTGCTGAATCAGAAACTTTCAGGGTGAGGCTCAGGGATCTCTGTTTAGCAAAGCCTCCAAAGGATTCTGACACTCTACCCTCTGAAGTTTGAGAAGCCCAGGTGTAAGAGATCTTGGAGCCATTTCGCAAACCCTGGTCCGAGAGACATGGTGTGAATCACCAGAGGCTGTGGTCAGTCAGACACAGGACAGAGCTGGAATCCCGGATTCCTGCCCCTGTAGAGCCTTTAACATCCAGGACTCTAGGCTAGGGCTGGGTGAAAGGGGCCTATAGCGTTGCTCAGCTGCTGTAACAAAGAGGCTCCAGGACTCAGTAATTAAAAGAGTAACGTCTAGGGTGGGCCTCCGGGTGGATGGCAGCTCTGCCTCTCACAGTCTCTCAGGCACTCTCCATCTGGTTTCTCTCCCAGCTCATAGGACATTACTTGCATCTATCTGGGGAAGAACTCAGAGTGTGCTTAATGTGCTAGACTGGAAGTGGCACACATCACTTTCACACACCTTCCAGAACTTAGTCATGTGCAAGGGAGGCTGGGAAGTGTCATCCAGCCAGCCATTTGCGTGCCAGCTGCCTTCCTGCTGCAGCTGCCCACTCTCCTGCTCATTACTGTGTTCTGGCCGCAGATCTTCTCTCAGTCCATCGAGGGCCCAAGCTCTTCCTACCTCAGGCCTTTGTGGATTCTGCTCCCTCTGCCTGAAATGCTTTGCCCCGCTTGGCATGGTTTGTTCTTCTTCTGGCACCCTCACGGACCCGCCCCCTGAGCAGTAAGTGTTCTCCTCATTATCTCTGTCTTAACCAGTTGTTTGTTCCCTTCATTACCATCCAACTTGAATTTGTGTCTTTGTCTGATTACTAAACACTTTTAGGCCTGTCTAGCCCACTGGCTCTAACTTAGCGCCATCAGTATCACCAGGGTACTTGTTAGAAATGCAAATTCCCCAGCTCCACTCCTGGCCTACTGAATCAGAAAGTCAAGAAATAGTGTCTTAAGGGTGGAATCCGGAAGTCTTCAGGTTTATCTGGCCCATCAAAGCCTCTGTATCGGGTGCCACCATGCCCTACTGTCGCTGCTCTGTGATGAGCAATGTGGAGAGTGAGTGGGGTCCGGTGTGAATGTGGGAGCATGCAGAGTTGGGGGGTGGGGGCGAGATGCAGCAACCACAGGGAGCGTGCATGGCCACAGGGGACAGGGGCTGTGGGACGTTAGGAGGGTTACGAGGGTGGAAGAGACGGCCTGTCAGCCCGGGGAGACCACAAACTTTGGGTCCAATGACTCGAGCTGAAGTGCTGGTGCTCCCAGGGCTGGCTGGGCAGCCGGGGGTGGGCCCTCTTTCCCGGCCTCAGTTGATGTGTCTCTAAGATGGGTGAGAGTGATGCTTCACAGTCTGTCTGGTCAAAGGAAACAATGTGTGAAGCGTTAGAACAATGAGACGCCTAATAGTACATTTTCTTGAGAACCTACTGTGTGCCAGGCCTGGGCCAAGTACTATAATGCACCACGTGATTTCATCTTCACATCAGCTCTAAAGTTTCTAAATTACCCCCAATCTGCAGATGAGGAAACTGAGGCACAGAGCTTGTGTGACCCTTGCTGAGGGGTGACACCAAAGCAGTAGCTAGCCGGGCTGGGCAGAGGCGAGGGGACAGTAGCACTCTTGTTCTGACAGTGGGCCGTAGTGCATTCCTGTGTGACTGCCCTGCACAGCCAGCCAGGACAGCAAGGAGAGGCGGCCGCGTGGGCCTTTGTCGTGCCTGCTCCTCCATCCTGCTGGGATCATTCGGGCTGCGGGCTTGAAGAGTGCTTGTTAAGTGGGGTCCAACCCAGTTAGGAGAGAACCTTTTCACTCTAGCCTCCCAGGGAGGTCATTCTGTACAGTGGAGTGGGAAATGGTTCTGCCCTCACCAGGCCTGGTCCTACCTGCCTCACCGCATCAGCCATGCCACCCTGGACAAGGCCCGCCTGGCTCTGGGGGTGCACTGCTCCCTCAAACCTGTGCAGGGCCGTGCCCTCCGCAACCAGGGTCAGGTGCGCAGAGGCGACAGAGCTCCTGCTGTTAGTAGGCGCTCCACTAGAAGTTCTTCATTGCTCGCGTTCATTCGTTTGCACTGTCCGCAGTATGCTCACCACCCGTGATTACAGATGAGGCCGCGGACCGGCCCCTACGGCTCTGTGAAGTGCTTAGACACACCACTAATTAATATAGATTAATATGAATGCAAACTCCTGGGGGTGGCTGCCTGGAGTGAGCTATGTGGTGGTATGGGGTGTGGGGGCTGCAGGGAGGCTTCCAGGAGGAGGTGACATTTACGGAGCATCTTAAAGAACCTGGCCCCCCCCCATTCTCACCTAAGTCTCCCGATATTCTCACACACCCGTGCACACAGACACAGCACCCAAAACAGCCTAGCCCCCGTGCCAGCGCCGGGAGGCTACCTGTACCGAGGGCTTCCTAGGCCCTCGCAACGGCTGTCGAAACAGCTTGGGGGTCAAATCCAACTCAGGTTGGATTTTGTTTAGCTCACAGGGTTTAAAAAACTCTGAACTAGCTACCCATGATTTAAAATCAGAAAATGGTATAGTAAAAATGCAGTATTTTTGCCTTCCCTAGAAAAATGGGAATTCCCTCCAGCAAATAGCCCATGGCTGGGAGCTGAGTACGGGTCGTCCCCTTTCATAGACGTAGAGTCTGCCCGGCTCTGAGATGCCTGACTTGGAGACCTCCGGTGTCTCTCCCTGGCTCCTGTGGAATTGCCCACGAGGGGCCGGAAAAGGCCGCTGGTCCTTTCTGTCCCTCTCGAGGGAACTCCTCAGAATGGGAGTGGGAGTGACATTTGGAGAAGAGGTAAAGCTTACAAATGTTGGTGTTTATTATAAAATGACTTGTGACACACTCCCTCCTGAGTGGGACATCTCGTGTGGTGTGACACCAGGGCTTGCAGCCCAAAACATCGCCACAAGCCATGTTAGGTCCTGCCTCTTGCTGGTGTTTTGGGGAATGTTAGAGCTCAGTGCAGGCTCCTTTCAAACAGTCTGGGGGAGAGTAGCCTGGCCTGCAGGGCAACAGTGTCCACGGAGAGGACACAGGTGCTGTGCTGTCACAGCACCCACGTGCCTGAAAACGCGTAAAGCCCTTACTAGAACGAGAGCTCTCAGGTTGCTGATGGGTATTTTTTTAGTCCCAGATTTTTTCACTCTCCCCAAATCAGGCAGCAGCTCCCTGCTTTCTGTCCTCACAGGTAGTTGTAGCCAGGACGAAGGAGGAGTTGTCTGGAAGACAATTCTGTCCCTGGCTTTCCTTTCCCAAATCACCTTGAGGCAATAATGCTGGGAGGTGGGAAGAGGAAGGGGGAGGATGGGAGAGCCCCGAGGGAAACAGGAAAAGAGAGGAGGGGAGCTCCCGGTTCCCAGGAGGTGTCTCCAGAGGAGAGTTGAGAGTGGCTGCTGACTTTGCAGGCAGGGGTCCTGCCTCTCCCTGCAGAGGCCCCAGGAGGAACGGCTGGGTGGTTATCAGCCTCCCCGAAGGGTTCTGACCCCAATGTGGGACAGAGGCAGAGTGCAGGGCACCGCAGGGACCAAGGCTGCGGACAGTGGCTGCGTCTGCAGCATGCAGAGCTGCCGAGGCTGGAGGCGTTCCTCAAGCCTGCATCTGTGTAAAACCCAGGGAACTTTGCATAATTTTTGCCTGAGAGGAAGAACTCCTGGTCATGAATGACTAGCATTACATTTCTGTCCAGCAAGATCAGGACTCCAGAATTCAAAATTAAAATGATTTATAGAAAAGGCTAAATGTGATTCTTTCTATAAACTTGAGTTCGGGGACTGAGGTTCTTGTCCTCAGAATAGATAGGAAAGCAGGTCAGTGCCAGAATCATATGACAGGTGGTCAGAAATGGCCAATGCGTACCATCTGGAGGGCCAACTCAGATTAACTGGGAGGGGCTATCTAGGGCTCTGTGTTGAGAAGGATTCTGAGGCAGAGTCTTTGATCTGGGGGAAAGCAAACCTTCATTGATTAATGGGCTGTAGCATATATGCAATTTTTTATCTTGTTTCACTCTTTCATTTTATAAATGAGGACACTCACGCTCAGAGGGTTAAGCTTTTGCCTAAAGTTGGGGCAAAGCTATAGCCAAGGGCTTGTGAGGCCACCGCTCTTTAATTGACAATTCACTGGGCAATTTTTGTTTCATTACTCATGCCAGGCTCTGTGTTAGGTGGCGGGGCAGTTAGAAAGAGTATGAGTGATATTGAAAACGTCCTATTAACTGCCTACCAGAGTATGTCTAATCCTCCCGAGAATACTGAGTGGCCAGTCTTTCTGTGGGTCGGGGCGTGGTAACTGTGTCAGCGGACAACCTCACCATTTCCTGTCACAGTTCAGCACACTGTTCCACAGCTGGGGCCTCCTGACTGTCAATCAGGGACCCAGGTTCTCCCCATCTTGTAGCTCTGCCCTCTCCCAGGCCTCACTATTCTCTGCTGACAGTTGGGGAAGCGAGAGCAAGTGTGGAGGACTATGTGCCGCATTCCTGGGCCAGCTGGGGCGTGTCACTTCCACCTGCAGTCCACTGGCCAGGACTCAGCCACCTGGCTGAGGGACAACCTCAAGGGACACTGGGAATGTTGGTTGGATGTGTGGAGATGGGAAAGGAAAAGGAGGTTTACGGTAGATTTGTTGTCCCATTTTAAAGAGGAAAAGTCTGAGACTCAGATTTCAGTAGGTTGCCTAAGGTCAGCCAGCTGGTAAGAGGCAGAGTCAGGATTTGTATTAGTTTGCAAGGGCTGCCATCACAAGGTACCCCAAACTGGGGGCCTTAAACAACAGACACGTGTTGTCTCAGAGGCTGCAGTTCCGAAATCAAGGCCGGCCTCCAGACTGTGAGACACACGCCTGTTGCTGCAGGCTCGGCTCCTTCCGAGGAGGCCCGGCTTCGTACCTCCCCAGGTCCTGGCAGCTCAGGCATTCCTGCGCCTGCAGGTCCTGAGAAGGGTGCCAGGGGCCTGCCTAGAGAGCTCTGGGAGCTTCTGGAGAGGGTCCGGTTTAAGCTGGGCATAGAGGTGGGGTCAGGGGTCCTCCAGGTGGAGGAACGGGAAGGGAATTCTAGACAGGCCTGATGTAAGTCTGCATTCATGTGCTACCCCACGGCACGCACTAAAAGAACAACCTACATTTCTTTTTAGACATCCTAGAATTAAGCTGTGGCACTAATTGAGACAATCTTCCTCTCTTGAGTCTAAATTGCCAAGGCCTGACTGCCCAGTTAGAGGCAAACAACAAATATGTATTGAGAACCATTTTGTTATAGGCAATATGCTATCCTCTGGGGACTTGCTCCCTAGGAGCTTACACTCAGGTAAGCAGATGGAGAAAAGATAACTAATGAAATTAGAGTAAGAAACTTATATCATAAGTGTGAAATGAGTGGGAGAGACAGAAACCTTATAGCCATTTATAGGAGAGAGATGGTGCAGGGGCTGGAGCAATCATGGAAGTCTTCCTGGTGGAGGAGGACTCTGGGTTGAGATTTGACAGAGGGCTTGGCTGTGTCTAGAGAGGAGATGGAAATGGGATTTTAGACAAGGGGAATAGCATAGTTAGGACTGCTGGAAACTAGGCTGGGGTAGGAGAATGGGAGAGCCTTGAGTGCCAGCCTGAGAGGTTGGATTTCATGCCATCTGAAGGCCCAGCTGCTGACATTGTCCTGCCAGTGGGAAGATTGCGTGTGAGGCCCCACCACTGGAGGAGCACTGGGTTTGGCTAGCACTGTGACATGTCCTGAAGATGTACACCCCGGGGCCTGCGCGACCGTCAGGGGTTGATGTGAATGCCCCCACCTTCCGAACTCTGAGACAGATGCCATGAAGTGACCTCTAGGACCTCGACTTGAGTGACTGGATAAGAGCAGAGCCCCAAAAGCAGGCGATTGTTGTTCTTGCCACAAAGGGCACCCTGGGAGGGCAGCCCTGCTAAGATCCAGCCCAGTGTCTCCCTGTGGGGCCTGGGGATGGTGGTGGCACTGGCCGCAGCCCCAAATTCACAGTTATTAAGTTAAATGACCACTTCTACAGTTCGCAGTGCAGCACCAACCCTCGGCTGGTTCTCCAACCTTGCTGGGGCTGGCTTTTATCCCTTGGCGCCACCTCGCCTTCCTCCCTAGCCTTCAGAGGGTGGAAGGCGTACCCTCCCGCATTGGCTGGGACAGGAAAAGGCCCACCTCTAGGGGAGTGGGGAGAGGGGTTAAGACAGTGCCCACAGAGAGTCTACCCGACCCGGGGGCCCGAGAGCGAGGTCCAGGGGCTGTGGGAGGATCCTGGCCTGGGCTGTGGGAACCCTGGCTCTGGTCCTGGCCTAGGACCAGTTCACTGAGGACCTTGGACCCAGCATTTCTCTCTGGGCCTCAGTTTCCTCTCGAACAAACGGGGAAATGATGTCTATTGTGGGGATCAAATGTTTTGATATTAGATAAGAAAGAGCTTTCAAATGTTCTGTCTTTTGACTGTTTTGGAAAATTTATAAGCAACAAAATTCTAGTCTTTCTAAACAAACTTAGGAAGGAGTGGGTGATGGTGGCCAGCAGCCCTCCTCCCCACAACAAGGAGTCCCTGAAACAGACAGCCTCTGATCCCGCCCCATTTGTGTACTGGTTTACAGATCTTTAATTATATGATCAAGGACTGGAAACAGTATAACCAGTCAGCCATTGCCAGTTAAAGAAGTTTCCATAAGGGGCCGGCCCAGTGGCCGAGTGGTTAAGTTTGCGCGCTCTGCTTCTGGGGCCCAGAGTTTCACCGGTTCCAATCCTGGGGGCAGACATGGCACTGCTCATCAAGCCATGCTGAGGTGGCGTCCCACATACCACAACCTTAAGGATCCACAACTGAAATATACAATTATATACCCGGGGCTTTGGGGAGAAGAAGAAGAAGAAAAAAAAGAAGATTGGCAACAGATGTTAGCTCAGGTGCCAATCTTTAAAAAACCCCAAAAAGACCAGAAGTCACCATAAATCAGGACTTGGGCCTTCTAGGCTGACGTTGATGCCAGCAGGAGTGCTAGTCCCCGCGAACCTTTCCAGGATCACACTTACCGGGTGAATGTTCCCACTCCGCCAGGAAGGCTGGCTCCTGGAAGGCCCAGCTCCTCCGGGAGGCCCCTGCTTTCTCCAGAGGCCACTCTGCTTATGTCTCTGCACAGGTGGTGTTTGCTAGGGTGTCTGTGTCCTTCCCAGACTGTGGACGCCTCTGATTTGGGGACTGCATCATTGCTGTGTCCCCAGAACCTGGCACAGGGCCTGGCAGGAGCGAGTGTTCAGAGAACAAGCAAGAAATGGAAATCCTCGCGGAGCCCCTACCTTGTCCAGCAGCGTCAGGCACTGTGAGGGTACTGAGGACTGGTCTGGGCATTGCCCCAAACGTATTCCCAGGAGGAAAACCGAGTCAATGGGTCGACGTGGTCAACGGGGTTGAGCTGTGTGGACAAAGGGACTGTGAGAAGGGGAGGAGGGGTTCTTGGGGAGGGGCACTTGGCCTGTGCCTTGGGGATGGATAGGCGTTAGGCAGGCAGCAGGGGAAGAATGGGGCATTCCAGGGGAGTGACAAGCCTTCCTCAGCGCCCGGGGAGGGCAGGGTCTCTAGGAGGCATGTGCCATCCTATCCTCCCCGTAGCGGTTTGTAGACCATCTTATCTCCATTTTACAGACAAGTAACTCAGGCATTGCCAGGTTAGGTGATTTTTCATGGTCACACACAGAGCTGAGTTTGAGCTCGGGTGTGTCTAAGGCCCCAGGCCGGGCTCCTGTGCAGGCCAGGACCACAGGTCAGGGCAGAGGAGGGAGTGGATGTGGTTGGCAAGCAGCAGGGAGACCAGGGGAAGAGACAGGCCAGGGACACTATGGGGCCTCGCCCTGCCTTCCCCAGCCTTCACATGGCCCTGTGACTTCCAGGCCAATGGGCTGGATCTTGCTCCCCACTGGGCGGATGAGAAAACTGCGGCTCAGAAAGAGAGTGTGCTTTGCTGCTCTGTGGAAGATCGCTTAGGATGGGCACTGACAGAACGGGGGTGTCTCCCCTAGAATGCCAGCTCAGAGAGGGTGGAGACTTGCTCCCCACCATACCTGCTGGGCCAGAATGGTGCCTGGCTCACAGCAAGGCCTCGGTAAATGTCTGTAGAATGAACAAATGAACTAACGAATGAACGAATGTGGGAGCCACTCAAGCATTGCATGTGCATGTGTGTGTGTGTAAAGTTGGCAGTGTGCCTTTAGGTTAAGACCTGGATGACCTTAACAGTTCTAGAAAGGGCCCTTTCTCCACCCACAGCACAGAGAGAGCCACAGGGAGTGAATGTGGGAAGGCCTTGCTCTGCCTTGGGAACTGTACCAGGCCCCGGGACAAACCTTCACTTTCCAATCAGTGTTGTTGGGAATGGGGCAGCAGTGTCCTAGGTCCTGGGGATACAGCAGTGAATGAGACAGTCAAGATCTCTGTCCTCAGGAAGCTGATTGCCTACTTGGGGAGCAAGAGAATAAATCAGAAAGCAGAAAACAGAGGTGTGAGAATGAGTTTAGTGACAATTGCTGTGACGACAATAAAGAAGGGTAAGATTGATCAGTCTGGGGGATGTTTTAGAAAGGGGGGCGAAGGGAAGGCCTCTCCTGGCACATACCATTTGATCTGAGTCCTGCTGGTACAAATAGGCGAAGTGGGGAAGATCTGGAGGAAGAGCATTTCAGGTAGAGCAACTGCATGTGCAAAGGTCCTGGGGCAGGTAGGGACTTGCATTCTGGAGGAATATAAGGAAGCTGCTATGGCTGGAGCCCAGTGAGTGATCAAGGGAGGGAGTGGGAGGAGCAGAGGAGGCAGGTAGGTGGCGTCCATCATGCAGGGCTGTGTGAGGGCAAGGTGATCAGAGCTTGTGTAAATGTGACAGGAGGGTTTTGGGCAGGCCAATCATAACGTTCTCATATTTGAGTGTTGAAAAGATAAGAAAATCCACTAATGAATGACGTAAGGGTGATGAACGCTATGAGGAAGAAGTAAAGAATGTCATGGCAGTGATTGTGGGAGACTTGGCTCCATCAGAGGAAGTGACGCTGAGTTGAGATCTCGAGGCGCCTAGGCAGGGACACTTGGGTGCAGCATTCCTGCAGGAAGTGGGGCAGTGCGGCCCAACCGACCCAGTGAGGGATGCATCCTGGGAGATTGCAGGATGGTCAGAAGGCAGATTGGCCAGGACCTCTTGCCATGCTCAGGAGAGTTATTGGCCTGGGGAGCCTTGGAAGGGCCAAGAGGAGGAGGGACTAGTTGGCTGCTGGGGGGAACGCGGCAGGGGCAGGTGTGGCAGCAGGGAAGCAGCGAGGAGGCCCGCTGGAGTCCGGAGCCAGGGGCGGAAGCGAGGGCGCACAAATGCAGGCAGATCAGAGGGCTTCCTGGGATCTAGTTGGTTCCATGAGCTTCCTAAGGAGAAAGGGGGACACTCTGGCAGAGGGAAGGAGACCAGTAGTGGGTTGAATGATGTCCTTGCCACAAAAGTTACGTCTACCTGCAACCTCAGAATGCGATCTTCTTTGGAATGAGGGTCTTTGCAGATGTAGCTAAGGTAAGGATCTCAAGACCAGACCACCCTGGATTAGGCTGGGCCCTAAATCCAATGACAAGTGTCCTCATAAGAGACAGAAAAGACCCCAGAAACAGGAAGAAGGCGATGTGAAGACAGAGGCAGAGACTGGAGTGACGCAGCCACAAGCCAACGAATGCCAGGAGCTGGAGGAGGCAAGGAAGGGTCTCCCTCTAGAGCCTGCAAGGGCACGGGCACTGCTGACGCTGGTTTCAGACTTCAGGCCCCAGAACTGGGGGAGAATGCATTTCTGTTGTTTTAAGTCCCAAGTTTGTGGTCATTTGCTGCAGCAGCTCTAAGACAATGTCCAAGAAGAAACCCCAAGTGATCTTCAAACAGCGACAACCCCCAGCTTGGACCCCTTTGAAGAGCTCTGCTCTGTTCCTGTTTGCTGTGCTCCCTCCCATCCCCTCATCCATATCCGAATGCGATTGAATTTTCTAGCTCGGGTTACTAAGCTTTCAGATCTGGGGACTGTGGCCATTAATCAGCTGTCACGGATGTCGTAAACAAGGGGCTTTAGGAGCTGTGTTTGCTTTTCAGGCTGATCATACTTGGAGGTGAAGCTGGCAGAGCCGTACATAATGCATGCATTTTAATGGGCGGCACTCTACAGCCCTCTTTAGTTGGAATGATTCGTTTTAATGTTCAAAATAAATATCAGAGACAATTTGCCAACAAAGCTGATTTTCTCCGCCCTCCATTAACTTAATCTTTATACCTCAGCCTAATGACAGAGGGGCTGTGGGGCGGGAGGGGGACTTCATGTTGCAAGTAAGTGGGGAGAAGCCGTCAGGATGGTCACGAGCCAATGGGTGACCGCACGCCCCAGTTTGTTCGAGAAGTCCTGCGTTAAGCCCAGTGTCCTGGAGTAATTATTCTGAGATCGGAGGAAGAGGTGTTGCAAATATCTGACTATTTTTGACCTACGAGACAGCAATTTCATATGGTTTAATCCAAACATAGAAAAGTTTTCTGGTTTGTATGATAAATGATATCTCATGTTACATATGCCCTTTATAGATGGGGAAACTGAGGCTCAGAGAGCTGAGGAGCATTGCCTGGGGCCACCGAGCTTCATAGAGGCCAAGCTCCAGGCTCCCTGGCCGCCCTGTGCTCCTGTTCCCAACCCCAGTGAGTTTATCTTGGACTGGGTCCAAACTGTACCTGCCCCCCAGCCCCTGGCCTCAGCTTGTCCAGTTCCTGCCAACAGCCCTGAGGGCTGCTTGCTGCCCCCTTGAAAGGCAAACCTCAGAGGCACATCTTGTTCCTGTCCCGGCTTCCTGGTGTGATGACTCCTGAGGAATGGTCAGCAAACCCGTGCCCATCCTGGCCATGGAACCACTGTCCACTCCTGTCAGTTTTAATCACCCATAACGCGTAACCGTGGAAATTAGGAGCACATAATGACCATTTGTTAGTTTGATTATTGACACATAATTGGAGTAAGGTACCATCCCTGCCTCCTTGAGGCCTGCTGAGGGCAGGATGGGGGACAGGATGAATGCCCCTCAACATGTGCAGGCTGATTCTTTCAATGCCCTTATTTATGTCCTTGTGTAATTGCTGATGGGTGATGCAGGAATTCAGAAAAGGAGGAGGTCTGAGCATGAGCTGGGCAGCTCAGGGTGTGGGATTTGCTGAACAAAGCTGATTTAAACTCAAAAGTTACCTTGCAAAACAGAGAAGTGTCTTCTCCTCCTGCAGCCCCCAGGGAAATGCATGTCTGCTTGACAGTGGGTGTGCCTGTGTCGGGGTGGGTGAGAATGGTTTCTGGAGAGTTCTGCTCTGGGAGCTGCTGTGGCTGGGGACACAGAGGGCAGCAGCCTCAGCCCCGCCCTGCCCATCTGTCCAGAGCGAGGACAGACCTTTGCATCTCCTACTGGGGAGGTATATCCCTCTTCCAGACTGAGCTGCAAAGGAAAGAACATGAGCTTCAGAGTCATTTATACTTTCCTCTATTCATTTAATAAATACGGTGTCCTTAAGTGTCAGATGTTATGCTAAGTATCAGGATAAATTCACCTAAAAGTCCAGGTTTCTGGCTTTCTGGAAAAATCGTAAGTTCTGGCTCATGGCTCTACATTCCTGCCTTGCAGCCGTCGGTGTGTGCTGGGCTGTGGCCACCCTCTCTAGCGTCACCTTTGTCTAGCCACTGTCACCCCTCTAGGTAGCCTGCTTGGCTCCTGCAGGCACTTGACTTTGAGAAGCCTAGTTTAGTCTCTGCTTCTTGTCCCCAAACAGAGCACACAGTAGGTGGCAAAGAAATTCTTGCTCTTTGTTGCACAAAAGTGACGCTAGATGGTTCCCCTTCAAAGGTCCTGGACTTCCTTCAAACATTTCCATAGCTTGCTCCAAGTTCCAGGGGAGAACAAGTCCCTCCTCCAGGGAACCCAGATCAGGGGGGGACCCTGATGGACCAACACACACTTCAGGGACTCTTGGAGAGATGAGTACCCAGCTCTAAGAGCACAAGCCTTGGCGAGACTGCAAACTCGCCCAACCATTTGGAGGGCGATCTGGCCACATCTATCAAAATTTGAAAAGCCCATGCCCTTGGCCCAGCTGTCCCAGGGCCATATTCCACAGGTGTGTTTGCAAAAGTGTGCTGAGATATGGCTGCAAGGCAGAGTGTTACAGAAATGTTTGTAACAGCAACTAGAAACCACCAAACGTTCATCAGGGGGCTGGGTATGTAAGATGCGGGGCTTCCATGCCAAGCGGCTACAGGAGAGGATGGGTAAGTGTTTTTGTGCTGATATGGAGAGATCCAGAGATGCATTTTCAGCAAAATAAAGCAAGGAGCAGAGTAGCGTGTGTATGAACACATTTGTGTGTATAAAAAACGGTGGATGAAGGCATGGCCTTTGCCACAGCCCGCTGGGTAGGAGTTCCTGCTCTGGGGCTTACCAGCAGAGTGGTTTGGCTGTGTGACTTGGGAAAGTCACTTAACCTCTTCGAGTTATTTACCTTAGCTATAAAATGGAGCTAACAATAGCATCTGATTACAGAGTTGTGAGAATTCAGCTGAGTTGGGCCCAGAGGAAGTCCTCATTGACTATTATTATTACTGTATATGCTTATATAATTGTTGGTTTTTTTTTTTTTTTCTGGAAGAACACGCAAAATGTTAGCAGGGGCTAGTTTGGGTATTGATGGGGGTCTGTGTGGCAGAGGAGACTTCTTTTTTATTTTATACCTTTTGGAATACTTCAAAATTTTTATCAGAGGCAGTTGTTACTTTTATTTCAAAATCAGTTAACACACACACACACACACACATCCCACAGGGAAGGAAACTATTTCTTTCTGGAGTGAAACAGGAGATGGGAAAGTTAACTGAAGAGGTTATGTTGGAGCTGGACCTTAAAAGATCATCCAGGCAAAGAAAAGGGCCAGAGGTTGGGCATTCTGAGTAGAAAAACTGGCATGTGCAAATGCCCTGAGGTAGAAAAGATCCTAGGGAGCAGTGAGGAGTCAGGTTTCAAAGTCACAGAGGAGCAGCTAGGAATGAGGCTGGAGGCGTGAGCATCCTTAAAAGTGCTTGTGGATGGGGCCTAGGCCTCATGTACTCAAACTCAGGCATGCTCTCAGGTGATGGAGAATAGATGATATGCTTTTAGCTGAATATGGGAATGCAACATTCCCATTTCCCAGATAAGAAAACTGAGGTACAGAGAAATGAAGTGATTTGTCCAAAATCACACATGAAGTTAGGGGCACAGAGGACCTCTTGACTTCTGGTGTCGTCTTGTTCTGCTTCATTGGTCTCTCCACACAGTGTCTCAGTGTAAGGTTTGGGAAACTGAGGTTCAGGGAGAAGATTACTTGTTCGTTTCCATATAATTTATATAATCCTCGGTTAGCCATTAGCTCTAGGAAGGCAGGAATCATGACTGTTTTGTGGATTAGGCAGGCCCCGAGGTCCAAGGCAGTGTCTGGTACAGAGTAGGCACATAGTAAATGTCTGTTGGATGCATGAATAAATAAGGTCACGTGGGAAGTCAGGGGCACCCGGAACAGGACCCCAGGCCTCTGGGCCCCAGGCTGGGCTCCGTCCATCGCACCAGGAAACCGAGACACTCGGGCCTGGAAGGCAGCTTGAGCATTCTTGGGGGTTGAATTATCCCACCCCTCCTCCAAAAAAAAAGGATGTGTTGAAGTCCTAACTCCCTAAAAACTGGCGAAGTCCTACGTCTCCTTACCTGGCGCAGTGTGGACTTATGGTCTTTCAGATGCGATCAAGTTACCACGCGGTCGCATTGGATTAGGGTGAGGCCATACTGGATTAGGATTAGGATGGGCCCTAAGTCTGATGACAGGTGTCTCTATAAGGAGAGAGAGATTTGAAGATACAGGAGACACAGGGAAGAATTCCAGGCGAAGAAGGAGGCAGCCATTGGAGTGATACTGCCAGAGCCCAGGATTGTCGGTAACCACCAGAAGCTGGAAGAGGCAAAGAAAGATTCTTCCCTAGAGCCTTTGGAGGGAGCGAAGCCCTGCTGATGCCTTGATTTCAGACTTCCGGCCTCCAGAACTGTGAAAGAATTAAATTTCTGTTGTTCTAAACCACCCAGTTTGTAATACTTTGTTATGGCAGCTCCAGGAAACTAATATGGACACCTGAGAGCATTGCTTGGGTCTTGTGCTCTGTGTTGCCCTCTGTGCATCAATGAATGAATGCATGCATTAATGAGGTGATCTGGCCAAGCCCTTTCACAAAGACCAGAGAGGGCAAGAACTTGGACAAGGCTGCACAGCTCGTGGGCCCAGGGCCAGCTCATGGCAGGGTCTCAGGAAATGTCAGCTGCATGAACAATACAGTCATCCTGCCTGACTCAGGGCTCTGGGCCAGCCCTCCTCTGTGGGACCCCTTCCCTCCCTACCAAACCACATGTAGCTGGCTGGGATGGAGGGGGCCTGAGAGAGATGACATCTCACATTTGCAGGGATCAGGGCATCTTTCCAAGCCACTGTTGGGTTGGTTATATCACTCACTGTGGCCCCCATGGATGACACTAATGGTGTCCCCAGCGGCTTGCAGCCAGCTTGTTCCCACACCTTCACTGAAGCTCACACAGGCACGTGGGCCACACAGAGCCCCTGGGAACCCCTATTTCTCTTTCCCGAGGTGAGAGGCCCTGGCAAGGGTTTGAGTCCTGATGCTGCATGTGTTGGCTGTGTACCCTTGGGCCAGTCCCTTCCCTTTTCCGTGCCTCGATTTCCGCCTCTCCACCTATGAGCTACCATACTGCTTTCGGAGTGGGAGGCAGGACAGTGAGATGGAGGAGAGCAGGATGTGGAACCTCCCTGCCTGGACCAAAATCCTGCTTCCCCTTGACCAGCTGTTGACCTGGGGCCAGATCGCTCACCTCTCTGAGACTTGGTCCCCTCCCTGTCAGATGAAGCAGGTAATCCTGCCTCCCTCTAGTACCTGGCACAGCGCCCAGTGTGTAAATGTTTCGGAAGCATGGCCATTGCTTTTATCTTTCCAGAATCGTTATCCCCACCGTGGCCCCAGGAGGGCCAAAGATAAAGCATTTTTTGTGTAGCTGGAAAATCCTATCTCTGAGCTTTTGCACATGCTGTCTCCTTTGTCTGCAATGCCCTCCCACAGCCGCTCTGCATTAGAGATCCACCTGTGCACCCTTCAAGGCTCAGCCCCGCTGGCCTGCTCTGTTTCTTGCATGTTCTTTCCTCTGGGTGCTCCCTGAGGGTCTTGTACCCTATGGTGCAGCCCTTCCTCTGCTGAATCCCAACTGCTTGCTCCCCCCAACTCCAGCGGCCACACCCTCTCTCTCTGCCTCTCGGACGGCACAGCTGGATCCGTGTCTCTCCCCAGCTTTAGTTCCTTTGAGGGCACCCAGTGCCCAGACCACACCCTTTACCTCTTCAGCCCCACGAGGTGACCGGCTCCCTTCTTCAGGGACAGAGAACCCAGGCTAAGAGGCGAAATGCCTGGGTTCAATTCTCAGCTCTGCTGCTCCCCACCTCTGTCACCTGGGGCAAGCGACTTTCTGTCTCTGAGCCTCAGCGCACTCGTCTGTGCAATGGAGATGCAAATGGCATCTGCCTGGCAGAGTTGTCGTGGAGGTCCTGTGAGTTGCTGTCTGAAGGTGGCTTCTCCTCAGGGCTGAGAGTTAGCTGCTGTTGTTACTGTTGCTGCTGTGGTTATCAGCTCTCCTGAGGCCACAGAGCAAATAGGGAAGAGGGGTATCCTGGCTGGAATGCATTGCCTGATGCCCAAGTTCTGCCAGTTTGCCCCTGCTGGCCTCCCTTCCACCTCTGAGGACAGCCCAGCAGCCAGATTACAGAATGCAGCATGTGCTGGGATTTCCCGAGGAGAAGGAGACCCAGTGGGAGTCGGCAAGGCCCTTTTCTCCTTCGGAGGTGGCTCTGGAGAAGGGGCAGGGGAGTGGTGGTGACATTGGAACAACAGAGCCTTCTCTTTTCTGTGAGGGACCTTGGTATTGTGACTTGCTTCTGCACTGCCTTCCGGTGTCTCACTTGGCAGATCTGTTCTCTGGGGATGGCATAGGACTGGCTGGCTCCCTGAGTTCCCTTCTCTCTGGGGAGCTCCTGGGAATGGGACGTCTGCTCCCTCAAGAGGTCACAGCAATGGGTGGCAGAGAGGAGCTGGCCTGGGAACCAGGGAGCCTCCGACCCCAACACTGCCCCCAGCTTGCTGTGCCACCTCGGGTGCAGTGCCTCACCTCTCTGAGTTTCAAGTTTCTTTACTTGCAAAACAAAGGGCTTGGATTCCAGCTCCAAGAAACTATGAAAATTCTTCTTGTCTTCACCAGGAAAAGAAAATGGAGTCTTTCATTCAAAGCATTGCTGCTGTTATTGTTTCTGTGTGTGTATGTTTGTCTGGAATGCCGCTCTCTCTCTTTTGCTCAGAGAGGGCTCGCTTCAGGTATGCATTCTTCCTCCAGGATGCCTTCCCTGACCACCCTCCCCGGCTGAGTCTGGTACCTTCCTCTGGGTACCCATAACCCTGGGCTTCCCTCTATCCATCTCTCTGTGGTGCAACTGGCTCTGCCCTGGATTGGGAGCATCTGGGGGCGGGTGCTGGGTGTCCTGCATCTTGGAATTTCCATCCCTACTACAGAACCTGGTCAGAGAGGACCTCAGTCAATATTAGTTGAATTGCCCTAACATTAGACAGCTGGAGAGGATTCTGGACTTTCAGATCAGGGCAATCTCCTGGGGGCAGGGGGAGTGGAAGACCCCCCTGCTTTCAGGGCTGTGAGACCCCCCTCCCTGAAGAATCTTTGAATGACAAAACTGGGCAGGTGTCCAGGAGAAGAGGGGTGAGACCCTCCCCCTCTGAAGGTAGTGAGATTTTAGGTTTCATTTCCCAGGCCTGATATTGTTTGTAGGCCTTGCCAGAGGCCTCAGTATCCCCACATGAGCCTCGCTCCATCCCTCAGGGCCCACAGGAGCTCAGCTGGGCCAGGCTGGGCAGCTGGCACGGTCCTCTCTGATCCTGCCTTTCATTTTGGGCCTCTCTGAACGTCGGCCCTGTGCCCTTGGCCCTCTGTGCTCAGAGCTTCACAAGAAGCAGCTCAGCAGGAAGCGAGAGCTGCTCTGACCCCTCTAGGCTCTTAAACTCTTCTAAAGGAGAAATCTCCGACAGGAGTGTTTTCTCTCAGGTTTGCATTTTTTTAATGCCAACTACCACTCACGGGATTTGACACGGGAAACCCAGGCTCCACAGCGAGGATCAAGGTGCAGGGAGAGACTCCAGTGGCGACTTCTCTCCTCACTGCCCGCTCTGGGTGGAGGGCCACTGCCTGCCCAGCTGCCCAGGGAGAGCAGCCACCAGGCCAGCCTCGGGGCAGGCTCCTGTCCCCTCTTCCCACCTACTCTGGCTCCCCTCTGGCCCTCCCAAGCTCACACCAGGCACACGCCTGCCTCTGGATTCCTACGTGCCCTGCCTCCCGCCTAGCATGCCCCTCCTGACCCCTATCGTGTTCTTGCCGGATCCGTCCCTGGCCTAACGGGGAGAGCATCGCTCTGCTCCACCCTTTAAGGGCACCTATGGAGCCTGGCTTCTGGAAAACGTAAGGGCTGGGGGCCCGAGAGATCTGGGTGCAGAGCCAGCTCTCCAGCCATTATTAGCCTGTGGTACTTGGGCGGCTCACTAACCTGGGCCTCAGGTTCCCATCAGGAAGTGGTTAACGTGTGCGGCTTGCTTAGCGGTGAGCCTGAGGGCAGTTCCACCCCAAGCCTGTCCTGGACCAGCACTGTCCCCATGCTGTCGATTATAGAAATTGAAAGTAAGAGTTAGGAACTTGCACAGCAACTTGGCACTACCACAACATTTTAACTTGTTTTACAAAAGCGTTTCTTTAAAAATTTTATTGCAGTAACATTGGGTTATAACATTATATAGCTATCAGATGTACATTGTAATGTATTTCGAATTCTGTGTAGATTACATCATGTTCACCACCCAAAAACTAATTATAGTCCATCACTTCTCATGTGAGCCTAATCACCCCTTTTGCCCTCCCCCCTCCTCCCTTCCCCTGTGGTAACCACCAAAAACCAATCTCGGTTGCTATGTGTTTGTTGTCGTTTTTATCTTCTACTTATGAGTGAGATCATATGGTATTTGACTTTCTCCCTCTGACTTATTTCATTTCGCCTAACACCCTCAAGGTCCATCCATGTTGTCACAAATGGCCGGATTTCGTCATTTCCTATGGCTGAGTAGTAGTCCATCGTGTATAAATAGCACATCTTCTTTATCCATTCGTCCCTTGGTGGGCACCTAGGTTGCTTCCACGTCTTGGCTATTGTGTATAATGCCGCAATGAACATAGTGGTGCATGTATCTTTATGCATTTGTGTTTTCAAGTTCTTTGGATAAATACCCAGCAGTGGAATAGCTGGATCATATGGTAGATCTATCCTTAATTTTCTGAGGATACTCCATACTGCTTTCCATCATGGCTGCACCAGTGTGTACTCCACCAGCAGTGTACAAGGGTTCCCTTCTCTCCACATCCTCTCCAACACTTGTTGTTTGCTGTCTTGTTAATTATAGCCATTCTGACCAGTGTTGGGTGATAACCTCATTGTAGTTTTGATTTGCATTTCCCTGATAGCTAATGATGTTGAGCATCTTTTCATTTGCCTGTTGGCCATCCATGTATCTTCTTTGGAGAAATCTCTGTTCCGATCTTTTGCCCATTTTCTAATTGGATTGTTGGCTTTTTTGTTGTTGAGCTGTATGAGTTCTTTGTATATTTTGGATATTAACCCCTTATCTGATATGTGGTTTGCAAATATCTTCTCCCAATTGTTAGGTTGTCTTTTCGTTTTGTTGATGGTTTCCTTTGCTGTGCAGAAGCTTTTTAGTTTGATGTAGTCCCATTCATTCATTTTTTCTTTTGTTTCCCTTGCCCGTTCAGACATGGGACTGGAAAATATGCTGCTCAGACCGATGTCAAAGAGCGTACTGCCTATGTTTTCTTCTAGAAGTTTCATGGTTTTGGGTCTTACATTCAAGACTTTAATCCCTTTTGAGTTGATTTTTGTGCATGGTGTAAGGGAATGGTCTACTTTCATTCTTTTGCATGTGGCTGTCCAGTTTTCCCAACACCATTTATTGGAGAGGCTCTCCTTTCTCCATTGTATGCTCTTGGCTCCCTTGTCGAATATTAGCTGTCCATAAATGTGTGGGTTTATTTCTGGGCTCTTGATTCTGTTCTATTCATCTGTGTGTCTGTTTTTGTGCCAGTACCATGCTGTTTTGGTTACTATGGCTTTGTAGTATATTTTGAAATCAGGGAATGTGACACCTCCAGCTTTGTTCTTTTTTCTCAGGAATCCTGTGGCTATTTTGGGTTTTTTGTTGTTCCATATAAATTTTAGGATTCTTTGTTCTATTTCTGTGAAAAATGTTGCTGGAACTTTGATAAGGATTGTGTTGAATCTGTAGATTGCTTTAGAAAGTATGGACATTTTAACGATGTTAATTCTTCCAATCCAAGAGCACAGAATATCTTTCCATTTCTTTGTGTCTTCTTTGATTTCTGTCAACAATGTTTTATAGTTTTGGTGTACAGATCTTTCACCTCTTCGGTTAAGTATATTCCTAGGTATTTTATTCTTTTTGTTGCAATTGTAAATGGGATTGTATTCTTTTTTGCTACTTTGTTGTTAGTGTATCGGAACGCAACCAATTTTTGTATGTTGATTTTGTATCCTGCGACTTGACTGTATTCATTCATTATTTCTAAAAGTTTTTTAGTGGATTCTTTAGGGTTTTCTATATATAAAATCACCTCATCTCCAAAGAGTGACAGTTTCACTTCTTCTTTTCCTATATGGATCCCTTTTATTTCTTTTTCTTGCCTGATTGCTCTGGCTAGGACTTCCAATACTCTGTTAAATAAGAGTGGTGACAGTGGGCATCCTTGTCTGGTTCCTGTTCTTAGAGGGATACCTTTCAACTTTTCTCCATTGAGAATGATATTTGCTGAGGGTTTGTCATTTATGGCCTTTATTATGTTGAGGTATTTTCCTTCTATACCCATTTTATTTAGAGTTTTTATCATAAATGGATGCAGTATCTTGTTGAATGCTTTCTCTGCATCTATTGAGATGATCATGTGATTTTTATTCTTCATTTTGTTAATGTGGTGTATCACGTTGATAGATTTGCAGATGTTGAACCATCCCTGCATCCCTGAAATGAAACCCACTTGATCATGATGTATGATCTTTTTAATGTATTGTTGTATTCGATTTGCTAGTATTTTGTTGAGGATTTTTACATCGATGTTCATCAGTGATATTGGCCTGTAATTTTCTGTTTTTGTGTTGTCCTTGTCTGGTTTCGGTATCAGGATAATGTTGGCTTTGTAGAATGAGTTAGGAAGCCTCCCCTCCTCTTCAATTTTTTGGAAGAGATTTAGAAGGATAGGTATTAAGTCTTTGAATCTTTGGTAGAATTCACCAGGGAAGCCATCTGGTCCTGGACTTTTATTTTTTGGGAGGTTTTTGATTGCTGTTTCCATCTCCTTACTGGTCATTGGTCTATTCAAATTCTCTACTTCTTCTTGGTCCAATTTTGGAAGGTTGTATGTTTCTAAGAATTTATCCATTTCTTCTAGATTATCCAATTTGTTGGCATATAGTTTTTCATAGTATTCTCTTATTATCTTTTGTATTTCTGAGGTATCCTTTGTAATATCTCCTCTTTCATTTCTGATTTTATTTATTTAAGCCTTCTCTCTTTTTTTCTTGGTGAGTCTAGCTAAGGGTTTGTCAATTTTGTTTATCTTTTCAAAGAAACAGCTCTTGGTTTCATTAGTGTTTTCTATTTTTTTTCAGTCTCTGTATCATTTATTTCTGCTCTGATTCTTATTATTTCCTTCCTTCTGCTGACTTTGGGATTTGTTTATTCTTTGTTTTCCCAGGACCCTTAGATGTGCTGTTAGATTGTTTATTTGGGATTTTCTTCTTTGTTGAGGTAGGCCTGAATTGCTATAAACTTCCCTCTTAGAACTGCTTTTGCTGTATCCCATAGATTTTCGCATGTCGTATTTTCATTTTCATTTGTCTCCAGGAATTTTTTGATTTCTCCTTTGATTTCTTTATTGACCCAATCGTTGTTCAGAAACATTTTGTTTAATCTCCACATTTTTGTGGGTTTTCTGGTTTTCTTCCTGTAGTTGATTTCAAGTTTCATACCTTTGTGGTCAGAAAAGATGCATGGTATTATTTCAATCTTCTTAAATTTATTGAGATTTGTTTTGTGGCCTAATATGTGATCAGTCCTGGAGAATGTTCCATGTGCATTTGAAAAGAATGAAAGAATGTATATTCTGTGGTTTTTGGATAGAATGTTCTATATATATCCACTAAGTCCATCTGGTCAAATGCGTCATTTAAGGCCAGTGTTTCCTTATTGATCTTCTGTTTGGATGATCTATCCATTGGTGTAAGTGAAGTGTTAAAGTCCCCTACTATTATTGTGTTACTGTCTATTTCTCCTTTTATGTCTCTTAATAATTGCTTTATATATTTAGGTGCTCCTATGTCAGATGCATAGATATTTACAAGTATTATATCTTCTTGTTGGATTGTTCCCTTTATCATTATGTCGTGCCCTTCTTTGTCTCTTGTTACAGTTGTTGTTGTAAAGTCTGTTTTGTCTTATATAAGTATTGCTACCCCTGCTTTCTTTTCTTTGCCATTTGCATGGAATATCTTTTTCCATCCTTTCGCTTTCAGTTTGTCAGTGTCTTTAGGTCTGAAGTGTGTCTCTTGTATGCAGCATATATATGGGTCTTGTTTTTATTGTTTTAATTAAAAAAATGTTTTATTATTATTTTTTCTTTGGCAGAAGATGAGCTAACTACTGCCAATCATCCTCTTTTTGCTGAGGAAGACTGGCCCTGAGCTAACATCCATGCCCGTCTTCCTCTACTTTATACATGGGACACCTACCACAGCATGGCATGCCAAGAGGTCATGTGTCTGCACCCAGGATCTGAACCGGCAAACCCCAGGCTGCCAAGAAGCAGAACGTGCAAACTTAACCACTGCACCACAGGGCTGGCCCCCTTGGTCTTGTCTTTTTATCCCATTGGCCCCCTCATGCCTTTTGATTGGAGCATTTAGTCTATTGACATTTAAAGTAGCTATTATATATGTATTTATTGCCATTTTTTTACTTTTTTTTCTGGGTGTTTTAGTAGTTCTTCTCTGTTCCTTTCTTTTTCTCTTGCTCTCTTCCCGTGTGGTTTGATGGCTTTCTTTAGTAATATGTTTGATTTCTTTTGTGTTACTTGCTTCCTTATTATAGGTTTCTGATTTGTGATTGCCATGAGGAACCTATATAATAGTCTATGTATATAACAGTCTATATTGAGTTGATGAACTCTTTAGCTTAACCTCTTTCTAAAAGCTCTACTTTTTCACTCCCGTCCTCCCACATTTTATGTTTTTGAAATCATATATAATCTCTTGTTTTGTGTGTTTCTATCCATTACCCTTTTATCATTGAAATAGGTAATTTTAGTACTTTTGTCTTTTAACCTTCATCTTATCTTCACAGGTGGTTGATCTGCTACCTTTACTATATTTTTACCTTTACCAGTGATTTTATTGCCTGGTTTTCTTGGGGGGGGGGGGTTTATTTTCTTTTGATAATTTTTTTTATCCCTATTTGCGGTTGTCACTTTCCCACTTAAATAAGTCCCTTCAGCATTTCTTGTAGAACTGGTTGCTTGGTGATAAACTCCTTTAATTTTTGCTTGTCTGGGAAGCTCTTTATCTCTCCTTCCATTCTGAATGACAACCTTGATGGATAGAGTATTCTTGGCTGTAGATTTTTTTCTTTTAGCACTTTAAATACGCCATGCCATTCTCTTCTGGTCTGTAGGGTTTCAGCTGAGAAGTGCGCTGATAGCCTTATGGGCTTTCCTTTCTTTGTCACTTGTTGCCTTTCTCTTGCCACTTCTAGGATTCTCTCTCTATCTTTAAATTTGGACATTTTAATTAAAATGTGTCTTGTTGTGGGCCTCTTTGGGCTTATCTTGTTTGGAGCTCTCTGTGCTTCCTGTACTTGAATGTCTGTTTCCTTCCTTAGATTAGGAAACTTTTCATCTATTATTTCTTCAAATAAATTTTCTGCCCCTTTGGCTCTCTCTTCTCCCTCTGGGACACCTATAATATGAATGTTAGTGCACTTGATATTGTCCCAGAGTTCCCTTAGACTGTTCTCATTCAGTCTAATTCTTTTTTCTGTTCTGCTTGGGTGATTTCCTCCAGTCTTTCATCTAGCTCACTGCTCCATTCTTCTGTATCCTCTACCCTGCTATTGAGTCCCTCTAGTGACTTTTTCATTTCCAGTGTTGTATTCTTCATTTCTGATTAGTTCTTTTATATATTTTCTAGTTCTTTGTTGATGAGCTCACTGTGTTCATCCAGTCTTCTCTTAATATCTGTAAGCATCCTTATGAGATTTTGTTTGAACTCTTTGTCAGGTAGGTCACTTATTTCTGTTTCATTTAGTTGTTTTTCTGGGGTTTTGTCCTGTTCCCTTGCTTGGAATGTATTCCTTTGTCTCCTCATTATGCCTCTTTCTCTGTGCTTATTTCTATGTATTAGGTGAGTCGGCTCTGTCTCCTGATCTTGGAGAAGTGGCCTTATGTAAGAGATGCCTTTTGAGGCCCAGCAGTGTGCTTCCTTCTCATCACCAGTCCCAAAGATCCAGGAGTGACTCCTTTGTGGGCTACTTGGGTCCTGCTGCTGTGGCAGGGTTGCTCCCACTGCAGGTACCCAGGGAGTCTAGTCTTTCCTCCCCTGGCCAGCTGTTTGTAAATCCGGTTTGGGGAGCTTCAGCACCATTGGCTACAAGGTCTAACTGACACTCCTGTTGCAACTTTCCTGTTAATTGGGTTGTTGCCCAGTGTAGCTGGTTGCTAGGTACAGGGGCTTACAGTTGCTATAGGCCTCAGGCCTACAAGGCTTTGTCAGTTCTCTTAGGAGTGCAGCTGAGTGGGGCTGGCCCTAGGCACAGAGCACTCAATTGTTTCAGGCTTTGGAAGGAGGGGCTGATCCTTTTTATGGCTATTTGTGAGGCACAGGTCTTTTGCCACTGATAAGCCTCATCCCCCACAGGTCCACACACACTGTCAACACAGTCTTGGTGTGTGCACACTTCCCAACCCCCTTGATTGTAGCCCGATACCCCACTGCAGAGGCCCCCACCTCTCCACCAATGCTCCCCATGGTTCACCTGGTCCTCACACAGGCCCTACCCCACAGAGGTGGACACCCTTGCCTGCCTGTAGAGGATCGAGGCACCTAGTCAATGCAGGCCAACAAGTAGCCTGAGGGCTTGCTGTTGGGTGGGGTGGGTCCCTAGGGCAGGCTGCCTGCCCTGGCTGTACTGGATTAAATTTGTGCTCTAGTGGGTGTGGCAGCCCCCTGGCCTAACAGGCCAGGGGAAGAACCTCAATGGCCTCTGCCGGGGTCTGTGTCAGCACACCTGGACCAGGTCAGAACAATGGCCTCCATCAAGGTCTCAGTCTCTGGCGAGGTCCCTCCTCTTACCAAGATGCCCCCAGAGCCTCCCAGGTGAGTCTCACTTCACCAAAGGACTGTTAGCCTTCACTCTGTTGATTTTAGTTTGCTGAGATGGGTGAGTTTGTGCGTGGGCCCTTTAAGACCCAGGTCTTTTTGGCTTTTGTCCGATAGTTTTTCTGGGGGTATCCCCACTGCAGTTAATAGCCAGCGAAGCTAGATAGTAAGACCCTTGTCTCAGTTGTGCTGAGTCTGAAGGATGCTTATAGCAGTATTGGCCCCCACTCTGGACCTCACTCCTCCAGGGAGGGCTGCTACCTTAGGGTGGCTCCCACCTGGCCAGCTGAGAAACCCTGCTGCTCCCGAAGGTGACTGTTTTCTCTCCAGCAGGAATTTGTGCCCCTTCCGCCTTAGTCAGGACTCTCCCTTGTTGTGGGGGTTCTTTTTATCTAGTTTTCAGTATTCTGTCCAGGGCAATTTTTTCAAAAATAGTTGTAACCTGGTTGTGTTCATAGGAGGAGATGAGTTTGGAGTCTGCTTATGCCGCCATCTTGATGAGATCTCCCTACAAAAGTGTTTTTGACAGATTAGAAATGAATTGATTGGAAATGAAGAAAGTGATCCTTTCACATTGAGAGTTTGAGAGGCCTTGCCTCAGTGTGGAAGGAGTCTCAAGAAACAGTGGCTATTTTCATTCATCCATCCATCCATCCATCCATCCATCCATTGTAAATTAAGCCCTCACTATGGTGCTCAGAGGAGCTAAATTGACTCCTGACGGTGACTCCTCATTCTCTTTGGGGCAGGGGAGAGAGGTGGATATGTCCCCAAATTCCTTCAGGGTTTGGACAGAGGCAACTTTGCTTCACAAAACTCAGGTAACTAGACCCATGTTGCATTATATTTGTGGTGGGGAGTGTGGGCCAAGAGAAGCCCTACCCCTCAATTCCCATCGCTTGTCCTGGCGTGGTGCTTGCCTCCTTGTTTGATAGGAAAACAAGGGCTGGATTTACTTTAAGTCTGTCCTTCAACTTCCCAAAAGTCAAAGTCAGGAGTTTGCCGCCCCCTCTGGCTCCCCCTTAATTTCCTTTTATTATGGAAACTGGGAAAATGACAAGTAATTGCCTGAAGATGTTAGAAAGATTGCATCTTGTTTTGCAACTATCAGCTTAAAAATAATGTTTAAGAGATTATGAATGGGTGATTAAGTATTTTTTTCTATTACTTCCCTCTCAAAAACAAAGCCATAATGATTGTGATATGCACAGTAAAATGGAAGTCCCACTCTCTAAAACCAGGAGAGAGAACAAGGAGCCAGTGTCCCTTTCAGGGAGAAATTCCACCTCACTTTTTGAGAAGACTGGGCCAGGCAAGGTGGAGGATGCGCTAAAACGACTGGTCTCCTGGTGCTCGTCTCTCCGTCACCTGCCCCGCTCCTTATGGCAACAGCAGTTATGGGCACTGCAGCCAAATCCATTTACTGCCTTTCCTGAGTCAGTTTGTTTTGGGTGAAAACAGTCTCTGATGTGGCTCTATTGCGCAATTTCAGCGGGTGTTTGTCATTTAAAAGGAACAATTTTAATACCTACATTTGCCTTACAGTATAAACCATAAATGTGATTTAGGCTTCCTTTTATAATAGACTCTTACAAGTGATTGCCTGGGCTCCAGAAGAACTGTTACTCCAAGTGGTGGCCATGAAAATGAACAGGCTTTTCCTTCTTTTACAACAATTTTCCTTTTTAATACCTCTTGAAATTATTGAACAAAAACTGGGTAAATGGACTGATTTGTGTCCTTTCTTTGCTGGGAATCTGGAGCTCTCAGGAACGTCTTGGGGAAAGACGGTTCTCCTGCAGCAGGAGGTAAGGCCCACGAGGCGTGGTGCTGATGCTGCATTGATGTCCAGGGGGCTGTTTGCCCTCCCTCCTGTGTCTTTCTTTTCTGGGCCCCAGCTTCCTCATCTGTAATGGGTGCTGGTGGTGACAATACTACGGATCCCCTACATCAGTGCTACTCGGACTGACGTTTGTGGGCAGGCAGCATCAGCATCACCTGGGAGCTTGCTAGAAATGCAGGTTACTTGCCTCTGCCCAGACCTGCTGGATTGGAATCTCTGGGGTGAGGCCCAGTAATCTGTTGTATCAGTCCTCCAGGTGATTCCGATGTACACTCAAGTTTCTGAAGCTCTGACTTCTTGGGAGAGCCTATAGTCTCTAAAACATCAGGTTGAGCAGCTGAAAGAGTTCTTGGGCTCCCTTAGCCAAACGGCTTCCCAGTCCTGGGAAGCTGTAGGCCCACTGTGTGCATAGGACCCAGGTTGGTCCAGTCTTGGACACCACAAACCAAAGTTGGATGTTGACAGACTAAAGTGTGTGTCCTGAGATGGCAAGAAGGATGGTGACAATCTGGAAGATAAGACTTTGTCTTGTTCCTTCAGAATTACTGAATAGATACCCATTGGTGCCCAAGGCCATCCCACCACACTGCCATGGGCATGGGCATGTTTAACCTGGAGAAGAGAACCCACACAGGAGACGTGGAGACCTGGAGACTGTCCTCCAGTTCCTGGAGGACTGGACCACGCATGAAGGAGCTGACATCTACGCAGTTTCAGAGATGCCCCCGGGGAAAGGAGGCATACGAGAGAGTGTGCGCTCCGTCACTGGAGGTGTGCAGGTGGAAGCAGAGGACCATGATCCCGCTTGCCATCGAGGCTTCCTACACTGGAAAGGGCCCCTCTGGCCCTAATATTCTGAGACTTGTGCCTCTTGTTCCAGCCTACAGCTGAACTTCTTGTGGCCTCTCTTCCCCAGTGTGGAAGGCCATAACCTCGTGAATGAGGAAAGCCCTCCTGCAAGGATATGCCGCTTCCTGCTGAGAAATGCCTCTGTTCAGGGGGAAAACGGGATTAATTTTTAGCGGAGGCAACAGTGGCTGAACGTGCAGTTTTCAAATTGTTGACTATGATATTAAGTAACAAGCAGACTCCTGTCCAATGGATGTTATTAAAATTAACTGTTTTAGCACTACGTTTAGAATCAAAACCAATCTGTCACTCCTAAATTAGTTTCTTTCAACTGCTATTTGTGGGTAAAATGAACAGTTTTAACAATTACATCTCCAGTGCAAATCATAAACTTGATTTACAGGAAAACACTTAATTTACTGCATTTGACTGTGCACCAGAGCTGCCAATTATCTGACTGTAAATTTCCCTGCTTCGTCATTTGCTTCTTAAACAGCAGCCTGGTCCCACTGCCTCACTCACATATGGGCCTGAGGCCCTACCTGGGGTTGTGGACTCTGATTTGGGGTTTTGTCTGTGAAGCTTTGGCTGCTCAAAAGCAGATGGGGATCTATACAGATCCCCCAGGACCCTCTGTTCTGCACTGTTTCATGTTGTAAAGTATGGGGTGGAATATCACTGGTATTTGACAGACTCTGGGCAAGCCATTAAGGAGGGAAAATCACAGTGTTTGAGCAGGAGGGCACTTGGAGAAAACTAATGAATCATTCATTCATTCATTTGTTCATTAAACAGTTGATTAAGCAGCAATTTTTCCCAAACAAGGAGCTGCAGGCTATGGAGTGGTGGATGCATCCCTCACGGTCCCTGCCCTCAACGTGTTCACAGTCGAATCAGAAAGACGTGTGCTGGATAATACCACCTTGTGACAGAATAAATCACCCCTTTAATTGTTGGCTGTTAATGAGCTGAAGTGCCGGCCCACGGAGAGGAACTGAATCTGCTCAGTGGTATTAGGATGGGGAAGATTCTATGCAGAAACTTTGCAGAAGTTCCACTTGAACTGCGTCTTGAAGGGCTAAATAGGCGTTTTTCAGGCAGCGAAGGAGAGGAGAGAGCATTCCAGACAGAGGGAACAGCATCAGCCAACTCTTGTCTGCATGGAAGAGAAGGGTAATTTCAGTGAGGGGGTGTGTTGTTGGTCCCGGCAGGAGGGGAGGGGGCAGCAGAAGTGCGGGGGCGGGGGGGGGGGGAGCAACATGACAGTTTGAAAGGAAGGTTGGAGCCAGGATGCCTTTTAAGGCATTTCGATTCTGTCTGGTTTACGCAGGACCCTTTTCTAACTAAGCAAACGGAAGTCCATGGCACTGAAATGACCTAGTCAGGAGGGAGTGCGGATGCCAAGAAGTTATAGGATGGAGGATGGTTTCCTGGTATTTTGAGAAGTCAGGAAGCATATGCAAACCACATGCAAATTAGATGCAAGCCAGCACCTGCTCTGTATTGTATCGTCAGCTGGCTTTCTGCAGCAGGGAGGGTCCCGTGCTTCAACAAAGGGGAGAGAGATGTGTCCTTGTGACACCAGCTGAGCTAGGAGACATCATGAGGCTGCATAAAAAATAAAATTACCCCAAGACTTTCCCTGCCAGAGGCCTTTCTGTTGGAGGGAGTGTCCCACTGGGAGAGGGAAGGAACAGAGTTTAGGCCCCAAAAGGGTAGGTTGAAGCCCCCAAGATTGCCACCTGGAGGGAGCCCAAGTCTCAGAATTACGGGGCTTTGGTTTCCATCCATGTCAAGAGGTCGGCTTGGGAGGCTGGCCTGGGAGGTGGCAGTTCTCACCCCTCTGCACACCCCACCCCTCTGTGCTCAGTGTCTCCCTCAGGACAGGGCAAGTGGGATCTATGGCGTCTTTTAGAGCTAACTAACGTCTTGTGAGTCGAGGGTCTATGGTTTTCTGCTGGTTGCCCAGCTCTGCCCCGCCTGAGACTGGTGGAGTGATTACTGAGATGGTGATGGTGTCAGAGGCTGTTCCTCTCCACAGGGGACTTGGGGGTAAGGCCCCGCCCTCCTATGCCCCCAAGCTGTGCTGAGGAGCTGCTGGAGGCTAGGGTTCCTGGGACCACTGAGATAAAATGGGAGCCTTGACCCAAAGGAGTTTTCTGTTCAAAACTCTCTTTCCTCAAGGATTCTATCAAGAAACAAGAGTGTGAGGATCCTGCCCTTGTATGACATTGCGGGTAGAGGGCAGTGCCTGGGCCCTGGAAGAGTCCAGGGCTGACTCTTCCTAATTAGCGTGTGGCCATGTGGCCTTGGGTAAGGCCCCTCTACAATGTTTCTCTGTACCTGGGAAGCCAGACCAAATATTTCATATAAGAACTCTTCCATGTTAAGTCATCCTGCCCCAGCAAGGAGGGAGGGAGAGCTGAGCTGCTTAGGGGCAGGGGCTTCTGGACAGACATTTTGGAGGGCTGGGGTGGCACAGGTGTCCTGGTCTCCAGGACAGTGCTGCAGCCTCAGGTCCAAGTCACCCCTCGAGAGAGGATGGCCAGGGCCACTGGTGAGTCTTGCTGCTTTTGTGGGTCCTGGGGGTGGCTCGCACGTCCTGATGACCTGCCCCTCCATCTTCTTCCTCAGATCTCCTTCTTGTCTTTCCCTGCCTCTCCCTGCTCCCCTCCCCACCTCTTTTCCCTGCAGGCCTGACTGTGTCCTGTGGGTCTCATTCTTTTTGCACTGTCTCTCACATTCTCTGTATCCCGCCGTCCCCTCTGTCTCCCTTGGGCCCTCCCTCTCCCTCCATCTTCCTCCCCTTGCCTGGGTCTGGAAGTTTGGTCCCCTGCCCCTTCTCCGTGTTCCGCCCTGCCTCAGCACCTCCTCTCTTCTCCTCATCTGCATCCACTCTCCCCCCACCCCACCCCGCCGCCCCCCGACTTCCCTTACCCAGCTCCCAAGTCCTGAGCACTTTGGTGGAAACTGAGGAAGACTCTCTGCTGAGGGTGGGAAGGGCAAGAGGGGGGAGGACCCAGAGTAGCTAGCCTTCAGCAGGTGGCACTGTTGGGTGACTTTTGCTTGTGAAACATTTTAGAACTGAAAAAACACACCGGAATCTATTGGCATTTGAGAACCTTTTTTTAAAAATAAAAATAATGGCTCTCATTTCCCGGGCATCATCAAACAAGGTGCAGTGTTTGTGTGTGTGTGTTATGAGGATGTACGAATGCAGGTGTCTGCACGTGAGTCTGTGGGGCTGGAAGTGTAGGTGTGTGTATAAGCACATGCCAAGGCCATGAGTGTCCCTGTTTGTGTGTAAGAATGATGTAGATGTGTGTGTGTAGGAGTGTTTCTGTGCAACTGTGTGAATGCGGGAACGTGGGGACGTGGGGACCAGTGTGAGGTGTGTCTATATGTGTGCACCCATGAGTGTTGGACTCATGGCTCTACCTGTGCATGGTGGCAACTGCAAGTGTGTGAGCATGTAGGTGCAGGGGTGGGATTGCATGGGGTGCACAGGGTGATGGATTTGTGTCTTCATATGTGCCCACTGGTGAGATTTTGACCTAGTCACTTAACATCTCTGAATTTTCACCTGGAAAATGAGATCATAGCAATATCTACCTGTCTGGATGATTGTGAGGATAACTTAGGATTGTCTGTGTCAAGAGCCTGGCATGGCTCAGGGCATGGGGTGCGCCATTGCCTCAGAGCCATGGTGCGTCAGTATGAGGGTCGGCAGGACACAGCCTCCTGCTGCCCAGCTCCACTGGCTACTGGTCTGGGCTTGCTGGATGGACCCAGAGGCTTGCAGTGTTGCTCTATCCAGGGGCTTAGAGGCCCAGGATGGGCGGAGGCATCCTGAGGCCCTCGGGGTCGGCCCAGCCCCAGGGGTCCTGGCTCTGCTAGACAAAAGCAAGGCTGGAATGAGCCCATGGTGGAGACCCAAACTGCAAGAGCAGGAGGGGACCTCGGGGGTTATCAATTCTTGCTCCTCACAGGAGGGGAGAGGGCAGCCCAGAGGGGCCAATGCAAAGCCAGGGCCTGCCATGCAGGCCAGTGTCTGAGGGTGCTCAGCCAGGCTGACGCCCAGCTGGGGCCTGGGGGCCAAGCTGAAGGGAACTCTGCACCTCAGCTCCTTGCAACCTTGCCCCCACCCCTTGTCTCTTCTTTCCTCCTTCTCTTCTCTGTGATGACCTTCTCCCTTAAAGCTGGAAGGGGAGGGAAGGAGACATCTGTTATTTTATCCATGGATATGTAACAGTCATCCCCAAACTTAGTGGCCTGGCGCACTTTATTATTATGGTGCCCAATTCTGTGGGTTGACTGGGCTCAGCTGGGCGGTTCTTACTTGGGGTCTCATATAGTGGGCTTGGGCTGAGGTCACCCGAGGAATGGCTGCTTGCCCACCAAGCCTGGCCCCTCAGTGTCCTTGGCCTCTCTCTGGGCAGCATCCTCTCCTCCAGGCCCTCCACATGACTTGGGCCTCTCCCAGAAGGGTGGGCTCAGGGAGGTTGCACTGTTTATGTGGCAGTTGGGTCTTGGATGACAGAAGGTGGAGACTGTTGAGCTAGTTAAGGGCTGCGCTATTGTTCCATATTCTGTTGGACAAATCAGCCATGGCCTCACGCCCCACATTCAAGAGGGTAGAGAAACAGAATCTACTTCTTCATGGAGGAGAGCAAGGCCATGTTTCTGCTGAGGCTGTGGGGTGGGCATCTTTGAAAATGCCACCTGCCTTGCATCATAATTATACTGTAAGATGACGAGTGAATGCCGCTCTTAAAGCCATTTCCTCTCCGTCACTTCATCCAGTCCTCTCAACGGCCCTCTGCGGTAGGTCTGTCCTGGCTTCCTCACTCCCTGGGGGACAGCTCTCTTTACTTCTCAGTGTCTCAGTTTGCACATGTGTAAAATGGAATGATAACACGAGAGCCCACCCGTCACATTGTTGTAAAGCATGCAGACGGCCTGGCACACAGCAAGACCTCAGATGTGTCATTTTTATTATCATCCTTCTCTTCCCTTCACAGCTGAGGAAACTGAGGCTCAGAGAAGTTAAGGGACTTGCTGAGGGCTGCACAGCTTAGAAATGCCAGAGCCGAGCCTGGAACACCAGCATTCTTCCCCCAAATCCCACACTGTTCCCTCAGAGGCTTTGTGTTGTCAGAAGGGTCAGGGGCTGGGAGCAAGAAACAACACAAAGTCGAGATCTGGAGGGACATTGTCCTGCCTCAAGTTCTGGATCCTGTGCACCAGGACTTCCACACCCATGTTGCTTTCTCCTGGATTCATCATTGGCCTTTCCATCCCAAATCCCCCCGCCCTGATACCAGCTCCTACTCCTGTGAGCAGGGGTAGGAGCTCCAGACTCCTTCCAGCCACAAGTCATTTCAAGCTTCCCTGCTCTGCCACTCACACAGACTCACAGATGCTCCCAAGCGCCCTGCGAGGAGCTGCTGCTCATTCCACAGGAGAGCAAACCCAGGCTTGGAAGAGTCACGCAGCTCCGCCTGATCCCACAGCCTGGCCGCACTGGAGCTCTCCAGCCTCCTCCGGGCCATCCACTTGGCACGGCCCCTCTGGGTCTGCCTGCTGCTCTACCTGGTTCAGCCCTCTGGCCTCCGCCAGCCCTGCTGCTGCTGCTGCCCCCTGCAGGCTGGCCCCCAAGTGGCCTGTGCTAGCTTCCAGACTCACATCCTAAATTGATGGTACCCCGTGTCCCAGCTTTTTCAAAACCCTGCCCTGTTTCTCAACTGTGCTTGCTGGAGTGCGTTCACTAGAGTGTTGGTCCCACGAGGAGCTCGTGACGAAAGGGCTCCATGGTCTAATGGCTTGGGAAACATGGCTTCCTTCGTCCTTTCCTTCTTGGGGACGCACTCTCTCTGTCAGCAGATGGAAGGCCCTGAGGAGTCCTCAGTAAAGAAACTGGTTTACTTTGGTTTAATCCAAAGTTTGCCAAATTTAATCATAGTACCCTGCCCCCGTCCCCATCTTCTTTTGTTTCACAAAATCACTTTCTCACCCTCTTTTGGGAATACTCTTTAAGAAACACGAGCTAAGGAGGAGAGTCCAAGTCCCTACTGCTGGCCTTCAAAGAAAGGACTTCATCGTTGGATTCAACCCCGTTTTCTCTTTTCTCTCCCTCAGATCCCAAAGAGTCCTGCTCCTCAGCATCCCCTGGTTCCACGGGACCTGTGGCCTCTCCCCTGACTGTTTTTACTCAGACCTCTTGACTCCCTGGTGTGCTCTGACAGCCGTGCCTCCCTCTGCGATGGGGGAGACACAGGCTAGTTGCCTTTTCAAGCACAATCTGGAGCCCTGAACTAAACATCAGCTCTTTGAGGGCACAGGTCTCTTAGGCTTCCGTGTCCCCTGCACAAGTGTCCTCTTAGGCCTCTGTGTCTCCTGACGCGCCCCCGGCCCTGCACACATGCACACACAGTTCATCCTTGTGGCTCGATCGTTGGACAGTGGGCACCGAGGAAAGTGGAGAAGGGAAAGGCGTTTTGATACCTCCCAATGAGCTGGGTAAGCTGGAGCTCATTGTGAGGTGGGCTGGGACCTATGACTCATTCTCGCCTTGAGGTCGGAGTCCCATGCACTCAGGACAGCAGATGTCACCAGTCCGTACATCAGCCCCATGTTCACTTTGACGTGAACTTGGAACCTGCACTTCCCTCTTTACTCTCCCTGGGGGAGGACAATAGGAGCTGGCTTTGTCCAGAGCAGCAAAGATCCCAGCTAGACTCAGGAATGCTTCCATGGAGTGAAGACTGTGGGCTGTTGGCCAGATTAGATTTTGGGGACAGGGCTTAGACTTAGAAGGTCTGCTCTGTTGTCCTTCAGGACTTAGGGCTGACTGCACCCCTCCCAGGGAGTGGAAGAGATGAGCTCTTTTGGGATTTTCCATTCCTGTGATTTTCAGGCTACCAACTCCCAGGGTCCCTGGGGTTCTAAGAGGGAAGAAGAAGTTAGGGACCCAAGGAGGGAGGGTGGGAGAGGAGGGGACAGCGGAGAGGGCTTTGAGTGGCCAGGGCCTGTCCTGCCCAGATGAAGGGAGGCAGTCACGCCAAACTGGCCCTAATTGCTCTTGAACCACTCTGGGACCACCCCACCACTCACATGCCACCGTTATTTTTAGCGCTGGGATGTGCAGAGCATGCTTCAGAGAAATAGGGTGGAAAATCGGATGCTCAGAGCCACGCTTTGAGGGAGGCAGCTCCTCCAGCCTGGTGTTGCTCACGTGTCTGATTTGCATCCTCCATGTTTCTCCGAGCAGACTGAATTCAAATTCCAGTGGGCTTCCCAGAGCTGACCCACATCCTCCTCGACAGGGTCTGGGGTCCTGGGACTTCGAAGGCGTAGGATCCTGGTCAGGCTCTTTCTCCTTCTGTAAACTGTCAGGATGGTGACCTGCATACAAGGACGGCATTCTCCCCAAGAAGAGCCCAGCTCTCATCTCCCAGGGCCTGCTGGCTGCAGGGTGGAGAAGGCAGGGCTGGTCTTAGGATTCCCCTTGGGTAGGGGATGAAACCAAGGCTCAGAGAGGGTGTCGTGGGGCCCGAGGTCGCACAGAGAGAGAATAACAGAGCTGGCCCTTATCGGTCCTCAGGGTGTCCAGCACAGAATGTAATGTCTAGGAAGCTGGAGTGGAAGTCCAAATCGGCTGGGGTGGGGGCTGCAGAAAAGCAAAAGCGGGCACAAACCCTGCTTGAAGGAGGACACAGTTCCTTGCCTGGGGGCTTGGGGAGAAGGTACTTAATTGAACATTACTTTAGGTTTTTCTCCTCTTATTACAAAAACGTGCATGCTCTTTGTAGAAAATTAAAAAATACAGATAAGCAAACAGAAGAGGATTAAGACACCCCAGTTGCAGCTCTCGGAGTGAACCCTGCGAGCGTCACGCTCCTCGGGTGGGTGCACTGCTGGCTTCCCCTTTCGCTTCTTTAAAACATGTCCTTCCATTTTAATTACACATATCATATCGGCATGCATTCTGGTTGGAAACATTCAAACACTATAGTTGGAACTGAGATTACTCTCTTCTTCCCCACCCGCCTCCCCTTTCCGCCAGGAACCGAGGGAGCCCCCGTCACCATCTGAGCCCAGCGTCCTGATCTTTCTATAAGTTTGTATCTGTACACGTAGAGATACGTGGTTTCATTTTTAGTGTGTTTGGATGTTTTTTCTTCAACAGAAATGGTATCACACTGTATGTATTGTTCTGCACTTTGATTTTGTCACCTAACTATTAGTCTTGGAGTTCTCTCAATGTCAGTACTTAGAGCTCTAACTCCTTCTTGCTGACTGCTGGGCAGAATTCCTCAGCATAGAGACATCAGATGAGTTTATTTAGCCATTCCCCCTGAGATGGGCTGTTAGATGGCTTCCACTTTTTTTCCCGCTATTCCAGTATTGCCTTCAGTGCTCTTGAACATCCTCCTTGGGTGAGAATACTTCTCTAGGATCAAGGCTGAGGAGAGAAATTTCTGGTCACTCTCTTTTCGTGCACTTTAAGAAAATGGGAGCATCTTGGACCAGCTGCCGTGAGAAACTGCCTTCTCCACTTTTTCGTGTTGGTAAGAAGGTAGCTGTGACAGCATTTCCCAAACTCTGCTCTGGACAGCACTGATGTCCAGTGAGACACTAATAGGCATTCCTAGGGAGGAAGAAAATCAGGGCCGCTGTACAGTTGATACAGTGTATCGCCGAGCTCTTGGAAATTCACCAGTGCACATCAATATGTCAAGAGGTGTCCTGAAGTAAAAATGTTTGTCTTCATTTAGCCTGGCTTTCCCCAATTTGAGGGCTGTGATGCAGGAAACACAGACTATAGCAGACAGTGGCAGTGCCCCGCCCACATGTCCTTGGCCCTGCCACTTCAGCGCACTACTTGTCCCCATTCCACCTGCTGCCACCTGCGTTTTGTTGCCTGAGGACTTTGCCTGCAGGAGCCTGCTTGGCTGCCCTGTGGCAGGCAGGAAGTGCTGGAGAACCAGCACTCTTGTCTCCTGCCTCCAGCAGCCTTCAGTCAACACCTGAACCCCTTGGGTGGGGTAACTTGGAGGCAACTGTTTTCCGTTGGTCCTAGGGTTTACGCAGAGGAGTTAGGCTCTAGTCTCCCACTGTGGTAGCTAGTTTGAAAACACACCTGCTACTGGCTGCTTTCCCTCCTTGTCTCACAGCTGCACTGCTTGGCCTTCAGCTCCCATGCATTCCAGCATACCTGCATTTGAGACCTGGGTCTGCCACCAGGAGAACCCAAACTAAGATTCTGATCAACGATTACTTCTTTTTTTAAAAAAAATTTAATTAATTATTTTTTGGGGAAGATTAGCCATGAGCTAACATCCACTGCCAATCCTCCTTTTTTTGCTGAGGGAGACTGGCCCTGAGCTGACATCCGTGCCCATCTTCCTCTACTTTGTATCTGGGATGCCTGCCACAGCATGGCTTGACAAGCTGTGCCATGTACACACCTGGGATTGGAAACGGTGAACCCTGGACTGCCGAAGCAGAACGTGCGAACTTAACCTCTGTGCCACCAGGCCAGCCCTATCGGATCAATGATTACTTCTTAATGGCTTCATGTGAATGTGCCAAATAATTCTCTCAACCAACCCTGCACATTAATTGTTCTTTCCAATCTTTTTGCTAATATGAACAACCCTTTGGCGGACATCCTCATGGCTTGACAGCTATGCACATTCTTAAGCATTTCCTTAGGGACCGTTCTTAGACATGAAGCCACGGTTCAAGGCCGTGCGTTTTCCTAAGGCTTGGGTGAATGTTTGCGGCGTCTGCTTCCTCCCTTCTTGTCTTGCCCTGACACCACCTTCCAGCCCAAGGAGGGCGCAGAGGGGCCGGCCGTGGGTGCGCTCTGGGGAGCTGGACGTGGGATGAGGCTCTCTTGGAGGGACTGGGAGAGACAAGCCAGGGGAAATGCCTGGCAGGATCCAGGGAGACAGCCAAGTATACCCTGGGGAGTTCAAAGTCAGGTGTTTGGAGCTTGGTGGTTAGGGGTGCTTCTTCACAGGTTCTTGTTCAGAATCCTTCTCATTGTGCAAGGCCTGTTTGAAACCCCACCTCTTCCAGGAAGCCTTCCCTGATATTTCCAGCCCTTGTGAGTGTCTTCTCGAGGCTGCACATGATTCAGTACTAATTGTCTGTGGTCCATGCCACATCCTGTGGGTAGAGATTCTGTCTACAAGAGTCAGTGTTATGCACAGGACAGATTTATAAGCTTGGGGTTTAATCCATGCTTGCAATAAGAGCTCTTACTTGGGAACCAGGGAACCCAGATTCAAATCCTACCTTTCTGCTGACCCCTCTGGGGACCTGTGGGTCTCAGGGCAAAGACCCTGAGTTGGGCTTGATTGGAGTGAGCACAATGTGGACCCACTCTCTCCCTTCCCAGACTCTTGTTTTGCCCCCTCTCCAGGAAGTCTCTTTGCCAGGAGCCCTGAGGCTGGGCTGTCTGCATTCTGCATGGGGCTGTGAATATCTGTGCGCCTTCCTTTTTATCCTTCCAGGTGCAGGTTTCCAGAGACAAATATACCTCCATTGCCAGCCCCTCGATCTGTCTAAACACAATTTGACATGCGTTGCTATTAGCTTAGCACCTTATCAAATAATGCGGCCTGATCGAGATAAAAGGTTTTACAACTCTTGCTGCCTTTGTTTCTGCCTGCATTCACCCGCCGAGACAGCTAATAATTACCACCAAAGACAAAGAGGAATCTATACACTCAGCGTCGAGGTTCCCGTGTGCATGTTAAGCAGCAGCCTGAGGAGAGAGCAGGGAGGAGACGGCCCCAAATGCAGCCTGTGCAGCCCCTACTGGGCCTTGCTCCCTGCTGGAGAAAGTGGCCATGGGGGTTCTGGGGCCTCAGGCCTGTGGGTTGTGGACATGACCCCTGTAGTTTGATACTATCCAATCCTGGAGATGCAGAGAGAGATGGGAGGTGGGCCCAGGGCCCCGCCGTGGACATGTCAAAGCCAAAGGTGGGTGGGTTAGGAGCGGAGTGAAGGGAGAGGCAGGGGGCATGGTGTAGAGGGTGTGGCCCCACTCAGGGATCCTGGGGACCTGGGCGTCTGTCCTGGCTCTGCCGCGGACCATGCTGTGGCCTTGGGTCAGTCCCCGACCTTCTGTGGGCCTCTGTTTCTGCGTCTGTGAGGGGGTCTCTCGAGGCAGGCAGGGGGCATTTGGAGATCTTCATTGTAGAGCTAGCGTGGCTGCTGACAGGCAGTTCCTTGCTGTTCTGGGCCTCAGTTTCTCCATCTGGGAAACTGGTTCCCAGAAAGTCTGAAAGTCTGGTTGGGATGATGGCTACAGGCATTTCAGGACCCTGTCCCAGGCAGTGGATGGCTCAGCCGGTGTCTCCCTGAGCATCTGTGCAGTGGCCAGGCCTAAGAGGGGCATGGACCATGGGGCCTGAGGAGGAGAAGATGCAGACTTTGAACCAAGAATGTTTTCCAGTGAGGTGGTTTTCATCCCAGAACCAACAAACACAGAAAGTGAAGTGAGAGCTTGGAGTGGGGGGATTGCTGCAAACTGGAGCAGTCTGAGAAGGCTCCCTGGAGGAGGAGGGCAGGTGTGGTGCCAAGGCAGATGGGGCAGGGTGCCTGAATGGGGCTGCGTGCGGCAAGAGCAGTGTGTTTCCCCCCCAATTCTTATGTTGAAACCTACTCCCCAGTGTGGTGGCATTAGGAGGTGGGTCCTTTGGGATGTGATTAGGACATGAAAGTGGAGCCCTCCTGGAAGGGCCGTATAAAGAGGCCCCGGAGAGCTCCCACACCCCGTCCACTCTGTGAGGACACAGTGAGAAGACCACCATCTGTGAGCCAGGAAGTGGGTCTTCACCGGACACCGAGCGTGCCGGTGCCTTGTGCTTGGACTTCCAGCCTCCAGAACTGTGAGAGATAAATGTGTGCTGTGGATAAGCCGCCCAGTGCGTGCTGTTCTGTTGTACCTCAGGCTGAATGGACTGAGACAAGTGGTGATGAGGGTCGTGAATAGGGTGGGTTGCAGGGCTCATGAGTCTCAGATAGAACAGTGTGGACTCTAGCATCTGTGGGCACAGGCCACTCTCCAGGGAAATAGAATTCCCCGTGGATCTCAGGACTGAAGGGGCTGCCTGGACTCCCTTCTCCCCACAGCCCTGGCCTGCTGTGGAGACAGGGCCAGTGGTGTGCTAGTACATGGTTAACAACCAGTTCTGTTGGGGGAGAGGTGTGGCGGGGGGAGGCCTAATTTGTAGCATTTTCCAATTTCCATGGTGTAAATACTCCCATCATGACTGATTTCAAGCTAGCAATGTGACGTCACCGAGCGTGGAGTGGGGAGAGAGACAGAATTGGCTGTTATGGTTGTGTATGAGCCAGCTCCACAGTTGGAGCCCAGTGTAAGCCTGAGAAGTCAGATCAGAGACTCACAGTATCTCAAGACTCAAGAGGCAAGGGACAGTGAGTAGCGCAAGTTACCTCACCCGACCTGTGCCTGCGGCAGACATCAGTAATCAACTGTGACTCTGCTAAGCCCAACATCCTTCTCATCAGAGTGCTCCAAGTAGTCACCACCGATCGATTAGGGTTGGCACCTAAAATGACAACACTTTGCCATTGCTCATCTAGATTAACCGACCCAATATGCAGATGGGGAAAGTGAGGCCCGGATAGTGGAGGAGATTCTCCCAACATCATCCAAACAGTTGGGAGAAGCTGGTGTGGGAAGCCCAGTGGCCTGCCTCCCAAGCCTGTGCTCCCATGCCCCACACTGTCATGTCTCCCTGTGAGAAGGCGCCGGCTGCCCAGACATGGGTGCTGGGCCTGGGCTGGGCAGCTCTTTTCCCTGGAGCCCCTGTCCTCAAGCTGGGGTGAATCCACCCTAATCAGAATCCTCATTGCAAAGACCCGCCTGCAGCCAACCGCTGTTTTTGCTCTGCACCCTCCTTGAGGGGTGTGTGTGTAAGGGCATGTGTCAGACTTGTACATTTCTGCACACACAAACAGACGTGTTTTTATTTCCTATAAGCTGGTGACAAACTTGCAGGCCTCCCCAGAGAGTGGCAGTCCCTCCAGAGAGCCGCCTGTCTGTCTTCCCGATGTATGTCTGGAGCCAGGCCCCGAGTCATGATTTATCCTGCGCTTGGCTCTGGGCTAGCCTGCTCATCTCTGTAAAGCATCTGGCTTGCTCTCTTATTCCTTCCTCTTTCTTCCAGGCTTTTTCACTGAGCCGTCCTCAGACACCCTTCCTCTGGGAAGCCCTTCCCAATCCCAGAAGCCAGCTGCCTCCTACACTCTGTGCTTACCTCGGGCTTCACACCCATCAGCCTGCGTTGGGATTACTGGCTCCAGTGTGGTCTCCCGCCTGGACTGGGAGCTCCTTGAAGGCAGGGCTGTGGCTTTCTCTTGGTCGAGCAGGCCCTTCATCGCTGGGAATGGACCCCAGCACCCATTCATTCTCCCTTCTCCCTGCCCCTATCCATAGTTGTCTTCATCCTCCTGTGATTTGAAATCCAGGATTGTCAGGTCTGGAAAGAGGCCTGAGGGGCCTTGTAGTCGGTCCTTCCTTGCTCTCTATTTGTCTATCGGCTAGGATTTTAGTTCGAAGCCACAGAAATAGACTCTGGCTGATGTATGTAGGAAAGACAATTTATCAAAAGGGTAGTGAGTATTTGCTGAATTGCAAGATGCCAAAGAACCAGGTTCAGGCAGTAGGCAGGGGCCCCACATGGCAGCCAGGATCACAACCACAATCCTGTCACACAGGCCATCTGAAAGGACACTCCTGCCGCAGCACCACCAGCCCCAGGCACTGGACGCTCTGGTGCATCGTGGCCATGGTGGCCCTTGGAAACAGGATGCTTGTGCAGCTGCTGCAGCCTGCACCAGGATGGAAATTCTAGGCTTTGCCTTTTTTGTGTATCCTCAGGCCAGATTCAGAATTCCAGGGAGCTGCTTCTGCCCAGTTGAGCCAGGGCACCTGCCATCCCATAGCTGCCGGGGAGGGGCTGGGAGCACAAGCCCCTGGGCCTTTTGTGGTTCGTATTTCCCGACGAGCACTGAGGCAGCAATGATGGAAGGAGGGTGTGTAGGGTGATCCCAGAAAGCAAAGTGAGGGTGGGGAATGAGACAGGACGGAGGAAGACCAATAAAGGGTGCGTTGATGAGCAAGCGGGCCACAGAGGCTCAGCCCCACTGCAGGCCCCTAAGTGGGTGTGCGGGACACATGCCTTTCTGTGGGTTAGGGGTCTGAGGTGTGCACTCATCTGGTCTCTCATCAGTAAAGATTCTTCCTGGAACACCAGCAGCTCCCTGGCTCTCTGCCCTGCTGGGCACACAGGCCAGACCACCCTTAGCACAGAGAAGCCGGAGGCCTTGGCATGGCTGGGAATTGTCTGCAGGTGACCTTTGGAATGGACGAAGGTACTGTGGTGGGTTCTGACTGGTCTGTTACATCCCCCCAAGACTTTCCCAGGCATGTGAAGAGGTTCAGGGGTGTGAGTCTAAGGGGTGCTGTGAGGCATCCTGGTGGGAGGGAGGATGGGCCCCAAGGCTCTGCTTCCCTCACTTCAGCTTGTGTTCTGCCATTTTTACTACATTTCCATGTGGGAGTCTGTTTAGTCTGTTCTGATACTAAACATTGACTCCTGCTGCACCCACGCCTCCTCACGGGAGCCCTCCCCCCTCCATGGTTGGAGCTTACCTGGGTGAGGACCTTATCTGATGGGCTTAACTGGAAATGGGCCTTGCGGCTGGGTTGTCCAAATGCAGGATTCTCAGACCCTCGGGTGGTTAGTTCTGGGAGGGGTTTTAGAGATCCTGGCCCCATCCCTAATTATGCAGATGGAGAGGTGGGACCCCCTTCCACAGCACCCCCCAAGTGACTTCACGAAGGGATTTGGTGACGTGTTTCTAACTCTCCGGCTTTGCACAGAGGGATGATCATTAACACCACCACCTGGCCAGCAGCCCTACCAGGAAGCGTGTGCATCTGGTTGTGGGGCTTATCTGACCCAGGCCAGTCATAGTGGTTTATGGGTAGTGCTCTGAGGATACCAGTCATAGTGGTTTATGGGTAGTGCTCTGAGGATACCACCCTTCAGGGAGCCTGGCCATGGACCCCAGAGCCTTCCCGTGGGCTGAGGCAGGGCCATGAGCGAGACAGGAGGCTGCTGGCTTCAGCTCACTGTGAGGGAAGCCCCTTCGTGGCTGGAGTCTGGTGGGGATGGGGGTGGTTACGGCTTGTCCATCTCTGCATCCCCCTCAGCACTGGCTGGGGCACATGGCAGACCCTAAGTCCATATGTGCTGGGTTGATTGTCATTAACCTACTAGGACCTCAGATTGGGGGTGGGGTAGGCTAGGGTAGGGATGGATTCCCTGACAGGTTGCTGAGACCTTGAAAATTGAGGTAGCAGAGAAGAAGGGTCAGGGGGATGGGGAGCACACAGCACCCTCATTGTAAGGCAGTGCACACTCTTCTGGGCCAAGTGCAATTTCTTGGGCATTGGCTCAGAAGAGTGGGCTGTGCTCAGTGTCACTGTCATAGCACTGCCCTTCCTAACTGCTGATGCAGCTCTGCCTTGGACCCTTCTTTGTCCTTTATCTGGTTGGAGAAACTGCCCGCATCCCAATTTGAGTCCTGCATCTGTGGGTGAGAACGCACCTCTGTCCTGGCCAGCATCAAAGCTGGCCCTGTGGCTGCCCGTAGGCCAGCTGCCCTTCTCCACAAGGAAAAGGGGTGGAGCTGAGCCTCTGCCCATGAGAAGAAAACAGGCATTTTTTGAGTACCAGCTGTGTTCTTGGTATACTTTTTCAGATCTTTTAATGCCGTATTTCATTTGATCCTCACAATAGTAGGAAAATGTGATATTATTTTCCTCTTTCAAAGATGAGAAACCAGAGGTAAGGCAGACTTGCTCAGGGTTGTACAGCCAGTAAAGGCAGGACTGGGGCCATCAATCTGGGTCTTTCTGTGTCCATAATGCCTTCCTGAGGAAGAGAGTGATGAGGCTAAAGGGTGAGCCAGACCACCTTGAAACTCACTTTCCTGGGTCAGTCCTGGACACCATTTTGAGTACAAAGGATTGACAAGGCCCGGGGGACCCTACAGTTCCCTACTTCCCAGTGTGAGCTCTCTGAAGCCAGGAGACACCTCATCCTCTCCCCACAACTAGGACCCATATGGCAACCCTGTTTAGACCTCTAACATCTTCCACTCCAGAACTGGAAATGACCTTAGGAACTTCTTGTTTACACCCCCATTTTACAGAGGAGAAAACTGAGGCAGGAATAGAGAATTGCCTCAGATTCCTCCTGAGGAGTAGCTAAGCTGAAGACAGCTTCTTTTTGCCTCTGAGCAGCCCTCACAGGCCTGAAGACCTGGATGGGATTGGGAGGGCTCGTGAGCCAACAGATGGATTTCTCTGGAAGTCCACAGGCTGGTGTTTAGAGGGTAAGTCCCCTGGAGGTTCGAGCTCATTCCTGTGCCTCATTGTACCAGCAGACAGGCATGCTAGCTAACATGCCTAGGGTTGGCACTTGGTAAGGCAACGTGAAATGGTCTGGAGTCCCTGCGCTGGGGAATGACAAAGTGGTAATGTCCGGATTCCTGGACTCCTGGTCCAGTGCTCCATCTGTGGCGGCCCTGTTGAGTAAGGAGGAAACAGGCTGTGAGGTCTCCATGGCTTTGGAGAGAGTTCGGACAAGGGGCTACAGAATTCTAGAATCCTAAAATCCCTGACTTTTGGAGACGGATGGGGTCTTAGGACCCTCCTAGCCCCAGCACAAATCCTCACCGGGCCTCTCTTTGAACACTTCTGATGACGGGGGCTCACTCCTCCCCACTGTTGGCTGCTCCAGTTGCTCTCAAGGTCTCCTTCCTTCCTCCTTGTAGCTGATGGCCAGCCTGGACTCAGGGCCTCTCGGGCCCCCAGTGGCTGAGCTCCCTGACCGTTCCTCTGTTGGTGTGGCTGGTTCTCCAGGTATGCCTTCTCCCCTCTTTTGGATCCCCAGCCTAGCCAGGAATCAGGGAGGTTGAGTTTGAATCGTGACTCTCCCTATTGTCTTGTGACCTTGGACATGTTACTTAGCTTCTCTGAGCCTTTGGTTTCCTTATTTGTAAAATGATGGTAACTTTGTCGGATTGTTGTGAAGATTAAGTGAGAAAAGGCATGAAAAGTGCTTAGCTGGTTGACTGGCACAGGATAAGAGCTCAATACATGCTAGATGGTATTACTACAACCTCCTAATTTGTAAGCTAGGGATGGTAGCATCTGCCTTGCAGAGATCTTGAGGATTTAATGAGATGATCTACCTAAGTGCTGAGCACAGATTTTGGCTTGTAGTAAAGCTGGCCTAATAGTGATAATGGTACTTTGTCATGTTCCATTGTGAGGGAGGGTCCTGCCAGGGGAGTGCATGAGAGGCCAGCTCACAGGTACCACTTTCCTGACACATATCCAAGACTTATCCAGGCCCCTTTAATTTTAAATTTTGAGTTTCTTTCTTTCTCTCTCTCTTTCTCTCCCTCCCTCTCTCTCTTTCTCCCTCCCTCCTTCCCTCTCTTCCTTCCTTCCTTTCCTTCCCTTCCCTTTCCGTTCTTTCTCTCTTTCTTTCTTCTTATCCCAAGGTGCATCAATTGATGCTTTCAGCTGCATTTAACAGAAGAACCAAGTCTCAATGGCTTAAAGGATAGGGAGATTTCTTTGTGCACATTACAAGAATAGTAGAGTGGTAGTAGAGTCTAGCGTAACCAGAAAGAGTTCAGAGCCCAAAGCTGGACTGCCTAATGTGGAATAATTTCTAGCTATATGACCTTCAGCCAGTTACTTAATCTTTCTTGGCCTTGGTTTTCACCTCTGTAAATAGGGCTACCAATAGTACCTTCCCCATTGGGTTCTTGTGAGGATTAGATGGGTTAACAAAGCAAAGTGCTTAGAACAGTGCCTGGCACATGGTAAGTGCTACATTAGCATTGACTGTTATTTATACCAGGGCTAGAATGGTGCTGGGGCTCATTGTTTAGGGACTCAGTGATGTAAGCAAGGTTTTGGATTTTTTTCTGTTGTCTGCTCTGCCACTGTCAATGTGTTGACTTTGTTGTCAGCCTTGTGCCCTCATGGTGCAAGATGGCTGCAGCTGCACCAAGCATCACTCCTCGTACAACACTGTCCAAAGCCAGAAGAGAGAATATCTCTTTCTTTGGAGAGAAGAAAGCTTTCATAAATGACTTTCTTGACTTCTCACTGGCTAGAATTGATAAAATGCCTGAACTAACCACTTGGGGAGAAGAAAATAGAATTACCATGTTGACTGAGCCTAACCCAGATTCATCTTGAAGAGACTCCTACTTGGGTCAACTTGGGGGTCTATAGTGATGAAGAAGGAAGGTGGAATGATGAATCAGCCAACAGTGTCTGACTCAGGGTAACAAGTATAGGGACACAGCAAGGTGGCAAGGGATCTGCCACCATGCCAGGTTCTGCTTTGCAGGCCCTGAGATCATATTTTGGCTGGTCCTGAAAGCCTTTCTGAGTTGGTTGGGCTGCCATTCAGGCTGCCCGGGGCGGGGCTCAGACGGACGCTGAAGAAGAGTATGCCAAGGGCTGAGCTAAGGCCTTGCCCAGTCTCTCACAATAATAGTGACTTCCATTTATTCAATAGTAACTGCCATGTATCAAACCTCACTTTTTCTTCTCCATAATCTAAGAGGCAGTTACTATTTTTTTTATTTTTCTCTTTTTTTTTTTTTGAGGAAGATTGGCCCTGAGCTAACATCTGTTGCCAATCTTCCTCTTTTTTTTTCCTCCCCAAAGCCCTAGTACATAGTTGTGTATCCTAATTGTAAGTCATTCTAGTTCTGCTATGTGGGATGCTGCCTCAGCATGGCTTGATGTGTGGTGTGTAGGTTGGTGCACAGGATCTGAACTGGCGAACCCCGGGCTACTGAAGCGAGTGTGCAAACTTTATCACTTGGCCGTGGGGCTGGCCCCTGCAGTTACCATTTTTATCTTCATTTGCAGGTGAGAAAGCCAAGGCAGAGAGAGGTTAAGTAATGTGTTGAGCAGATACTATTGGTGCCCTGTTCATAACCCTTTGGTCCTCCTTGGAGGTCACCTGTGGCCTTGGTGGCCGCAGGCCAGTGGTGGTACAAGCTGACGGCTTCCTGCATCAAGCTGCCTGTGTGCAGGGCAGCCTGGGAGTGCCAGGAGGTTAATGTGCTGGTGACAACCCTCAGGAAAGGAGGGGTGAGAGTTGGTGGACGCCTACCCAGCTTCCCCTGATCTCAGGGCGCAATGCCGAGGTGTGTGCTACAGTCTCTGGAGGCACGTACTGCGGTGGGAACCTGACCACGAATGCACATGTGAATGACTTTTCTCTCTTCGCTGTCTCCCTTTCCTGCTCCCTCACCTGACACCCTAGGATCACTTCATCCTAATCCTGGGCTCAGGGGCTGCACTGGGTGTAACCCAAACCAAGACCTATGTCTAAGGTTGCAGAGTTAATCAGTGGTGGTGCTGTATACACAGCAGGCTGCCAACCCTAAGCCTGAGCTCACTGCCACTAAGCCATTCCGCTTGTCATCGGAAGAATCAGGAGAGAAACAGTAGAACCTCAGCCTCAAACCCCAACCCCACCCGTCTTCAGCCTGACCCGTGCCCGGCCCCCGTGGCAGCCATCTGCCTGTGCTGCAGCCCAGCCCACTGTTTCCCTTGGTGCAGGCCTGCTGGGCTCTGACAGCCAGCCTCTGGGCTCGCACACTGCCTGATAGGATGGGACCAGTGACCTGTGAACTGAATCCGCGGAATAATTTGGCCTTCCCCAGCCGGCTTCAAAGAAGCGATTACGGACCATCCAGGAAATAATGCATTTCATGGAAAAGACCATAATTATGGAGTATTGAGTAAATAATATGTGCTTTTTAAAAGTCTGCAATTATGTATTTATCCTATCTGTAATTAGGGAATTTTTAAAGGGTGCATTATAGGTAATTTAAAAATAAAATAATGATACCACTCAAAACAAACAGCCCCAAACAAAGACAATTCAGGCCACCCCAAACTCAGCTGAGAGATGACTCAGGGGGAGCCACTGTCTCTGGCTGCATGGAAACCAGATGGCCCATGCTTGCCAGCGGGCGAGGGGAGATTGACCTCAGCCTCGGGTGACATCTAGAGCTTCACCAATGCTAAATTGTCTCCTTGACTAGCCTTTTCTTTGACAGCCTCAGTCCTCAGAGATTTCTTCTTCTCATGACTCAGCCAACAAGTGATTACTGGGTGCCAGAAGCTTTCCTCAACTTCATTCTTCTAGAAACTTCAAAGTTCAATATGGCAGCCACCTGCTATGTGCAGCTATTTAAAATTAAATGAGTTAAAACAGAAAATTTAAATATCCAGTTCCTCGGTTGTGCTAGTCACGTTTCAAGGGCTCAGTAGCTGCACACGGCTAGTGACAATTGTATTGGACAGTATGGAGAGACCACATTTCCATCACTGCCGAAAGTTCTGCTGGACAGCAGTGCTTTAGAATTGACCAGTTGCTTATGTGGTTTAGACCTGGTCTGAACAGTGCAATGGAGGAAGCTTGTTTCCTTTGTCTGGAAGTTTCCTCCCCACTGGTCTGCCTGGTGAATGCACCCCTATTGATCCTTCCTTCTGGAAGCCTCCCTGACATCCCCAATGGTCAGCTCCCTCTCCCTTCTCTTGTACTTATGATATTATTTTGCATGTATTCCACACCAGTCTTTCCTACCCTGGGGAGCCCTGTCTCATTCGTCTTCTTGACCCCCCCATCCCAGGCCGGCATCTAGAACATTGGTGGAGAAGTCCCAGCTCAAGACTCCTGTGAAACCCTCCTCCTTTCTTCATCTCCTTGCTTTGCAGCTCAACATCCATATCTGTCTTATTGCTCTTGGGCACATAAATGACAAACCCAAATGCAGTGTATCATGGGAGGCAGTGATGACCCGCTTGCCCATACTGCCCAAGTGTAGCTCTTGTTAACTGGCACGTGTCACCACCTGGCAGTAAAAGGAGGGTGAGTGTGGGCGTGTGAGGGGAGGGCACATCTGGGCAGGATCTGGGCTGCAGGCTCCTGATCGGTGCCTCTCTCCTGGTGATAAGGCCCAGAAGCCTGACTGGGAGCTGGGAGTCAGGGGCAGATCCTGGGGGTGTGAGGTGGGGTTGGTGCCTCTACGTGGAAGCCCCAGAAGAGCAGAGAAGCAAGGAGGCCAGGTGGCAGCAGGATGTGGCCAAGGTGCCACCAGGTGGATAGGTCAGAGGTGTGTGGATGGGCACCTGGAAAGGAGCCCCCAGTGGCAGAACCTCTTTTTCCTGGTCTTGATCTCCTTGATTCCCTCAGTGGAGCTTTAGGAAAGTTGCTCTTTGACTTGATTGTGCTACGGAGGGCCAAGGGCTGGTGTGGGGGTTGAAGCAGTAGAGGGAGCGTGGTACCTCGGGGTGGCAGTGGGGCTTGAGGCCAGACCCCGTGCCCCGGGAGGCAGAGCTCAAGGTGGCAGTGTCCGCATGCCCTGGCCCAGCCCCGTCCCTGCTGAGGGCTCTTCTCCAGGCCGAGTCTTGCAGGTGGTGAGGTTTAGTTAGTTTTCCTTTTCAGGGGAGCAAGTTTACTTTACCATAGCCCTCCTGTCTGCTGTCCTGCAGGGAGGGATGACACCTTATTTACTGAGAGCTGCTATGTGCCCAGCCTCTCTGGGCACTCGGCTAGGATCCAATGCTTGAGGAATGAGGAGATGGGTGGGCGGCGCCCCTGGTGCCCCTGCTGGCCGGTGTGAGAGCCACAGTCACCAACCAACACTTTTGAGCTTCAGGCTCCTTTGCTGAGAAACGTCCCCTCATGGTCTTATTGTGGGCATCCAAAGGGCTAATGCATGTGAACGGATGTTTGATTTTTTAGTGCAAAACTCTATTTAAAAGTCTGAATAGCTGGTATATTTATGTATTCAAAACTAAAAACAAAAATGGAAGAATCATAGAGTAAAAATCTCCCCCCGGTCCCCTGCCCCGTCTGTCCATTCCTTCCCCCCAGCTAGACACTGCTACTGACTTCTCATGTCCCAGAGGGTTTCTTCTTAATGTGTTTACATTAAACCAAACACAACATGTTCATTTCTCTCTTTTTTACACCAGCAGTAGCCTAGCGAGCACACTGCTCTGTGCGTTAGTTTGTTAAGCTGTGTTTTAAGCTACAGGATGCTGTGCATATACGAGATCTTCACTCTTGAAAGACAGTCACCCCAGATGAACTCACAAGGTCCCCAAGAGCAGGGCCTGTGTCCCTTTCTGCTGTAGCTGCCTGCGGGGCGTGGCCCACAGCTGTGCACAGCACGTCACAGCACAGACCTTTGGAGTCAATAGAATCCCGTTCTTGGTCAGCTTAGTGACCTCTATTTCCATATCTGTAAAATGAGGACAAAAAGAGTTACTTTCTGAAGGGTTGTTGTTGCCCTGACTCAAGAGAGCAGCGAGTGTATGTGGTGCCCGGCACAGAGCTCAATAAGTGGCAGGAATGAGATCATGGTGACTCCTTGCAGTGAGTGGCATCAGTGTGTCTGTGATGGGCAGGCTGTGAGGGTGACTCAGAGGACCAGGCCTCTTTCTTCTAGCTGGTGGGGGTGGACAGGGTTGGGGGCGTGTGGCCGATTCCAGGGTCCTCGATTACAGAGAGCTGGGAGCTAGTGCTTCCTCCTTTGTGTCCCGTCAAAGGCCAGGCTATGGGTAAGTCTTGCCCAAGTAGGGTGTGACAGTTGCAGGGAAACTGTCAGGTCCAATCAGAGACAGGTTGTCAAGGCAGAGGCTCTGGGGAGTCAGCCAGCGTTGCTCAGCAGCATGCCTGCCCTACCCGTATCTCCAGTGCTCTTGAGGTGGGTTAAGGACTCCCTTGTCACCACTGTCATTTGGGCATGCTGAAATGTGTCCACCGAGCCTGTCAGAGCCCACCAAGCCTGCTCTCGGTGCTGGGGGAGAGGGAAGGGAAGAGGAGAGCCCCGAGGCACAAGCGTTTTTTTTGCCATGTTCAGGTGCCTCTGGTGTGACAGAGTAGAGACCCAGACAGGATGGGCCCTGGTGGACCCCACTTCCAGCCCATCACCCTTGGCCTTTGCCGCTGTGGCAGGCCCTCACTGCTCCTTTCCCCTCTGGTCTGTCTTCCTTGCCATCCCTGGAATCACTGACTTGCAGACCAACGTTGATTTCCTTTCCCCTGGGCTTATGAGTACACGTCCGGCCTGATGCCCCTCTGCTCCCTCCAGACAGGCTGAGTTGCTTCCTTTGCCCCTGAGTCACTGGTTTGGGCAGGACTCGGAGCTGGACAGAGGTGACCTCTAGCCTCTCTTACTCTTTAGTCAGATCCTCCCCATCTTTTACTCCCCAGCACCAGTCTCACCTCCTTCAGCTCTGCTCCTGACCACCTCTCCCTCCTTCGAGCTCCTTGCTATTGTTGGACACTAAGCACCAGGTGGTCTGCCCTGGACTATTTCCCCAGGTGTCACTTTCTTCAGGGGAAACAGTAGACTATAGTAGTTAAGAATGTGGTCTTCAGAGTCCTGCTTTCTGGGTTCAAATCCCTTACTAGCTGTGTGTCTTTTGGCAAGGCGCTTCACCTCTCTGAGCCTCAGCTTCCTCATCTGTAAACAGGAGTAATCGTACTCACCTCATGGGTGCTGAGTGAGTGAGCGGATGTGGGTAAATGACCTTGCATGGCACCTGGCACAGAGTAAGCAGCTGACACATGTTAGCTCCTGGTATAATACTACTGATCTCTGATTTCTATCACAGGAAGAAATGGTCTGATCATCCTCCCCCACCCCCCACCCTGCCCCATAGGACAAAGGCTGGCCTGCTGGGGGATGGCGGAGAGGGTAGTGGCAATTTATTTTAGGAATACAGGAAAGATCCAATCTATTTCATTCTACTCCTTCCAGGCCTCCCCACTCCCCATCTGGGCCCAACTGCCTAAGCCCCTCCCCAAAAGGGAGTCCCAGGCTCCCAGAACCCTGAAACATAAACCTTGGGCCCTTCAGGCAGGTGCCTGCCACAGAAGTAGCGGGTTTACAAGGTACGGGCGTATAAGATGTGACAGGCCTGGAATTAGCAATGCAATTCCTCTGTCATTTTTATCATTGGCCCCTGCAGGGAGGAGCTGATTAAATGGATATTCAACTCTTTGCATTAATGTGCATCCAGCTTCAATTTGCATTTCATTAGCCACACAAAAAGCATAATTTTATTATTTGCCATTGGAAAGCAGATCTCTGCTAACAAGCAACTGCATGCTGTTACTGAAATATGATGTGACTGACTTGCTCTGCCGTCCTGCTTGCTCTGCCGTCCTCTGCCCCTCTGCACACTCCAGCTCTCTGTTGAGGCGTGGCACATGGCAGTCTTGGCCTCATCATATCAGACCGTGTTCTCCTTTGCTTCAAGGTGGGGCAAACTTGGTGGTATAACATATCCTCTAGAGCTCCCTGCAGGATCAGTCCGTGCCGGGATGTCACTTGTAACTGTAGCACTGTGCAGCTGCTTTCCTGTCTTGCTTCCCCCACTCCCTTACCAGCTTCTTCCAGGAGCAGTCTTGTAGTCCATTGCTTGCACATGAACCTTCATCTCACGGTCTGCTTGTGACATGGCACATAGCAGAATTCAGTGTGCACCAATTCCCTTCCACCTCTCCTCACATTTGTCAAGTACATTAGTTAACAGAGGGCTTTCACACACGTTGTTCATTGGAAGTGCATGCTAACCCTGGCAGTTTCTTAGAGTGGGAATTGTCATCCCCATTTTACAGATGTAAAACTGAGACCCAAGTCCAAGATCCTGGAGCTAGAAAGTGGAAAAAGGAGGACATGAAGCATGTCTTCTGAATTCAAGTCCAGGCTTCTTCCTGCTGTGGCAGCCCGCAGAATTCTCAGAGCTCAGGAGGGGCTCAGGCCTGGGCTAGTATCTATGGATAGTGATATGGGTCAGTTGCCAGGTAGAGAGTTTAACTCCAATCTTTTTTCTTCTTTCCTGTGAGCACCTGCTTCTCACTCCCTTACCTTGAGCACAAATAGAGTCACCAACCACAATGGGATCACCATGGAAGAAGAGATGGCCTGGCTGGTTTAAAAGGAAGACCAGCAGTGAAAGAGATCCTGCTCTCCTGCTTGCATGCAGTGGGACCCTGGGCAAACTGCTTAATCTATCCGAGCGCCAGTTCCCATTTAGTCCTCCCAACCACTCAGTGAGGCGGGGATTATTATCATCTCAATTTTTCAGATGACTGAAAGTGGTGATAGATGTTCTGAGAAGGGAAGACAGTGAGGTGCTGTTGTCCTCTTCCCCTAGGGCAGGAGTCCTCTGAGCTACATTCTGACAAGGTATGTCCGACTTGGCTCAAATGCTTCTCCATGCCAGTGACCTTGCACTCTTGCAAAGTGGCCCCTTGCAGCTCACCTCTCTCCCCACAGAGCCAGTGGCCTCTCTGTGCTTCCTACCCACTGGATCTGGTGGAGTTTTGCGGGTTGCTCAGAATGACCATGCCCTTCGGAGATTTGAAGACAACTTCCTATGCCCTCAAATCTCCCCTTTCCCAGGCGAGTCCCAGTGAGGGAGGGTAGGGCAGCCCTTTGCACATCACTGTCACCCCCAGGTCATTCTCCTCTGTGCCTGTGCTCACCAGCCCTCTGTCCAGGAGCCCACTAGAGCATGTTGGGACTGCCTATGTGCCTGACTCCCCCATGAGTCATGCTCTGTGAGGGGGGGGACCTCATCTTAGTCCTCTTTAAATCTTCAGGGTCCAGCCCTGGGTCTGGTCCAGAGGAAGTCCCCAAAAGCAGCATAACAGAGTAGTCTTTGGAGTCAGATATATTTGCATTGAAATCCCAGCTCTACTGCCTCTCAGCTGTGTGGCCTTAGGCAAAGCACTAAGGCTTCTTTGAGACTCAGTTTCTTCATCTGTGAAATGGTCTAATAGTATCACCTACCTCACAGAGCTGTTGTGAGGATCAGATGGCATCATGAGTGGAAAATGCCAAATCCTGCACCCAGCCTGCAGTGAGAAGCATCCGGAACTGAGAAGTGACCCGCACCTGCTCTCTGCTGAACGTGGGTGGCTGGAGTTGGACATGATCCTTGGGGGTATCTGAGCAGCCTGAAGCATTCTGGGCCTTTCACCTGCCTAGTCCAGGCACACTCTCACTCTGCCTGGTACCCCACAGCGGGCTGTCTCCCAGTGGAGCCCCCAGGTTGGAGAGGTCCGCAGGCAGCAGAATGCAGATGGAACGGAGCAGGCCTGAGCTCCGGTGCTGATCACATCTCCAGACTTCAAGGCAAGCGTCTCTGGCCAAACGCACTGTGGAGATACTAAATTGGCAACCTGTGAAGTGAGCTGTCTGATTCTACAAAGGCAGCATTTCTGGTTTTCAAAGGAACTGAATAATTTAAAATGCAGAAGACAAAAAGTAGGATTAAGGTGATCTGATCAGCTCTCTAGGCTGGGGTATCAATTATACACACTCAACTCGTAAGCCTCATTTGTGAGATTCAGAATTTATTATCTGTCGAAAGCACTAATTGCCAGGTTTCTCTCTTGTGGTCTTATAGGTCTCTTTTCAAATTTATTTTCTTGTTTCGTTTTTTCCCCCACTGGGGCCAAATACCTTTCACTCCTGAAAGGGAAGCTGCCCGCCTGGGGCCGGACAGAGGGCCATGTTTGTGTTTGGCTCATCCAGGCACTTTGGGGAATCAGGACGGAGGGCAGGAGGACTGTAATGGATGTGTGTTAATAAATGGACGCTTTTCCTTTATACATTCTGCCCGAGTCATGTGTGTTTATTGTTTAAGGAGGCAACTAGTTCTGTGTGGTATACTTGATTTTTCCTTTCCTGCGCACCTTTTTGTTTCATCTAGGGTTAATAACTAACTTGTTCTTTTGCTTACTTGCCCATCTATGTAATTATCAATAATTCAACTCCAAAATCTTTGCCAATTGCCTCTGCCTTCTCTCAAGGTTTTCATGTGCATCAGGCACTCCATGAATTTCATCACCCCGAATAGTCTCGCAGAGTCTTCTGACCTGCCGCCCTCAGAGCTGGCGTGCCTCTCCCTGGCCACTGTCCCATCCTGGGGGCCTCCTTTACCACCAATTCAGGAATGCCCTTCCATCTCTCTGGTGTCAGAATTTTCTGTATCTTCAGTCTCCCTCTATTTTGATTTACAACTTTGTTTTGGCAGAGCACATCCTCTGATAGCTTTTAAGAAAGGATCCATGAGAAGAAAAAAATTTGCCTTTCTGAAAAATGACCCTTGATTTTTGGTTGGATATAGAATTCAGAGTTGGATTTTTTCTTTTCAAAAAATGTGAAGAATTTTCACCATTATCATTTGGTTTCTAGTGATGTGAGGGAGTCAATGCCATTCTTCTCCCTGATTCTCCGTATGTTACCTGTTTCTCTTCTTGCGAAAGCTTGAGGAAGCTGTGGCCCTTCTTGTTGTTGCCAGAAGTCTGAGAGTTGACCTTGCTCCACTGTGCTGGAATCTAACTTTATCCATTGTGTTGAGTGCTTAATGGAGCTTTCAGTTTACAGACTCATGCCCTCATTCTGGGAAATTTTCCCAAATTATTTCTTGGATGACTTCCTTCCCTCTATTTCTTTGGTTCTATCTTTCTGGGAACTCTTAAAATTTATATTAGACTTCCTGGATTGGTCTTCTAACTTTACCCGTTTCTCTCCTTTCCTTTTGTAGTTTTGATCTCCTTTTTGAAATCTTTCTTCAGCTTCAGCTTCCAATCTTTTTATCGAGTTTTACCACTTTCTTCTCTTATACTTTTAATTGTCAAATCATTCTCTACACAGCCCCCAAGCAACTGTGCTGAGACACGGATTCGTTTTCTCGAAGCCTTCCATGTCTCTCCATTGCCTCAAGGAGAACTGCTGTGTCTTTGCGGACCTACAGGCCCAGCCTATTTCTCCGGCCTCGTCACGTTAAGCCTCTCCACATGGCCGAGGCTGGACTGCTCCAGCCAACTCACCACACTAGACACATGAAGCAACCTCTCACCTCCATAGCTTTGCTCAGACTGCCGCTTCTACTGAGAATACTCTTGCTCTGGCTGCTACTATAGTTGACTTTGGCCTGCCTTCCCCCCTGGATTCTGAAGTCCCTGAGGGCAGGAGCTATGTTGTATTCACATCTGTTTGCCCAGCACCTACCAGGCCCCTGGCCCATGGGAAGTAGGTGTTCAATTAATACTTGATGAACACGTGTGTTTGTTGAGTGCACTCATGTGTAAACTTCTGGACTAGCCTTATGGGAGTCCACGGATGAATCCAGCACAATCTCTGTACTTGGGTGATTACATAAGGTGGGATAAGGGCCCACTAGGTGTGTTCATGTACATACACACACACTTCATGTCTGTGCATGGCAGACTGTGATCAGTGTATTAAGAGAGGGACACAGAGTGTGCCAGGAGAATTTTTGGAAATATAGCTTCTATCCAATCTGGTTAAATTACACATCAAGCCTTCGTAAGAGGTGTTGGAGTGTTACTTCTTCGGACGAGCATGTAGGCTCGACGTTTCTGCTGGAGCCTCTGCCTCCCTAGGTGGGCCTCTCCCTTTGCTCCCTGCTGCCACCTCTCCATGCTGCTTTGTCCTTCTCTTAAGGACAGGGTGAAACCCTTTTCCATTCGCTTCAACACTAAGCAGCAGGCTGGAGTTTCCAAAAATTCCCTCTCTGTAAATAGGAGTGGATTGGGAAGAGCTGAATTCTGCAAGATCAGGCTGACCTTAGTGCCATGGTGGGATCCATACTCTGTCCAAAGGGAGCCTAGTTTTCATACTTGCTACCATTTACTGAGCATATCTTATGTGTCAGGCCCTGTGCTAAGTACTCCAGGTATGTGATCTCATATTTGAGATTATAGCCTCATAATGGATCTGTGGACTAGGAATTGTCGTCATTTTATACATGAGGAAACGGAAGCTCAGAAAGTTTAAGTAATTAGTTCAAGGTCACATAGGCTGAAAAGGCCAAGCCAGCCAGGACTCAGATCCAGTCTGACGACTCCATTCTTTAACACATTAAGGAAGAAAAGCTAGAGAGGAAGAGGCACAAAGGTTCCCATTTGGAACTCCTATCCAAGGGCTCCCTGCAGGAGGCGCCGCAGGGGAACCAGGGCAGAGAGATGCAGCTGTGGGGGTCCATGCAGCCTGTGTCCTCAGGCCAAGACAAGACAGAGATGTGGCCCTGGGAAATCATTGTCTCTTGCCACCGCACAGCTTGGATGATGTGTTGGAGTGAGGGCATTGGTAAGGAACCAGGATATGGCCCCAGGGGTTGACTCACTCTGTGGCTGACGCCATCAAGCAGGTGCAAAGGCAGTGGGAAGACTTAGTCATGCAGCTTGAAGGTGGAAGTGGCTTCAGAGACTGTCCACCCGGATCCCCTTCTTCATACAGCTTGGGGGAGGCCCAGGAGGAAGGCCGACCTGCCCAAGGCCGCCTAGTGAGTGGGGGCGGTGACTGGCTGTGGTCTAGGGCTCCTATTCCCCATCCCAGGCTCCACCCCTGGCACTTCAGACATGCTTCTCTGGCTCTGGAGGGTAAAGGGCTCTACCAAAAACATAGTCCAGGAGCCTAGAGAAAACCAAGAACAACCAAAGAGGAGTTGGGAGAACAGGGTATGATTCAGGTTATTCTAAAATGCCACTTGTGTTTTTAAGAAAGAGGTGCCATTTTATCACTTCATGTGCCTGACAGCACTCCAACAGCTGAGGAAGACGCGCCCTAGGAGGCCTTCATGATGGAGACAGTGCTCATTTTGAACCTTCTAAATGGATCCCAGTATTGTCGCTTAAACACTGCTGGGGGGAGAGTAAATTGGCACATCATCACGGAAAACAATTAGGCGTTATGCAGAAAAGTCGGGGATGCTCACGCCCTGTGACCCAGCAAGTCTATTCTTCAGTCTTAGAAAATCTCTTGGACGTGTGCTCTGGGAGACATGGATGAGAATGATCATGCAGCATGACCAAGAATAATAAAATAAAAGGACGTGATGCAAATACCCATCACAGCAGCAGGGACAAGTGAATGGTGCATGCTCATACCATGGAGAATGAGTGACCTACAGCTTTAAACAACAACATGGATATATGTCAGGAACAGAAAGGTGAGAGAAAAGAGCAATTCTCAGAAGAGTACACAGAGTATGGTTTTATTATGAGAAATTAGAAAAACATGCAAAATTACTGTTTAGGGATACAAACATATATAATAAAGTTATAAAGAAGTTCAAAGACATGAGAAGAATGCTGAGGATGGTAGTGTTTGTGGTTACTACTAGGGGGGCGGGAAGGGACTGGGATCATGGAAGGTCATACACGGGTCTAAAAGAATGGTCAGTTCAGTATATTCACCTGGGTGGCAGGTAAATGGGCCGGTTAAGGGTAAGTTGTGTGTGTTCTTATTTTAACCTTACATGTATTTTACAATTGTTATTCTGCATTCCAATAAATATTTCACAGATTTAAAGGAGCAGATTTAAAGGGATAGTTTTATAAAATTCAGGTAGACAAACAAAGAATACTAGTCACTCGTTATCTCAGCCGGAGGAGACAAACACGAGCAACCTTTTGGTGTAGGTTGTTCTGGGCTTTCATTCGCTTGTTTGTGTGGCGCGCGTGCCTCTCCCCTCGTGTGTGTGTGCGGGCCGAGACAGCCCCATCTGGCTGTTTCTCCCAAGGGGCCGGCCTAGGGATTCTCCTCCCCGACCCCTAGCACTTTTCTATGCAGGAGGGAATTTTCTTTTTTGTGGTGGAATAGAGGAGGTTTTGGAGATTTTTTTCTCGGGTGCATGAGTGGGACAAGAAGGGAGAACTCTGTTTGGCCTGAAGAATTGGTTTTTGGCCCAAATGGGCGAGAGGATGGGGCAGAAGCTGACTGAGTGCCATTAATAAAAGATGTGGTGAGGGGCCTGCCCAGTGGTGCAGCAGTTAACTTCACACATTCTGCTTCAGCAGCCCGGGGTTCGCTGGTTTGGATACTGGGCGAGGACCTATACACTGCTTGGCAAGCCATGCTGTGGTAGGCATCCCACATATAAAGTAGAGAAAGATGGGCACGGATGTTAGCTCAGGGCCAGTCTTCCTCAGCAAAGGATTGGTGGCAGATGTTAGCTCAGGGCTAATCTTCCTCAAAAACCCCCCAAAAAACAATAAAAAAAGATGTATGAGACTCCGAGCTCAAGGAGGCCCACTTTGGAGCCAACTCCAACAGAGTATCACTTTAGTGCTAGAACTGAGTGACAATGTGGGATGGGGCCAGGGAGCAGTTCCTGAGTGGGGCAGTCCCCACCAAGCCAGACAGAGGTTCCTGTTTGCACGGCGCCTCCTCAGTTGGCCCAGGTCCTCCTAGGAGAGACGTCAGGCTTGCTCCTGAGGACACAGGCAGCACCTGCAGCATCTCCCAGCAACCACTGGGGGAGATTTGTGGAGGGAGGTGATACCTCGAAGTTATGCAGGTGGGAGCTCAGAGCTACCAGGATTTGACTATTAATGCTAATATAATTGCATTTATATGCACAGCTGTCATTAAATAATATTTGATTAAATAATTTTTAATAGTTAGCATAGTATTCTATTGTTTGGATGTATTGTGGTAAATTTATCTGATCTCTTAATTAAGTTGTTTCTCTCTACAAGTGGCCCTGTGATAAATATTCGTGAGCATTCATGACGATTTCCTGAGGATATATTCCCGGAAACAGACTTATTGGGGCAATGGGTTTGCAAAATTTTAAGGCTTTTGATACAAATTGCTGAACTGTCCTATAGAATGAATGTATGAATTTGCACTCCCACCAGCAGTAAATAAAAGTAGCTAAACCCTCACACTCTTGCCAAGATGAGACATTATTATTTAAAAATATATTTTGCAAATTGAAGGGCCAAAAATTATGATGTCTCATTTTCATTTTCATTTCTTTAGTTTCCAGGGAAGATAAACTTTTTTCATGTTTATTGGATATTTATTTTTTTGGCATTTTTTGCTCATCTTCTGTCATTTTTTTCTATCTAGCTATTCATGTTTTTCTAATACAATTTGAAGCTCTGTTTATATGTTGAGAATGAAACTTTTTCTGTCATGTGATTTGCATTATTTCCAGTTTGTCTTTTACAGTTTTATATGGTTTTTGTTTTTTACTTTTATTTTGAAATAATCTCAAGCTGATGGAAAAATTGCGAGCACCATACAAAGAACTTTTTTTTTTCAGACTCATTTGAGAGTGAGTTGCTGATCTGATGCCCATCAACCCTGGGTACTTTAGTGCGTATTTCCTACAAACAAGGACATTCTCCTGGATACCCACAATACAACCAACAAAACCAGGAAGCTGATCTTGCATCTGGGTACCAGCTATTCCTCAGATCCCATTCAACTTTTTCCAGTTGTCCCGACAATGTCATTTGTGGCAAAAGGCTCCAGTTTAGAATCATGTCTTGCGGGCAATTGTCATGTCTCTTTATTCTCCTTCATCTGGAAGAGTTCCTCAGTCTTTCCTTGATTTTCATGACCTTGATGCTTTTGAAATGTGAGGGCCAGATTTTTTGTCAAATGTCCATCAAAGTGTGCTTTCTGACGTTTCCTCATGTTTTGCTTCAGCTTATCCATATCGGGCAGAACATGAGACGTGATGCTGAGTCCTCATTGCCTCCCATCAGCTCACACATGATTTGAATTGGTCTCATGAGAGGAGAGTGAAGTTTGATCACTTGATTAAGGTGGTGTCTGGTTTCTCCACCGTAAAGTTACTTTTCCCCTTTGTAATTAACACATAGTTTGTGGGGAGACGCTTTGAGACTGTCAATATCTTGTTCCTCTTCAAACTTTCAGTTTATTCATTTGTATATTTTTATCTGTATACACTCATGGATTTATACTTTATGAAATGGGTTATAATCCTTTAATGTCATTATCTATTTTGATGTTCAAATTATCCTAGATTTGTCCAGTAGGCACTCCTTCAAGTGGGTTTCTGTATCTTTTTGATTTATGTCCCCATCATCCTTTGAGCACTTCCGTATTTTTTGGCAAACCCAAGTGTTCCTCCTCAGCCCTGGAATCACCCATTTCTCCAAGGAACCCTGGTCCCTTTTAGTGGAGAATAGTATTTAGAAGCCAAAATCTGAGTCCTAGATGTGCTTGTTGCTATTGGAGTGTCACTGCTCCCTGTTTCTCTTTGTGGACATGCACATATAAACATACATTCACACATTTACATATATATTTGTTCTTTATATATCTACAGATGTTGAAAACATATATATGTTCATAAAAGCATGAGTTTAATGCCTCTAATTTTAATCATACACCATGGGGTACATTCTGGCTTTCTCCCTTCCATTGCTGTAACTGTTTTCTATAACCGTGAGAAAATTGGCTCCCATCTCATCGTCCATAATATACTTTTAGTTGTTTGATCAATACTTTGTATGTAACCAGTCTTCCATCACTGCCACTGCCGCTGCTTAGGGACATCCCTTCCTCTCCCCATCAGTGCAAATGCCCTTCTCATCCTGTTCAGGTTCCAGAACCCCTCGCTGGGCCACCCTCCTGTATGGATACCTCCCACTCCATTCTGGGTGCCCCCCACTCCCCAGATGCCCTCCTCACCCCACTTGGGCTCTGATACTTCACATGGCCCACCTCCCACCCTTATGTATGCCCCCTTTGCCCTGCTCAGGCTTTGACACCCATGTTGCGGCCCCACATACCCCAGACCCTGCCTATCTTGTATGGATGCCTACCTGGCTTGGCTCCATCTAGTGGCTTTGGGTCTGAATTGTTCTGGAAGGGAAAGGAAGAATGTATGTGGTATATTTGGATGTACAGAAGCTTTATATTTCAAAGAATGTGAATCTATCCACCTTCTTCTTTATGTTTTCTCAATATAGTGCCATACTTAGGCCTTATTCAGTCATCTTAGCCTGGATTCCTCCAAAAGCAAAATCTGAGACTGGGGCTTGAGTGCAGTTTATTTTGGTCAGTCACCCCAGGGTGCTAAAGAGAGTGACACAGGGAAGGAGGGGAGGCCAGCACAAGGGAAGCGGGGCTTCAGTCTTGCTTGGGCCCATCAGGACGCATGTGCAGTGTGTCTCAGAATTGTCTCCCTGACAGATGGAAGAGGAACATGTTCACCATCGGCTTCTGTCTCCCAAGGGCTGAGAGTTGTCCTAGGGAGTGTGAAATCCCTCGCACCTCTGTGTTTGTGCGCACAGCTGGATGGCTGAGCGGGCAGCTGCAGGGGCCCCACGGAGCTGTGTCAGAGAAGCCGGGAGGAAAAAGAAGAGAGGGAGATGGAGGTGGTGCCTCTGAGCTGAGGGGTTGGTAGACCACACTTCGCACAGCGGTTGCTATGGCAATAACCAGAGCGAAAGGTGGGCTGAAAGGATGCGTGAAGGCGCATAAAAGATGATGACCTACAACCCAAAGAATGTGAATATTAATCTGCATTTTCTCTTAATACGGTTTATTTTTTATTTTAATATTTAACCTACCTGAAATGTATTTTGAAGTATGGTGTGAGGTAGGGACAGGGTTTAAATTTTTCCCTAGTGGGTTGGTAGGTTACTCCCAAACATGATTCACTGAGTGTTCCATAGTTTTCCACGACCATATGAAATTCTGTCTTAAAAGTATATTAAAATTTTAAATATATTGAGTCTATTTCATTGCCCATTTCTTTGCTGGTACCACACTGTTTTAATTATTGTAGCTTTAGAATGCATTTTTATATCTGCAGAGTAAGTATCCCTTTAATGATGTTCTTTTTTTCAGAAATTTATTAATGAGCGGTTGTAGTTAATATTTGTAGAGGAACTTCTGAATTATTGTATTTTCAATTCCCTTTCCCTTTCTCCTGGGGGAAAAGCCTGTGCTTGTATATTCTTCAGTTAAGTAGCAAACTCTTGTTTCACAGATGGCCAGATGACATAACAGCAGAAGATATAAAGACGCAGATGGTGTATTTCCACTCACTATGCCGCCTGCCTGTAATTTTGCCTTTACAGAAGTCCTGTGACTTTAGGAAGGAGTGGTGCATCATTCTGTAGACCACAAGTACAAGGCTTAGGAAAGTTTTGCCCGAGGTCACACGGTAAGTATGGAAGGGAACTGAATCTCAGTTTTGTATTCAGAAGGCTCTTGAGAATGAGCAGCAGTCCCGTCAGTCCAGAAATCAGGACTGAAGTCTGTGCTTCTAATGGGGAATCTTTGGTACTGATATGTTTAAACTGAAGCATGATTTTAACTGAAGCTCCAGAAAGATCTTCCTAGGAGTGAGGGGCATAAGATATTAGAACCAAAAACAGGAGGGCATCTTCTGCGACAGTTTCAAATAGAAAGCCTGGCTCTAACCACTGTATCCCTGACACACGGAATCAGTCCTCCTCCACTCTTAGCACCCCCTACTTTGGGTCCTGCTAATGGCTGATGCTCCTACTGGCAGCCACTGATGGCCTTTGCAGTGTTGCCCGCCTCTAGCCTGCCTGGACCTCACCCCTTACAGTCTCCTTGGCCACTTCTTCTTCGGCTTGTGGCTGGATCTCTGGTTATACCTGAGTTGGTCCTTCTGTCCTCCCTATCCAGGTCCTTCCAAGCCTGGGCCATCTGAGCTCTGCAGAGAGACCCTGGGAACAAAGGCATATCAATAGGAAAGAGGTAGGTTCCCTGGGTGAAGTTGATCCTGCCCAGCTAAGACGCTGCTTGTTTTTGTAAATTTCAACAATCAGAAAGCATCAGGATGCTACTTGTTTCTTGGTGGTGAGAAGAAAACATAAGTGAATGCTCCTCTGTGTCAGGCATTTTCTATGTCACCTCACTTAATTTTCCCAGCAGTCCTATAGGAAGGTTTGCTTATCTCCACTTTACAGATGAGGAAACTGAGGCCACAGGGCTTATGGAAGTTGTTCTAAGTCATGTGGCACGTTAACAGTGAAGCCAGGGCAAAAACCCAGGTCTACCTGACTCAAAGTCCAATTCCACAAACGTGAGGTTGGCATCCTACTGTGTGCCAGGCACTGTGCTTTGGGTCTACAGCTGTCTTCCTACTGCCAAAGATTTGAGCTGATCAATTGAGGACATCTTTTTGTAGGTCTCTGTTTTTCTTAGAGCATTCTCCATTTTAAGCACATTGTGCGTAGACTTTTGGAGTCTGATCCATTGAGCTGGCATGTTTGGAAAGCTGTAGGGCAGTGGATATAGAAAGACCATGTGAAATGGAGTCCGATCTGTTGGGCCAGTCGAGTCTCATGTGTTTGCTGCTTTCGTTTTCCTCTGGCTCAGGAAAGGATGGTTTGGTTTTACAAACGAAGGCTGAGGACTTTTGCCAGTTGCTAACTGCCTTGCCCCTATCAGATATGTCAGACTCGCAGAACATTGCTCCCCAGCTGCAGGCCCACGGTTCTGAGAGTGCCTGAATAGAAAACCACTCATTCCCCTCCACAAGAGAGGCGCCCAAAGCAGATATTTCAATATATTCCAATTTAGCCAAGGGAAGGCAGAACATGGATGCTGTTGCCAAGGAAACCACCTCCCTGTGTGCTGTGCATACGTGTATCACTTCATCTCTTTGCTCTCCAAGGTGGTATCACAGACCTGTGCTTGGGGAAGTGTTTTTAAAAAGGCATATAAAACCTCTTAGCATAGAGAAGATTCATTAAATGGTCTCACTCCAGAGAAGCTTAAATTATTCTTTTTAGACCCTTTTATGCCGAGGATGGGGAATTGGCTGAGTCAGTGCTATCTCTCCTCGCCCAGCTTGGTGTCTTGGTGGAAACAGTTTTCAGAAATAAACAAATCAGTATTCGGAGCTTAGACAGGGCGAGAGCGTGTGTCATAATAACGAGGCAGTCGTGTAGCTGTAACGTCTCCGACTAATCCCTCTGAGTAGGTCTGCCGAGGCCACCTTGATCCACAGGCCTCCTGGGTGCGAGGCTGCATTTCACAGGGCAGCCTTCAAAGCACAGACAAGAGAGAGTCTCTGTCACAAGGCCACCTGTCAAAAGGCCCCTGACTGGGGAACTGCGTGGAGACTTCTGCTGTCCAATCTGTTCTCTGGCCCAAGCCTGGGGCCATTTCTGTCCTCACTCCCGCGTCTGGTCTCAGTCAGCTTCTCTCTCCTCCTGATCCCTGCCGTCACCCTCTTCATCCCACCCGCCCTGATTTTTATGTTCACATCAGCATAAATCGTCTCCACGCCTCACAACTGAAAAGGCAAACAGGCTCCATTCTTGACGACTGAGAGCCCTGTGCGTGCGTTGGCCTGATCTCACACCTCTTTGCAGCCCTTCCCTGCTTCTCGTGCTCAGGTCCCTTCCTGCCTGTTGGATGAGTAGATTCAATTTGGCTTCCCTTGTTCAGTTAGTGGCACCAGCCAAGGATATTGGCTTATATTAGTGGTTCTCACCTCTGTGCAGTTTTGGCCCCCAGGAGACATTTGGCAATGTCCGAAGACATTTTTGGTTGTTATGTCTGAGAGAGGGTACTACTGGCATCTGGTGGGTAGAGGCCAGGCATGCTGCTAAACATCCCACAATGCACAGGTCAGTCCCCGCAACAAAGAATTAGCCAGTCCCACACGTCAATAGTGCTGAGGTTGAAAAACCCCAGCTTATACTTATTCTCTTTACTCGTTCACTTAATAAATATTTATCGAGTACCTACTAAGCACCAGGCTGTAAGCCAGGACCTGGGGACGTGAGTTGAACAAGACAGACACAGTTCTGCTCACTCTCTCACTTATAGCCAACTGGGTGACATTAAAGAAATAATTATGTAATTAAATTATTTACTTTCAGCTGGAATCCTGATCCTGTTTGGATCTCCTTCCCCAGTCCTGAGACCTCCTGCTGCCCCAGCCCAACCAGCCCTGGCTCCTGGGTGGGGTGTGGACATCTGCGGCATCCCCCCACTCTCACCCCACCAAGCCTGGCTGCGGGGCAGGCTGCAGTCAGCCCACGGCTTCCTGCCTGGACAAGGCTTAGGCTTTCCCAGTTTAACTGCATTGTTGCTGATCACCACAGGGGAATGGTTAGGGGGCAAGGAAAATAACAACCCTGATATGTCACAGAGGTTCTAGAACTCTGTCATCTGAAGCCTCAGTCCCTGCCCTGCCTCTCCTGAATGGGGTCTAGGACAGCAGACAAAAGCCTCTCCTGACCTCACCCTCTGCTTTCTTTCTAGGTGGGCCTTACTAACCCCACCTTCCAGCCTCTAACGAGCCCCCTTCTCTGACAGGCTCACTGGATATCATTCAGTCCTTCAGGGTTAGGAGCACGGGCTTTAGAACCAGAAGACCTGGGTTTGAATCCCACCTTCACCACTTACTACCTGTGTGACCTTGGGCAAGTTACTTAACTCCTCTGTGCCTCAGTTCCTTTTTCTGTAAAATGCAAATAATTGTAATGCCTATCTCATATGTTTATTGTGAGGATTAAGTGAGTTACTATATGTGGAGTTCTGGGTTCACAGTAAATGCCATTTATAAATGCTATCATAATAATGATACTGTTACTATTTTCCCAGCATGTCAGCCTTGTGATGCAAACAAAACAGAAACTTCTGTCTCTGCGTCTTGTGGCCGTCTGCTTGCCTCAATGGAGCTCAGCCACGCCTGAAGTGCCACAGACCTCCTTCCTGTGCGCCTCTGGAGAGCTAGCTGCTGAGAGGTCAATGGATGCTCTGCCAGGGCATTTTGAGGGCTTCCATGTGGAGGAGGAAGATGACAATGACTGTGGAAGCAGAGGGTTGTCTTGGAAATGCGCCTGTCCCGGCTTGTTGCAACCTGGGCTCTGGGCTGGCTTTGCATGGGTGTGCCTTGCACTGGCTCTCGGCTTCACCACTTGTCAAGGGGAAGGATGAACCGAGATGGGCGTCTTTCTTCCCCACCATTCTGTGCCTTGGCTTTCGCTGTCCAGTGTGAAGGATAACTTGGGCTTTTCCTGCCTTCCAGAGCTGCTGTGAACACTGTATGAGATAACGGGCTCCGAATAACGTTGGTAGCAGCTATTGCCTGGATGGCTACTACATGTCTGACAGCAGCGTGGATGAGGGCAAGGGAACTGACCATTATTGGACATCCCCTTTGCAATTGGGCAAAGAGGCTTATGTGTGTTGTCTCGTTTAACCCTCCAACAACACTGTGAGGAAGACGAAGCATCCTGACCTCACAGGTGAGGAAACTTGAGTGTAGATATATTGTCACCTGCTTAGCCGCACATTGGGAGGTGACAGCCCCAAGATTGGTAGCCTTGGTCTATCTGCCTTTGAAGCTCATGGCATGTCCTTGTATGTGAGGTTGCTCCTGGCCCATTGGGGAACTTTATCGCATCCAAGAACTGCCAGCATGGTCTCCGCATCTGGTGATCCTGGACGACCAGGATCAGTAGAGGTGCTGTGCCAGCTGGGAGGCACCTGCCCTGCCTCTGTCCAGGTCGGCTGAGAAGGGCCTGGGTCACCTGCTACAGGGTGGTGGGAGTCCTGGGTGCTCCGGGGTCTGCCAGCAACCCCAGGGCCAGAGGGTCTTGCTGCCCGTCCTGAGAAGCCAGCAAATGTGTCCAGGCCCACAGCTCGGCACTGGCAGTTCTTTCTGCTCCTGTCTTTTCCTGTCCTACCCACCTGCTCATCTCGCTTTCACACACAAAGGCTCCCCCTGCCCTCCCCTTTTCCCTCCTCACTCCCTTCCCTGGCTTTTGCACTTTATGATGTGGGGACTTTGGTGAGGAAGCTCAATAGAGTCATTATTCCATGTACAGAAAGGTGTCTTTCATCCCATTCATATTTCATGTTCCTCCCACTTGATCTTTTGACACTTTTTAATTCCTGATATTATACCATGCGCACTCACAGCTCTCATCCACGATCGCTTTTTCTGTAAAGTTGTCGTTATTGTTCTTCATGTGAGAAGTGCTCCTTGTTGTGTATTTATTAGTTTCTAAAAGAGATTTCTGTATTTCGGGACTGATGCTTCTGATGCCATCGACTTTGAGTGGTTGCAGGGAGTGGGTGACACTGTGACAGAGGAGGTGCAGGAGCAGAGGATGTAGGTTTGGATTCTCATCCTGGCTCACACCTTTCCTCTCTAGGGACCACGTGTCCATCTGGGAAATGGGCAGATCCATTCCCCATGGCCTAGTTCAACCTTTGCTTCTGGCATCAAGTAGGAGTTTTTGGGTGTAAGCAGAGGTGTTAAATTCTGTCTAACTTATCATAAAAGGAATATTTGGGGAGGAGACAGGGCCACCCACAGAATCACAGACAAGGCTAAAGGGTCGGCCCTGAGAGGGGCAGAACAGGGCAGCTCTGGGGACCTGGGCCCAGGCTGTGTCTTTAAGCTCTGTGAGAGGGAGGAAGGAGATCTAATGGCTGTCAATGGTTCTCTTCTCAGCTCAAGTTTCAAATTCCAGGGAGAGAACATGGGATTGGCTCAGCTTGGGTCACATGCCTAAGAGAAAGGTGGGGAGTTTTGATTGACAGTTGTATTAGGATTTCATCCAATGAGGACAAGGGGGCCCACCAAAGTGAGAGGTTGTTTCCAAAAGGAGGGCAATGGATTCTGAGTAGGTGGAACAACACCACACAGTCCAAACAGTGGGGAGGTGGAGAGACTGCTGGACAAAGAGAGGAAGAAGCAGGTCTTTGTGGCTCTAAATCTTTGAACAAGAGACATATTTCTGGGCCTCAGAGATTGCCTTCTAATTCAGGAGCTGGCAAACTTTCTCTGGAAAGGGCAGGTTAGTAACTAATTCTGGCTTTCTGTGCCACGTGGTTTCTTCTGTAACTACTCACCTCTGCTGTGATACAGTGAGAGAGTAGCCATAGCCAATATGTAAATGAATGGGTGTGGCTGCATTCCACTAAAGCTTTATTTGCAAAAGAAACCAGTGGGCTGGATTGGGCCTGTGAGTCATAGTGTGTTGGTCTGTGTTCTAGCTGATTGGTTTCATTTCACAGGGGAGAAGGTCTCCCCCAGCTTTAGCAACTGATGCGTCTCTAAGACTGTGGTTCTCCAGCTCGGTTCCACTTCAGAATACCCTAAGGAACGGACTGAGAATACAGACGTCTGGGACCCACTCCAGACCTCCAAATCAGAATTTCCAAGAACGGCCCAGGGGTCTGTACTTTTCACATGTGCCCTAGGTGACTCTGACCTGTGCAGTGTTGTAAACTGGTCCAAGACCCAGTCAAGGAGACAAGACCATCTTACGTGAAATGTGGAAGAAATAGATGAGATAGGGTGGCCTTAGGTGCTGAGAGGAGAGCAAGGCCCCCGAGGACTTGGGGAGAGTGTGTGTGCAGGGCCGGGTGCCTGGAGGAGGGCTCAAGTTGGCGCTGAAGGTCAACAGTCTGTACTGTACTGTCACAGTCTGTACTCTGCTATGAATGACCAGGAGGGATGCTGATTAAAAGTCCAGGGGCTAAACCTGAGATTGCTGGTTCCCTGTCGCCAGTCAGCGAGGTCTCAGGGCAGTTACTTGTTTGCATCATTCTGAAGGGGCTATACCCATAACCTAGCTTCATTTCTCTGGCTCCTCTTCCCCTTGCAATTGTGTCCTGCTGCCCACCTTTACCACAATCCCCCTTTCTCTTTTGCCCCAGACGACACCCACTTGTGCATCTTTCTAGTACTGACCTTGTTCTGGCAAGTTCAGCTCTTCTTGCTATAATTTTTAATGGAACTAAGAGCCCTGGGAGTGGCTCTCTCCCGTCTCTCTCCTCTTTCCATGTTTTCTTCCTCAGCAAACACTCAACCCCTAAAACCTTTGGGGCCTCTTCTGCTGGGGGCATTGGGCGGGGTGGGGAAGAGAGTAGTGTACTCTGTGGGTGTTAGCAGAGCAATTTCAGCCGTGAGAGGAGAATGGGCTTCTAGGGTATGGCCCTGGGCTCATAAGGCCTCTGGCCATCACTGCTCTCACCTTGGACTGACAGGGGGAGATTTGGTTATTATAATAGAGGGTATCTATTGCCTGCCCAATATTCATCTCCCTCTTCTGGTGACAGAACATCCCTTTCCTTGGAATCCACTCCATCCCTACTCTTGAGTCCATGTGGATTGGGTGTGATAACTCCAAGGTGGGCAAGTGACCCTGGGCATGTGGCCTAGGGCTCACAAAGCAGTGCATCAGGTTCCCTCTGGCACAGTAATTTGTCCAGGGGTGGGTCTATGGGCAAAGCTAGTCAATATTGGCACTTGTGTGGGGTTGTGGAGAGGAGAGAACTCTCTTTCTAGATTTAGGGTTGTGTTGCTGTCAACCTGAGCTTCTGGGTCTTCCAAGGTGGGGAGAGTATGGCTGAGAGTGAACACAGTGGAGAGGAAAGCAAAGCCAGGAGACAGACCAGAGAGAAGACTAAAGAGGGAGAGAGCAAACCCAGGTCCAGAAGATGTGGTTTAAGCCTCTGGATCCAGCCGGACCTGAAGCCAAAAGACCTATCTGAAGACTTTCCTGCTGTATGAGTCTCACATTCTTTTCGCATTAAGCCAGTTTAAGATATAACTCAGAGAACCTTGATTGATAGTGTACTTGATGCTAGCAGTGCGGGTCCCTCAATAGGCATGGCTGAGCTGCAGGCAGACTACTATGGTCAGCTGTGAACTCCTTATTGTCCTAAAAGAACAGCCAAGATTAGTGCTCACCAAGAACAGGTACCAAACAGTTAATCACAGAAGGGTTAATCATAGGCCTGTTGTGCTCTGAGAGCTTTGTCAGAACAGGCACATGTCCATTTCCGTCCCTCTCCACACCCCTTCTGCAGCACCCAGCACGTCCTCAGTAAATGTGTTGATTGTCCAGCTGATCCAGGGGCAGCATGGCCCTCCTCACCACTACCCAGTCACCAGAATACTCTCCTCCTCCCCGTCTCCTTTGTATCTTCCCACCATCCCACTTACCCTAGAAGGCTTACCTCCTCACTCTCCTTGATACGGCTCCAGTCTGCTCCCATGTTTCCATCTCCATTTCCATTGCTTAGCTTGGACCTCAACCTTTTCCAGGAGGATGACATATGGCCTTGGATCTGACATTTAGCCTGGGTGGCCTCAGTTCCCTTACCTGTGAATGGGGATGAGGCAGTACCCTAAAAATGTGAAGTGTCCCCAAGGATTTGAATGTGAGGGGATACAGTGGCCCTCTGAGCCAACTGAGACAAACTCATACTAAGACAACCCATAAAATTGAGCAAAGACATAAGGTCACCTTCAAGGGGCAGTGGGCCAGGAAAGCTTAGAAATCACTGACTGTATGTGAAGGCTGTGCTTATAAGAAGAGAGTCTCATTAGCTAATAGGAACAGAGAAATGGGGTGGCCCAGACGCTCATATTGGCAGGGCCCTGGATGGCTGGGCCTCTGACCCACCTATGGGCCTCTGTCTGTCATGAAGAAGGACTTGTCACAGCCTGATGCCACTGGCAACCCTCCTGGCAACCCTCTAATGCTCTGACTTCTTGTGTTGCTAGCCTTAGGGGAGAGAATGCACTGGTCAGACAGCAAAACAGTCTGCAAATGAATATGCTGGCATTTGGGTTTTGGCCATTGTCCTTGTGAGCCATGAGTCATCATCCTGGGGCCTGTCAAGTGTGGGCGCTGATGACTCTGCATTTGTGGTTTGCAGGGCTTGGTCACGCCCTGGCCCAGGGTTCTCAAGGTGAGGAGGGTATCAGTGTAACTGATGGCCCCTACTCCAGAGGTTCTGACTGATGAGGTTGGAGTGGGACTAGGCCCTTTCATTAAATAACTCCTTAGGAGGCCCGAGACCCGCTGCCCAGACGCAGAGGCCATACCTCTCCAGGCCACCTGTCGACCTCCTTTCCAGCCTCCATTGAATCTCTACACTGCGTGCTGCTGACTGACTCTGAGGTTTACTTGAGTGATTAACACAGAGCCCATTTTAATCCCCCTGAGAGCCCCAGCAGGGTCTGATGAAATTAAACAAGCGACACCAGACACTCCAGCAGAAAACATAGCCTCTTTGTTTGGAAGTTGTGAGCACACGCACAAAAGATGTGCCAGCAGTTGTCCCTCCTCCAGATCTGCCACCTCTGGACCCATAGTCCATAGGGTCCTGTGCCACCTGGACTTTGCTCCCCAGGGTGGGCATGACTTAGGGTGGATGTGATTGCCATGGTCCTCTGTATGGGATGACCCCGTTTGCAGTGATTTGGCTTCTTGGTGCTGGGGAGGTTGTAAGTTGGCTCTTGAAGTGTTTCTGAGTGACAAGCGCTGAGCATGGACGCAGCACCCTCCACTCCTGTGCTCCAGAGTCGGGCGTCCTCCTCTGGTCCCTCTTCAAGACTGCTGGACCAGGAGTGGTTGTCACTCATCCAGCTCCTCTGAGGAGCAAAGTGGAGAGCAAAGGTCCGTTCACTGTGGGCTCTATTACCTTATGTGACTTACAAGCGCATAGGTAGGGTGATTGTGGAAAGCAGACTATTTCTCTGGCTAGGCTCTGTTGACCTGGAGAAAATCATCTCAACTCCGTGACGCATTTTGAGCCAAAGTATACTTGCTATTGGAACCATGGGCATCATTGGCACAGCCTCACTTCTACTGCTTGTTTCCTCTCCAAATCTCTGCTATCACCTTCACCTCATTCACTCTTTGCAGTTAACCCCATGTCCTGCTTTCGGAGAAAAACGCAAGACATCAAATGGGGAGGCCAATCTCTTGCCACCAAAATTCTAAATTTAAAAACATTGTCTGCCACCCTGTCTTTGTTCTCCAGGCCTCTCCTCAATTGAGGCTAAAGCCACCACTCGCTACTGTCTTAAGGGCCCCTCATTGCTCTGTCTTCATGCTCTCCCTTCACTAAACTATTCCCATCAGCATTTAGATATGTTTGTATCTTCTCCATATTTACGATGGAGTTCTTTCCTTCCACTTCTTCCGCCCCTACCCCGACGCAGCTCCATCTTAACGTTCTTGTCACCATTCACAGCCAAACTTATTGAGAGAGAAGTCTACACTCTCCTTCCTACTTCCTAACCTCCCCGCTACCCTTCAGTTCATTTCAACAGGGCCTCTGCCCCGATACTCTTGACACTTTTCCAAGAGTCTACTGAACAGTCACCAGAGACCTCTGCATTACCAAGTCCAAGGGACACTGCTCAGTCCTGACAGTACTCAAACTTGCAGAGACATCGACCCACTGACAGTTCCTTCTGTTAACTAACTAACTGTTAACTAACAGTTCCTTGCTAAGCCTCTTCCCTTGGTTTTCACGACACTGAATTATCCTCTTTTCTTCTTCTCTCTCTTCTTCTTTCTCAGCCTCCTTCGGGAATATTCTCTCTCTGTCTGTTCCTTACCTCAGTGATTTCCAAACTTCAGGGTGCCTACAAATCCTCCAGGGTACTTCTTAAAATGGAGATCAGATTCTCAGGCCCCGCATCGCATGCATTCTGATTTGGCGGTTTTCATGCAGGCCCAGGACTCTGAGTTTTACAAACCCTCCCGGTCATCTGATGCACATGGTCTTTGAGAAATTTTGCCTTAATTGTTGGTGGTCCTTTGCTTGGGTCTTTTCACTCGTCGCCATTCACATTTCTCTTATCTGGCCCAAGGCATCAGCTACCACCTGGAATCCACTTTCTATCTCCAGCCCAGTCATCATTCTTGAGCTTCAGAACCAAATATCCAACTACCTACAACATATCTCCTGGAATATGTGCCGAAGACTCTAGAAGCATTCAAAGCAGAACCTCATCTTCTCCGGGCTCTGCTTGTCCCCCTGCTCCCCTCCCTGTCACTGGCAGCATCACCCACCCAGTTGTCCAAGTAAGAAGCCTCAACTCCTTTGTTCTCACAGCCCAGTCAATTTCCAAGTCCTGTATGCTTGAACCACTAAATGGGTCTTAAATTCCCCAGTTTCTCTTTATTCCCACCGCCACTGCCCTGTCCAGGGCCCTGTAATTTTTCTCCTGGATGAGCCCGCACCTGGGCTCTCTGCCTCTAAGCTCGCTTTCTCCTATCTGGTTTCTGCAGAGTGACTGAGGGGCCTCTCCAGAGCTTCAGTCTGACCTTGTCACCTTCCGCATTCAAGCCTGTTATCCTGTTGCCTCTGTTTGGACAAAATCCACCCCTTAGCCTGGCAGACAGTCTTTCGTAGCTTCTCTCCCATCTCCAGGTCCCATCCATCTGCAAGATCAAGTAGCCCCTTCTCAAGTCTGGCTCAGTCCCAGGGCTGGGCAGAACATTCAAAAGATCATGGGAAGGTTTAGTACATTTCTGTCCTTGAGATAAAATACAGTCAGATTGTCAAATCAGATTCCTAGGAATTCAGAGATCTTACCCAGTATTAAGATTTACTAATAATTGCAAGGATACAAATAATTGTGAGGCACAGGTAAAGCACGAGGTCTGGACCCACCAATACTGCTCCCCAGGGCATTTCTTGCCACATTGGGAAGTGCCCTGGAGCAGATTTATCAGAAGAGGTCTGTACGTGATACATGTGAGGCATCCCTTACTAAAAAGGGAGCTATTTTGGTCATGAAACATCTCCATTTTATTCTCTGATAGGTGCTTAGCTTGCACAACATTTCCCAGGGAGCCATGCCTCATAAATCCTTAGGTTCCAGGTTTGTTTACCATACGCAGTCCTGGACAGATAGGGTACCTCTTGGTAAAAGCATTTCACAGATAAGAACACTTCTGCTAGCCAAACATTAGTGTGCTTGCCAGGGGCTCTGTCCTAGCGTGATTGGGGGGGATTTGACCAGGTCATCTGTCTTTCTTTCCCAGTAAAGGTAGAGAATGGCCTGCTGCTAACCTTTTTCTCCCCAGTCCTCCTCTGCCCTCCTCTGACAGTCTGTGTTCCCAGAGCTCCGTCTTTGGCCTCCTCACTCCATCCATTACACACATGCCATTGAGGACCTCGTCTTCCATTCCTATGGCTTCCTTTCTCTAAACAGCTTCCCAAAATTCATATCTTACACCCTTGAGCTTTAGATCCACATATTCCATTATCCATCAGACACTGCCACCTTGATGTCCTCCAGGTTCTCAAACTACGTACCCATCACCAACCCCCTCATTGCTGCTCCAGATCCATTCTTCTTCCTCTGGTCCCCTTAGTGCAATGACCCCCCACATACACCCCTTGCTGCCTAGAATTCTTGAATCATCCTGATCCTACCACTTGCTATCGCTTTGACTTATGGTAAGTCAGAGAGGGTAAACTCTCTAACCCTCAGTTTCTACATGTATAAAATGGGGATAATAGCAATATCTGCTTCAGAAAGCTGTTGTAGGATTAAATGAGATGATGCAGCCAAGTGCTTATCACAGTGGCTGGCACACAGTTTAAGTGCTCAATACTTACCAGCAAGTGTCATTGACTCCTCTTCCCTGCCATTCCCGAGGGCTACTCATTACCACATGCTGTAGGTTCTACCTGCTAGGGGCCTGTTTGCACCATCCTCTCTTTGGTGCTCCCGTCTCTGCCTCCACCCATGACAACAGGCTTGGAACTGGCCCCCTGGCCTCCTTCTGTGTGGCCCTCCAATCTCCCTTCTACTTCCTTGCCAGAGAAATTCTTCTCAGTCGCATGTCTTGTTCTGTCCCTGGCTTGGAAGACCCTACTCTGCTCTTGAGTTAAATTCCACACTCCTTAAAGTGGCTTAGGAGGCGGGACAGCATCTGGTGCTACCTGTCCCTGTGCCTCCTGACCCCAGCTAACCACTAGGAGCCCTGAGCTTTCAGTCCCTCTGGCCAGCAGGACTGGGCTTGTGCCCTCCCCACAGCCTGGGAGGCTCTTCTTCCTTCTCTCACCTCCCCCTGGTAAGCCGTCCTCCCGTCCCCTGCACTCCTGAAACACTCTGCGTTTCCCCTTCAGAGCGCTTCCCAGTGGTGTGGTTACCGCCAGGGCACAGGTTGGGACACCTCTTGGGGCTGAGAGCATCCGGGGCAGGGTCATGGCTGGTTCATAGTCGCAGCCCCAGCACCGAGAACAGCACCTAGCAGAGTGAGACCCTGCTATCAAATGAATGGTGTCATTAAACAGGGGGACAGGGTGACATGGGTGTGGCGAGCAACAGGGAGGAGCCCCTGAGTCTGGGGTTTCTGGCCGTGTTTAGGGAGGTCTGATTGTATTGGAGTTATTGTATTAATCAGCTCTTTGGACCAGGAGGGCCAGGTGAGTCTGGCAGTGGGCACTGGAGATCAGGCCCCTGGAAACAGATCTAAGACTTGGCAATTAGCACTGGAGACCAGGCCTCCCATCCCGCGCCCCTCCTCAGCGGCCTCCATGGCCTCTGCAGGGTTGGCGCACACAGCACACGCACCGCCTCTGGGGGTGGCAGAGGAGTAGGTAGGTGTTCACGAGGTTTTCTTCCTCCAACAGTGTCTTCCTCCCTGCGTGAGACAGAGCCTTTACCTGGATCTGCTAATCCTGCTGCAAGGTAGTGCTGTAGTCCTTGCGCTGGGCCGTTTGTCTCCTGTTTCAAGTGGCTTGTCTCTAAGTACCTCTTGGGAGGATAGTCCAGGCTGGGAGTGGGAGTATTACACATACCTAGTTGTCTGCGGGAAGCACACACCACCACTCGGGAGTTCACTGGGAGGGTGCTGCAGGGCACTAGGGAGAGGCGGCAGTGAAAAGCCACCCCTACCTGTCCCAGATCCGACCTCTGCCACCATCCCCAAATGCAGTACGACTTCTGACTGTGATGACAGTTTAATTGGCTGTGTCCTGAGGGTCTTGGGGCAGGAGGGTGCAGGAGAGGGCAAGTCAGGCCTCATGTCCTGGCTGAGGCGCCGTGCTCCCTTGACCAGCACGCGGCCTGTGGATGCCCCTTCAGTTGTGGAGGAGCTCCCGGGCACTCCTCCCTCCTCTCCTCCTACTCCTGTGTCTTGCAGATTCTGTTGTCACCTCCGTTTGCTGACTGTTGGTGGCTTTCCTCTCTGCCCATTTTCTGCTGGCTCTGCAGAGGGAGCGTTAAGCTCTGCTCTGAGGAGGGGTGAGGTAGAGCAGACCAGGGAGGGGGTGGGGAGGCTTTCCAGGCTGGGGCTGATTTCTTCTAAACCAGCAGCAATCAAACATGCCTCACCACTGTGAGAATTAATTCCCTTCTCAAGCTCCCCTTCAGATAGGTGAGAAATGTGTGTGCTTCCTATTAACATGCGCGTGACCCTGTTTCTTGTGAAATGACAACCCTGGTCTGATTATACTCAGGGAGCATTCCCACCGCCTGGCCTGGGCTACGTGACAAAAGCTCCCTCGCATTAACTGACAAATGAACCGTCCAGAGTGCATACCGTCTCTGTAATCAGCAGACAATGCCCACATTTCCTTCCAGCCACAGGATGGGGTCAGGAAGAAGTTCTAGGTGCCTCACCATAGCTAGTGAAGTACATGCCCAGCAGCATTGCAAGTGAAAGTGGGAAGCTGTTCATAGGAGCGGCTAGAAGAGCACTGGGCTGGGAGCTGGGTGGCCAGGGTCCAGGCTACTGTTTTCTCTCTGTGTGTTTGGGACCAAGTCCCTTCTCTATGACAGCAGAGGGCTGGCCCAATGTACCTGGAAGTGCTTTCAAGTATGATACTTGCTTATTCCAGGCTGTCACCGAGTACGGCCTTAGAACCTCATAAAAACTGGGCTCACATTTCCAATGTTAAAGGTCTAGAAAGTTCTCTAGAAGGCTGAGTTAAGAAGCCAGATCAGTGGTCAGATAAAGACCTTCCCCCAAGATACAATACTGCTGAAGGCAGCGAAAAGCTTCTGTTCCTGGAGGCTCAAAGCCAGCCCAGCCCGTGTGTCTAGAGGGAGGCAGAGGAGGGTATCCAGGCCTGGGGAAGGGAGAGTGTGTTCCTTTGTTCAGATACTCTCTCACTCATCAAATATTTATTGAGTGACTCCTGTGATCAGGCAGCATAGGAGACTGGGAAGAAGTCTGTGGTCAGTCAGAGTACCCAGCTTAGCTCTTACTTGAGTGTGACATGGACAAAGGGCTCCCGGTTCCTTGTGCTGCCAGCGTGAGGATGAACTAAGACGGTGTTCCTGGCATAGAGCAGGCCTCGCTCCACGCCATCCCCTTCTCCCTCTTCCGCATGCACGGCAATGTGCCAGGAATCACAGAGGACACTGAGGCCGTACGGAAAATGCCACTGTCCTGAAGTGTGTGCAGACCTGTGAGGGAGCAGCCAGGTGCGCGTCCAGAAATATCTTTGATGTGGAATAGGGACCAGTTTCCGGAGGTCTGGGGACTCGGAGGAGTGAGAGGCATGAGCAGAGGCAGTTTTATAGGATGTGCTGAGTTGAGCCTGGAGTGGGTTGGCATTTGGATGAGAAAGGAGGAAGGTCATTTCACGGGGAGGGAACAGCTTGAGTTAAGGCACTGATGCACAGAGCTGAGGAGGACACAGGAGGAGAAAGAAGGCTGTGCGGTGGAGTGTGTGAAGGTGAGCACTCCGTGCAAGAGGGTGTTTCTGTGCAGGCACTGGGCGGCGAGTGTTCAGACCACTCTGTCCTGAAAGTTGGGGGTGCCCTGCTGGCATCCGGGGGGAGCTATTCCAGGCTCTCCACTGACGGAACAGCAGTCTTAGGTAGTCTGTCCAAGCCCCAATTCATCCAAGACTTGCAGTGCTTGTGGGTGAGTGGTAAATACTATGGGATGCTCAAAGCTCCCAAGGAGATGACAGAATGATCCTGAAGTTATTCTAAAGGCTACAATGGCAGGCTGACTCCTCTCATCTCTCCCGATAATCACAGCTTATCATGGGGAGATGGCATGGCTGAACTGGATAGCAATGGCGGAATATTTCAAAGGGAGAATGGGTTTTTGACTTATCAATAGCCTTAATTCAAATGAAGTCCTTCAAAATAGCATCAAGAAGGGGTACATCTTTTTCTCATTGTGTTGGTAGGTGTCATGATGTCAATAAGAGTTCCCAATCTTCAGCAAGCAGCCAGACTGGTTTCTGTCTTCTCTATGTTGCTCAGGTCCCTGTGGGACCAGGGAGGGATATTAACAGGGAGGAGGGTCCTGATAGAAAATGCAGCAGAACATCCGTGGTTATGAGTGGACATCCAACGCCCACGGCTCAGTTCCCAGCCTCACTATGTCTGTGGGACTCTTGGTAGATTCCTGGCCTACCTTTCCCCCCAAATGCTAGGTTAGCCCCATGCCAGGCCCGAAGGTGGGTGCTAGTTAGGATGGCATACATAGCAGTGCAGCTGATACGGCTGGGACCAGGCATAGACCAGATGCAGGTGCAGGACAGGGCAGCAGGAGGGGCAGGGTCAGGGTGGGGACGGCGCAGGGAGTCTTCAGATGCTAGGTGACTCCTGAATATGATTCCAAAGACTCGAGATTTAGAACAAGATTCTAAAGATTCCTAAGGCTGTGAGCTTATTCACGCTTGGGGGAGAAGAGAATTCCAGGGGTGTGTGTGTGAATCGATAGGCAGTTTCCTGGAGAGTGATACAAGGGAGGAAGGATGGAGGTGGGAGGAGGCAGGTGAGGGAGGGGAGGGCCAGACTGTGAAGGTCTTAATTTCCCCTGGACGTGGGGGGAAGTCACTAATGGGTTTAAGTAAGGGAGTGATGTGACCAGATCTATTTAAGAAAAAACAACCCTGGCAGCAGTGTAACGAATGGACTAGGGGGTAAAGCCAGAGGAACATTAGTCAGGAGGCTGGTGAAGGAATCCAGGAAAGGGAATGGCAGAAGCCTGATCAAGGCTGTGGCACTGAGGACAAGAACGGGGACAGGTAGACTGACCAGGGCCTGGTGACTGACCAATTGTGCAAGGAGGAGGCCTGGGGGAGAAGCGAGTCTAGGTCCTCCCGACCCCCGGCCCGCCCCCCCCCCACCCCGACATGGTGTGTAGCCTTCTAGCTGGGTGAGAGGGGGCGAGAGGTGACATTCACCAGGATAGGGGCCCCTGGAGTAAGACCTCCTCTGGGCCCAGGGAGGAGGATGCTTCGCATCCCAGGGGGTTGGTGAGGAACAATACGTACTGTCTATTACATGTCCCCCTGGCCCTGACCCTACTTACTCCGGAAAGGCTGGTTCCTGGGCTCCTTCCCCCTCTGCTTTCCTTTCTCCTTCCCTTCCCTTCTTCCCTGGTATGTTTCCCCATCTCCTCCCTTCCTTCTTCTCAGACATCTCAGGATGAGCAGCTGGGGAAGAGGAGCTATGGAATAATGTCCAATCAGGAAAAGTTACTAACCCAAGGTTATAATCATGGTGGCTCCCCATGTCTCTTACATGATAAGAAGCCAGGCTCGACAGCTTAGCTAAAAGCAAGCTCAGTACTTCCCTCAAGCAGCAGGGCAGCCCTGTGGACCACAGATTCCTGCCAGACCCTCTGGGGCACGTACCCCTGCCCAAGCTCTCTTCCCTGAGAGGGGTGATCTGTCTGCCCAGTTTTCTCCAAATAGGTAAGACCCATGTTGCCTAAGCCTGTGATTGGCGGCAAAATGCACTGGCCACGGAGCCCCTGGTTTTCATGCTGATAATCAGCTGTTGAGTGGATTTTATCCACCTGCCTCACTTGCACCATGACGTTTTCTGGATCCTTGGACTGGGGCTGTCCCTCACCTCTGGTGAGGAGGAAGGAACCCTGGCCCAGGTGACCTTTCTCTGAGTATCTGTTCTGTGAAGGGCTTTGGGCTCAGGGCTAGGGACGTGCCATGGACCAGACAGGGGCTCAGGGACCTCAGCCATTTCTTTGGCACTTGGGTCATCGAGCTCAGAGGAGGGGGCTGTTGACCTTGACTGCATGTGTCTGTGTGGGTGGAGTGGGGAGGGTTTAGAAAAGGCTCCTTGCATTATTGCTAATTTCTAGGTTGCTTCAACAGCTCCTGGTTGGTTTCTCAGCTCTTCTATCACCTGTTTAACTAATTCTCTTCACTGAATTCTCTCTGTTTGAAATACTGGATGTGGTGTTGTCTTTCTGACCAGATGCTGACTGATAAGGTGTTTCATGAAGGTGGAACATGGAGTGCCTGTAGGGGAAGAAATAGAAAGTGGGAGGGTGTGGTAGGCAGACTAATATCCCTCCTCCACGTCCTCATCTCCGGCACCTGTGACTGTCTTACCTCCTGTGGCAAAGGGGCTAGACTACCCTGGATTATGCAGGGAATCATCCTGGATTATCTGAGTGGGCCTTGTGTAAGCACAAGAGTCTTGATAAGAGGGAGACAGAAGGAGAGAGTCAGGAAGGGAGATGTGATGATGGAAGCGGAGGTTGAGTGATTGGATTGCTGGCTTCAAGATTGAGGAAGGGGCCACGAGCCAAGGAATGCAGGTAGCACCTAGATGCTGGAAAAGGCAAGGGAACAGATTCTTTCCTAGAACCTCTGGAAGGAATGCTGTCCCACCAACACCTTGATTTTAGCCCAGTGAAAACCATTTCAGACTTTTGATTTCTGGAACTGCAAGATAATAGATTTATGTTGTATTAAGCCAGTAAGTTCGTGATACTTTGTTATAGCAGCGATAGGAAACTGAAACAAGGGCCACAGTTCAAGATGCTGTAAATCATGCAGAGAAGTTTGGATCTTGTTCTGAAGGCTTATTGCTACTCAGGAATCATGGATGCTAAGAGCATGAGCTCTGAGGTCAGACTGTGGGGGTTTGAATGCCAGCCTTGCTGATGACCAGCTTTGTTAGGCAGGTGTTTTAACTTCCCAAGGCTGAAGTATTTCCATCTCCAAAGGCCGGGGCATAATGGTTCTCATCTCATCAGGCTGGTGTAAGGATTAAACAGGACGATGCATGCAGGGTGTTTGCCACAGCATAGACCAGGAAAGAGATTGTTACTTGCTTTGCAACCTAGGACAAGACAGTGTCTCACTTGGAGCCTTGTTCTCTACACCTGCCAAGAGGAAGTAATGGCAGGCCTCGCAGCCTCCATAGCCTGCAGGAATAAGTGGATATTGTGATATGATGAATTGGAGAGGAATCTTATCCCTGTGTGCCCCTGCTGGCCTGGCACGGAGCTCTCTGCCGACCCGTGGAGGAAGCAGGTGCCTGCTCGCCCTGCCCGACCAGGCCCTCCTTCCCCAGCCCTGCAGGTATGCCTGGATCCCTGCGCCCTTTAGGGGCTGTCCTGGTTTCTGCTCCCCGGCACTGTGCTCCAGGCGTAAGCTATTTTAGTTACAAATTCCTTGAAATGCTATACCTTCCCTTCCCACCCAGACCAACCTCCCCAGGCCCGGCTGCCAGGTATTGATTTCTCTTTAAATATTACTGCAGCCCAGGAGTGTGTATGGATTAATTGACGAGGCTAGGCTTGTACTGGCACACTTCGTTAACAGCTGCTACTAATTAGTGGAGTAGTCATTAAGAGACCTACTGCGGTTTTGAGGATAATAGTTTTCTTTTTTTTCCCCAAGACGTTTAGGCATACAATAAATTGGGGAGTGAAACACCATGGTCCCAGATTGCGATGGAAGACCTGGGGTGGCCTGTGCTCAGGGCCTGCCCCCAAGAACACAACAGAAACCAGAAAATCATGAGCAGGACCAGAGTCAGGAGGGCCTTAGAGTCGTCTGGTCTACTCCATATGACTCCTATAGTTGTGAGAGGGGCAGGGCCTCACTCTCAAGTTCACATTCACACAGGGACAGGGAGGAAGAACTGGGACAGGCACTCAGGGCTGCTAGCCTTGCTTTAGGCCAGGGCTGTGTTTGCTAAATGGGGTCTCTGCTGCATGCATTTGGATAGACTAAGCAGGGAGATTCGAACAAGCACATGGCTATGTCCTCTACATGCCCCAAACCTGCCACACTTTTCCAAAGATGGTGCTGCCCTTCCATTCTCATTTCTGGGCCTCCTCCCATGGCATCCGCATCACTCCACTCTTCCCTCTCCCAGTGGGAGTCCTGGTGTACCTTGCTCCTGGAACCCCTTCCTTTGTATTTAGCATGCTTATCTCCAAACGGGCAGGACTCAGCAATGGGCCTGCAGTAGACCCTCTGGGTTATCTATGCTGATGGAAATACATAGTGAGTGGAATTGAGCCTGAAGTGTGTGAATTTGGACAACTTATTGACCCTCTTGGAACTTTATCCTCACTGGATCAAGTGGGCTAATGTGTGTAGAGGGCTGAGCACAGGAAGAGTGTAGAGTGAGTCCTCAGTAGATGGTAGCCATCGTACCTTGTGCTCCTTAGGAAGGTGCATCTGTCACCCAGTCATTGTGCTTTTCTAGAGCTGACTCAAATCATTCTCTGAACATACATCGAGATGTTTTACAGCAAAGGAATGGAGCCTTGACTTATTATTTCCCTCTTTTTTCAGAGATAATGATAATGATAATTCTAATCACTAACCTTCCCCAAAAGCTTACTACGTGTCGGGAGGCAGTGTTCTCAGTGATTTACATGGATTAATTCATTTTATCCTCTTGACAAGCCTACAGGGCAGGTGTTTTTATTATGATTCCTATTTCATACAAGTGTAAATGCATGTACTAAACTTGCCCATGGTCACACAAGAAGAAGGTGGAGCTGAACCCAGCATTCCAGCTAAGAATCCAAGCCCTTAGCCAGGGAATTTCTTGATTCCTTAGAGAGGTCAATTTCCTGGCTAAGGGAAACTCCTTTCTCCCAGTGCATGCTGCGTGGGTAGCAGCTGTGTTTGTGCCACGTGCCTGCATCCTCCAGACCTCAGCTGATTGACTGGGGTGGGCACTTGAAGCAGAGGCTGCCCCGTACTATATGCTTTGAGTGCTGGGCCAATCTGACTCCTAACTGGGGAAGCGGCTGGAAGACGCTGAGCCTGGGAATGCGAAGAGCTGATGAGCTAGACTTAGGGCTGGCGGCCCATCATGATCACCAGCTGTGAGTGACTAGAGGGAGCTCACAAGCCAAGAAAGGGGACAGAGAGGTGCATGGAGGCCCTGAAAGAGATCCCTGGTCTCGGACAGGCTCCTCACAGTGCTGGTTCCCATGGAGCCTGGCTGCTCCTGGTCCTCTGTTTTGGGATTCTGATAAGGATCTGCTTTATACTGAACTAGTCTCTCTGCTTGAGCTAGTGTCCCTCTCTGCCTTGCAAACAGAATTCTAACATGAACAATTCTCTTATCAGATCTATAAGGTACTGCCAGTGCAAGGAGGGGCTCAACCCCATCTATCAAGCTGCCCTCCTGCACAAGAAGAATATCCTAAAATAACATGACTGGGATCTCTACGGAAAGGACTCTAGAGATAGTGCCCAGAGGAGGTAAACATCTGTACTAGTCAGGGTAAGGGTGGGCTGCTATATCATGATAATGCAGAGGCATAAAGAGGGTTGAAGTCTCTTCCTTTCTCACATCACAGTTATAAGATGAATGGCCCAGGTTGGCAGGGCAGCTCTGAGTCTCACACTCATTCAGGGACTGGGGGCCTCCAAGCCATTGCTCTGCCACCCTGCAAGCCTTGTTGTGGTCTCAGTGGTTAGACCTGGGAACTGCCGTGCCTGCCTCCAGCCAGAGGTGGAGGAGAGCATGGAGGGGGCACACCTGATATCTAACATCCCTTCCAGTGGTGAGAACTTAGCACATGGCCCCACCTAGCTGCAAGGGAGGCTGGGAAAGGTAGTCTTGATTTGGGGTCAGCAAATATTTTCTGCAAAGGACCAAATGGGAAATATTTTCTGCTTTATGAGCCATATGCTCTCTGTTGCAAGTACTCAACTCCATCCTTGTATCATGAAAGCAGCCATAGACAATATGCAAATGAAGAGGTGTGGCTATGTCCCAATAAAACATTATTTGTGGACACAGAAATGTGAATGTCATATGATGTTCATGTGTCATGATATTATTCTTTCAACTTTTTTAAATCATTCAGAAATGTAAAAACCATTCTTAGCTCAAGGGCCATTCAAAAATAGGCAGTGGTCAGAGCTGGCTGGCAGGTCATAGCACGTGGACTTCTGGTTGGGATGGTGATGCTGGGCCTGGTCACATTTTGTCAGGGGAGATTGAATTTTGGTGGAGAGTGAGTGGCCTCCACCACAACGTCCACTCCAGGCTTGGCTAAGAGAGGGACATTTTGCAGAACCAGGGTGTCATCTGCCCTTTCTCTAGCTAAGAGAAGAGCAGAGTTTGCTGGGTGGAAACAGCCATGCCCCCTCCCCAAACTTGCCAGGAGCAAGGAGCGGAAGAAATCATGCCCTGGGAGGTTTCTGATGTCACAGGTTGTGGAGAGGGTCACATAAGAGCTCCCCCAGTGCTAGAGGCCAGCTGGGATGAGAACACCAGTGGCTAGAGTTAGGCAGGTGGCAGCGCCCTGCAGGTCAGCATCCAGTCCCCCCAGTGGGTGCCCCAGTGACTGAGGGGCAGCCAGTCACTCACGAGCAGGACACTCCCATCCCTGCTGCTGGGGCTCCTGGAAGCTACATAGGAGGTGGCTTTGAACTGGTCAATAGCACTTTTAATTTTTTTTTTTTTGAGGAATATTAGCCCTGAGCTAACATCTGCCACCAATCCTCTTCTTTTGTGCTGAGGAAGACTGGTCCTGGGCTAACATCTGTGCCCGTGTTCCTCTACTTTCTATGTGGGACACCTACCACAGCATGGCGTGCCAAATGGTGCCATGTCCACACCTGGGATCTGAACTGGCGAACCCAGGGCTGCTGAAGTAGAACGTGTGAACTTAACCACTGCACCACTGGACACGCCCCTGGCACTTTTTAATAATTATAAAGTGACAGCTACAAATATTAAATGTGACCAGGAAAATTGTCAGAAGGGATGGAGAATCACTTATTTGGCAAGTTTGTTTTTTTCGTCTCTTTCTCCTTTCCCTCAACTACCAGCTTGTGGTGTTGGGACATGCAGAGCAAAGCTGATAGCAGTTATTGGAAAAAATAGAATCATTCCATATTTGTACAGCACTGAGCTTATACTGTCTATCAAAACAGCTACATATATTTTTGACATCAACTGCCAGTTATTCTCTCTGTGCCTCAAAAAAATCAGAACCAAAGATAGAAAAATTCACCTAAGGGTGTTAGATGTGGCATCAGACCAGTCTGGGTTTGAGTCCAGGTTCTGTCAGACGCCCTCTGACCCCTCTGGGCCTCAGCCCCCTCATCTGTAAAACAGAGGAAAATAACACCTATTGTGCAGATCTGTTGTGAGAAGCTCATTTCAAATGCAAAGAATGACTTTTTGCTTTTCTCTTTGGGCCTCAGTTTCCTCATTTGTAAAATGGATGGGTTAGACTCCTAGTCCATTCCTGTCCTGCCATTCAGTAATTGTGTCACCAATGGCTGAGTCTTATGACTTATGAGAAGGAGAAAGCTGGCCTTCAGAGGTGCTTTTTCCTGGTGGGCGGTTTTGAAGATGAAGGAAGCAGTGGCTTGATCAGGAACTTCCTGCTCTCTGATTCTCTCCATCCTTCCAGGCATAGCTCAAGCCCACCTCCTCCAGGATGCCCTCCTGGCACAGGCCATCTCAGCCTTTCTGAAGCACCCACACGTTTGACCTTGACCTCCACCCCAGCCTTTTTCCTATCTGCCTGAGACAAGTGAGTGTGTCTCAATGGGCTGTCTAGGCAAGAGGACCTTAAGGCAAGTGTTGGGACCTGGGGCTCAGGTTAAAACCTGTAAGTAGGGCCAGTATTGCCAGAGGACCTATGAGATGTGTGTGTGTGGTGTATGTTTGTGTGTGCATGTGAGTGTGTGTGTATGTGTGTGCTGGACCCATTCACAGAGCTCAGAGGTGGGGTTAGGGTAGGGTTGAGGTTAGGGTCAGGGTTACAGGAGTGGCTCTAGGGTGTTCACTGCCATCAAATCCCTCACATCCGTATCAGGCAAAGGGGACCTGAGGTACCCATATCCCCCTGCCAGGAGCCTCTGTTGATAGCCATGTTCCTCTTGGGCCCTGGTCGACATGGAAAGAACAGAAACTAGCTGGTTCACAGACTGTGCAAACATCCTATTGGCCTTAAGACCCCCATTGGCTTTGTGGCAGGCGATGCACCATATCAAGGGGAGGTCTGTCCCCTTTTCCCATCACCATACCAACACCCATCCTGGGAGAGTGACCTTATCTGGGGACATGTGAGGATATGAACCAGCCAATGTAATGTATGCTGCTAAGTTAAAGATGCCGGTCCTTGTTTGTCTCATTGAAAATCTAAACTTCTAGTAAATGTGTGGCATGTTGTGTTGTGTGACACCATTTTATTCATCCACTAATTCATTCACTTACCTATTCATTCAGTAAGTGTGTCTGCCCACCAGGTGCTGGGAATATAGGGGCGAACAAGACGGAAACAGTTCCTGGTCTTGTGGAGCTTACAACCTGGGGGGGGGGATCTACACGATTAAGCAAACAATTGCAAAATATTTGATGAACCTTTACATTGGGCTGTGGAGTTAAAGGTGGCCAGACAATGATTGGGTGTGGTGGCGCAGGGCAGAACACCTGGAATGTTCCAGGCAGAGGGACCATGGGTGTGAGAGAAGCAACGTGGGTATGGGGAGCTGAAGGGAGATCCCTGTGTCTGGACAGCAGAGCATGGTGTAGGGGGACAACCTGGTGCTACAGGGGGTAGGTAGGGGCTAGACTCTAGAGGCCCCTGATAGGGATGCCAACAGTATTTGGGCTTTAGCCTTCAGGCACGGGAAGCCCCTGAAGCTTTTCAGGCAGCAGCACACATGGTGGGCTTTCACTGGAGAAGGATTCCTCCGGCCCCTGTGTGCAGGGTGCATTGGTGTGAGGAGGACGGGGTAGGGGGACTATTGTAGTCACTCAGGGAAGACATGCAGTGGCTAGGGCAGGTAGGGTGGGGTGCAATGGGTAGACGAAGTGGGGTCAAGAGCCATAAAGGGAAGAGCCAACAGGACTCAAATCTGGGGGAGAGGGAACATCCGGATAATTCTTAGGTCTCCATTTTGAGCAACTGGATGGATAGTGGCATCTTTGAGATTGGGACACAGAGGGAAAAAAACCTTTGGGAGGAAGATGACAGATGTATTGTGAGATGCCTAGGAGACAACAAAGTGGATCCAGAGTTTAGGGGAGAGGTCTGGGTTAGTGATAAAAATGGGGAGTCGTTGGCATGGAGGTGGAGACCGACTCCCTGGAGGGGTCATATCCCTCAGTGAGAGAGTGTAGAAGGCCTGGGGTGGACCACGGGAAACTTTTCTCTATGCTCCATGGCCTCTCCCTACAGATGACACCAGTCCTCAATTATACCAGTTATATATCAATTATATAAACCATCTTGGTCGACGTGAGGAAAAGCAAGGACAGAACCACAAGAGAACAGTAGAACATTAGAACAGCGAGCGTAGTCCTGCCTCGTCCTCCTCCTCCTGGCCTCAGAGCCTTCCCAGGGACCTGGTCTGCACCGCGCACAGCTGCTTTCCCAGCATTCTAGTTGGCTGAGGCTATCCTCCGGTCCCCTCTTCCCCTCTCTCCAGCAGGCTCCCTGGAGAAGATCTGAGTGCTCTAACTTTGAAGTCTCTACCTCAGCCACCTCTCTGAACTCAATCCATCAGCAGGTCTTGCCTGGGTGACTTCTTTTCCCTCCCCCTCCCCTTCCAGTGTAGTATCCACTTTGCAGCCAGAGGCATCTATCTAAAATGGAGGTCTTTTCAGCTGGCTTTCTCACTGAAACTCTTCATAACTCCAAATGCAGTCTGACATTTTCCAGAGGCCTCTGTCGTCTAGCCCCAGCCTACCTTTCCAGTTGTCTCTATTGTTTTGCCCTTCATTTTTTCTGGAACAGACATACGGGGCTCTCAGCGTCTCCAAGGCACCACTTCCTCTCTCTCAGCTTGGTGCCTTTGTCTAGGCTCATTGCTCCACCTGGAGCATGCAGTAGGAGCTCTGTAAGTACTTACTGAACATACTCACTGAACGGGTAAATGACAGATCCAGGAGAACACGGGAAGAAAGCACACTCACCAGAACAGATGTTCCTCCTGTGTCCCGCCCCTTAAGCGGAAGCCTGACAGAGCATCTTTCATTGTCATTGCCTTTCTCTCTAAGCCCCCAAAGCTTCCCCTCCTCCTAGCATTTGATGCCTGAGCCTCAATCCAGTAGCTCCAACTGCCTCCAGGGCCTCAGCTACCCCAGGCAGCCTTAATTAATTGTGAAATTGATTAAGCAGCCCCCTTTGTTAGGCTGGGCTGGTGTTTATTTGTATTTTCATACTATTATCCTTTTATACTTCTCTGGGCGCCTTCAGCTCTCTACTGACACCTTTTATTGGGGAAATGTTAATTTAAAAATCATCTATAATGCAGGTGTCACAAATCAAAGCTGTTCAGTAATGAGTTGCTCTTATGTCGTATAAAAACAATTAATTAAAACCCTTTCTGAGAGAGCCGTGCCGGCAGATTTATATTTCCCAGTGTCTCCCCTCGACCTTCCTTTTTAAGGACCCTCGTGCACTCAGCTGGCTTCTCCAGGAGGATGGTTCCTTTTCACCTCTGCCGAGGAAATAAAGTCCAGGCCTGGTGGAGTGGGGAGGTCTGCAGGAGGGCATCTGGTCCCACCTGCTTGTGTATAGAGCACTGAGAGGGACTTCGCTGTGGTCACGTAGCACTTGAGTGCCAGAGTGCCAGGCTCAGAACAGCCTCTGCCACCAGAGTCCTGTCCTTGTTATCGCTACTGGCGTTTCCCCTGCCGTCCTCCTTTCAAAGCTCACTGGCTAGTGGACCCAGGAGCGCCTGCACTGCTCTTTTGCCAAAGCTGGTCTGGGAGATCCGACTCATTTCCCCACTGGCAGATATGGTCACTTCACAAACGCTTTCCCCTCTTTGCTCATCAACTCAGCACTTAGGGAATATAATCCAGGCCATCTAAGTTCTGGTCTTGCCTCTGCTCCTGATTCATCATGGAACCCTGGGTAAATCACTTTTCCGTGGTTGGGCCTCAGTTTCTCTCTCTACAAAATGGATACATTGATTTGAATACCACCAGGTACCATGAATGGATAAGGGGAGGTCTGATGGGAACTGGGAAAAACTGGAGAAGAGCATGCTCCTTCTGAAGGGGACAGTCTCTGTCACCTCCAGATGTTTGCTGCCACTTGGGTAAGCGGGCCCAATTTTGTCCTTTTCAGGAGAAATCCAGCTTGAGAGTTTAAAATGTTTGCAAAGGTGCCAGCCCTTGGTTAATTTGCCCTCAGATCCCCTCCCCCTATTCTGCTCTATGTCTTGGGGGGCTGGCCCCTTAAGGTTCCCAGGTCGGTTGTGTTGAGTCAGTGGGAGGCTCTGGATGGAGATGGGAAAGTGAGAGGGTGGGAGGCAGGGAAGCTGGGGTGCCTGCCCCATCTCTCTGCCTCGGGCACCCTCTCTGACAGTGCCCATGTCTCTCGGTGACCCCCTGAGGTTCTGGTTGGCAGGTCATCGTGGCCCCTGGGCTCTGGTAACACCGCCTCCTGCCTTCCCCTCCAGGGACTTGTTGCTGCTGCTAGTCTCTGGATTGCCTTGTTGGTCTTTCATCTCCTGTGTAAGCAGTCCTTGTGTTAAATTCCCTCTGCTTTAAATACCCAGAGTACTTTATAGGTTCCTGGTTGGACCCTGGCCGGCACAGTTAATAATTGTATGATTATTATTTAACGCTGTGAGGGCTTGCCTGTGGGCTGGATGGAGTACGGAGAGCACCATTCATAACTGGCTTGGATAAGCTGAATTTCAAGGTCATAACTAGGTTCAGAACAGACCCAAGAAATCAGGCAATGTGGATCCCTGCTTTTTGGAAGCTTCCAGTCTTAAGAGTGAACCTACTCTCCAGGCCATCTGGATTATGGCCCTTCTGCCCCCACTAAAAAGCTGGTCTCTTGCTCTCCAGGCTGGGGCCTCTTCCGTCCTGTCCCACTCAGTCTCTTTCTGGTTGGCGCCCCCTCCTGGCAACCAGGTGGCACTGCCCTCGGGAGGTCTGTGAGGGGGCTTGTGTGGGCTCTGAGAAGGACCTCCCCAGCACCCTCGCCTTTCCTGCCTTCTCTGAAGGCCAGGCCACAGTGAGCGGGTGCAGTCAGGACCAGAACCCAGGGCTCACTCCTGCAAGAGGCACGCACCCCGTGCCTGTCGTGTGCCATTCTTGGTGGCAGGGGCTGGAGATGCCACCACTGAGAAGACCCAGCTCCACCTTCAAGGAGCTCGTCATCCAGTTGGAGGGCAAGGAGCATCCTACCGGTCAAGGTGGGGCAAGCTACTGCTGGAAAGCCCTGGGTGGGAGAGCTAGCAGGCTCCGGAGCTTGGCTCCTGACTTCTAGATTATTCCACCTCCGTAGGGAGCATGCTTCCTTTCTGTCTAACATTGTGTGATTTGGGGACTGTCCAACTCAAAATGAAGCCAACCATGTGGCGAGCTGCCCCCCCCGCCGGTGGTCCCCCTCCCGCCGGCCCCCCTGTCCTCCTGGCGGCCTCCTCCTTCCGCAGGGCTGTGAAGCGTCTAATCCAGGCTTTTCTCTGGCGTCCACAATTACAATGTCAAGACTGAATAATCTGCCTTTATCTCCCGGGTGACAGCCCTGTAGAAACTTCAAAAGAAACAGTTTTCCTGGCATCTAATGGCTTTTGTTAATTACTATATCCCAAAGAAAATGAAATAAAGGAGGAAGAAAAATGATATTTCTCTGTGACAACTTTGTGAAAATATCAATGACAGAGCAGCACAGTGGAGGGCCTTTAACTGTTCCTGCGGCTGAGCCAGGCCTGCACCCCTGTGGTGGCTGCAGCATGTCTGCGGACACCTGCGCGCCCAGTACCCGGCGGTTGGCACACACTCCTTCACACGCCAGACACGCTGCCACCTATGCTCGCTCCTCATCCCCTCACCACCCTCTCTCTCAACACACATCCTGACACACACACGTGCTACACACACACTCCTGTATCTTCTCACACACAGAGGCCTTCCCGTGCTGTACACACCAGCACAGACTTGCTCACACAATCTCCCACATGTCTGCTGTTCGTAGCCTCACATTCTCACCCCTTCACAGACTCCTGCCCACGCACACCCTCTTGTGGGCATGCACCACCGCCCCGCCTCAACAGGTGAGTACTCCTTCATTCGATTGTTCAGAAGCCTTTCCACCCCCATGTTGTGCCAGACTCCGGGATGGGTACGGGGATACAGGCACACAAGGGGTCTGCTCAGGGTAGCAGGGAAGACACACAGGTGGATCCGTAGCCCATTTTCTCTTGTCCCTCTCTTACACTGCATTGATGTCCTGTGTGATGTGGGCATGCGGGACCAGTGTGGTGGGGTGGGTAAGTGCTCAGGCTCTGGGGCCAGAATGCCTGGGTTTGAATCTTGGCACTATCACATTACCAGCTGTGTGACTTCAGGCAAGTCATTCAACTTTTCTGTGCTGCAATGTTCTTACCTTACAGGTAAGGCTCATGGAGGAGGTGATATTGGATATTTGGGCCTTGAAACTTGGAAGAAAAGAAGAACACACCTCAGGAAGGGAGAACAGCATGGTCAAGGGCTCAGAGTTATGGCAGGGCGTGCATATCCCATGAATGTTGCATGTTTGGTGCGAATGGAGGTTAGTGTGGGGTATCAAGAAGAGGTTTAGATGGGAGAAGATTCTGGAAAGGTAGGCAGGGCCTGATGGTAACAGACTGTGCTTCATTGTGAGGGGGTGGGTTTTCCTGTAGAAGCTGAGACCACTGAAGGGTTACAGTCTGGTGAGTAATGCCAGAATGGAGGAAGGCCAGGGACAAGCAGGGAGGAGTCCCATGGTGGGTAAAGCACTGCCGCCCCTCACAGGACTGTGGGTGCTGAGCAGTTCTCAGAGAAGGCGATGCGGCTTGTCAGCCACCTCTATCCCACACTTGGGCCCTGAGAGCCTGGCAGAAGACACCATTTACGTTGGTGGGCCGTGTGGGGCCACAGAGGGTGGAGTTGGCAGGTGGAGTTGGCAGTCTATAGAGCAGGGCAGCTGCGTTCTAGAAAGGCGGCTCTGCTCTAGAACCATACGCAGTCTCCACGGGAGGGGAATGAGAGGAAGGATTTCCCAAATCTGTGAGATTTAAGACAATCTTTCCTGTTGGCCTAACGCAGTCCCCGGGGAGATGCTGTTTTGAAAGTCTCCTGTGTGAGGAGCAGCAAGGGAGTGTTTCCTGGTATTTGTGGGCCGGCAGGTTGGCAAAGAGGGGGGTTGACCACACCTGGAAGGAGGGAGGGTGGGGGCTGGGATGGGAAGTTGGCCCAGAGGTGCCCTGTTGGCAGGGGAGGAGGCTGGGCAGGCACGTGGAGACCCACTGTCTCTGTCCACCTGCCTGTCCAGGAACCGGACATTTGCCCTCTGGGGATGCTTTGTAAGTGTGGAACCTAGAAGCGAAGAGAGCCAGAGAGGAGAGGTGCCTGTCTAAGAAGAGAAGTGACTCACATTCTGCTGGTTTTCCCACAATCCTGAGCAGCAGAGGAACTCTGAGGTGGAGCCTCGAGACACAGGGCAGAAGGACCTGGGGCTGCTGGGGTGGGAGGCTTGGAGGCCGGCTCAGCACCGCTGCAGGGCTCGGAGGGGCCCCCGCTGGAGCTGTGTGGGCACCATCTGCTCTGCCACACATGCTGGCCCGGGTCCCGCTGACTGTCCCTTCCTTGTCCCTAGGCCACCTCCTTGGAGCTCCCTGAAAACTCCTCTCCTGGATGAGGCCACGAGAGGGACACCAGCTGGGCCAAGGGCACCCTGAGATATTGTGGGCAGATGGGAGTTCCCCCCACCGAACTCCTTTGAAACGACTGACGCTGGAAGTCTGAACAAAGGCACCAGGCTTTAGATTGCATGGCACTGATGCACAGGAGCGCTGCCGTGCAACGCTGCTGGGTTTGGGTCACAGCCTCACAGCGACGGGCTCGCCCTGCCCTCCCTGGACCCCTGGACATTTCCAGCGCTGACAGCACTGTCTCCAGAGGTGCTGACCCAGGGCTTGGAGCCCTCAAAGCCCTGAGTGTCCCCTGTGCCGTAGCCCTCGTCAAGCTCCGTCACCCCAGGGCCCCTGTGCAAGGTAGTGGTGGAGGGGGCTTGGGCTGTGATCCTCCCTAATTAACCCTGCTGGCAGAGGGGGAGCACTGCCCTCGGATCTGCTCTCAGGCAGGTCTGAGCGCCCTCCGCCGCCCCTCCCTCCCACTAGCCATTAGTCTCCCTGCTGCAGGTAGAGTGACAGGCCAGCTCAGAGCTCCTGAAAAGGCCTTTGTTTTATCGCCTTCAGTTCAGATGCTTCAGAGCACTAGCAGGCCATATTTTAATCTCAGGTCTTTGCAAACAAAATCGTTAAAAGCAGATGGCTGTGAAGACTGCCATGAATATTAATAGATATTGAAAAAAAGGCCCCTTAATCTTTCCATAAATCTTCTCCTAGGAGGTCGGGGAAGACTCGGAGGATGGAGGAGACAGGGCTGCAGCAGAGCTGTAGGTGCCCCGGCCCCTCCTATCTGGTGAGTCCAGCCCCACGCTGGGCACAGAGAGGCCTGGAGCAGCAGGCCTGGAGCCCCTCTCCTTCCCCTGCACAGCTGGGGGCGAGGACGGGCTCAGCACCCTGATTCCTGCCAAGGCCAGGTGTGGATGGGCCCGTTCCTTTGACACTCCCTGCAATGTTGCTAATCTTTGCTGACTGCCCCCCGTGTGCCAATTTCTACGTATGCCAGTCTTGCATCCACCTTTTGAGAGGAGATTATCATCCCCATTCCACAGATTAGGAAATAGACTCAGGAAACGGAAACCGCTGGCTGGAGATCACTGGGTTAGTAAGTGGAATGGAAGAGATTTGAAACCAGACGTGTTGACCGTAAAAGCCTGTGTGTTGAGACTCTTCTGGGACCACCTTGTTCCTCCTCCCCTAGTGCCAGTCTTTCCTGTGCATATGCTTTTGTACCTGACATTTTACTATTCACAATTCATTCCTTTGGATTATACATTTCACTCTCTTTTTAGTTCTTTTTTAGAACTCAAACAGCCTTGGGAGAGGTAACCTATTAAGTGGCTGAGAAACATTAAAAGCTGTTCAACTGCATAACCCAGGACCTGAGTTGAAGTCTTCTTAGCTCAGCCATTTCCTGGCTCTGTGACCTTGAGGCAGCATTTAATTCCATGGAGTCCGCTTCCACTGGAGAAAAATGGGAATATTGAAAGAACCCTGTGAGAGAGACTGGACTGGCAAGAATTTGAGATCAAAGATAGAACAACACTTTGAAAACCACATACCATCGTACACCTGCAGAAGAATATTGTTTTCCTTGTTGTCCAAACAACTCGTGCATTTCCAGGACCACTTTCATGACAGGAGGGCAGAAGAAACCATGGGGAGCAGGGGTGATGAGACCTGGAGCAGGGACATGGACCCACCAAGGGAAGGAAGGTTGGTGACAGGAAGTGAAATGGCCGCTCCACAGAGCGTTGATCCCAGCATTTCTGTCTCTGGCGAGGGGGCTTTGCTTCATACTTCAAACGTAACTCAGTCAGTCTCTCTCTCTTCTTTCCTCCTCTGCCTGCTCCTCCCCGTCTTCCTTCCTCTCCTTTTCCCTCCTTGCCTCTCATCTTTCTTCCCTTCCTCCCTCCCTCCTCTCTCTCTGCCAAGAAATATTTCCTTATCATTTGTTAATGTTCCAGGGGTGGGAATTCAATAGTGAGCACTAGTGGCATGGTCTTTGTACTAAACAAATAACAAATAAACAAAATAAACAAACTGGATAAGCGCTCTCTGGAAATAGGGGGCTGAGCTAAGGAATCACAAAGGGGGCCCATTTTAAATAGGAGTAGGCTCTCTGTTCTCGCAAAATGGTTTCAATGAAACTAAGGAAGTCTGTTGGCATGGCAGCCCTTAGGACCAATGCTGGAAGCAGGGGAGAGCCAGACAGCTGGATGAGCAGGCAGGCAGGGTATCCTTTCTCAGGCCTTCGCCAGTCCCCGCCTCTCTCCAGGCCCCGCTCCCGGCCTGGTCCTGCCCACAGGCGCCCTCCTGATAGGGGATAATCTGGGTAGCTCTCTGCTCTGCTGCAGCAGGTGTTTAAGCGAATCCCAGAGCTGAGGCAAGGGGAGCAGGGGGTTATGAGCGGCTCACTGTGCTCTCTGGCTCCGAGTTTTCACGTCGAGTTCTTGGGGCGCAAGCCCAGGGACTGCTCGTGAGAGAAACCACAGATACGGAAGAAGCAACCCGTCCCTCCAGTCCTACAACAGATTCCCGGAGCCTGAGTACAAAGAGGCAGAAGCTTGTCATGTTTCCACAAACATACTTTATTATACTGTATAATTTAAGGTATCATTTTATTCAAGTGACATTCAAACGTGTGAAAAACGGTTGCATATGCCACAGCCATTAATGAAATCATTACGTACAAATGGTTACGCTTTACCAAGTCATTCATTAAAAGTAAATTAATGAGGGGGACAGCATTAAAATTTTGTGCAATCATTACCAGGTCCAGCCTAACCCACTTTTATAAATATTCATCAACAAAACGTGCCTCAAGAACTCACCCAGTAAATTAAATTCTCGTCTTGAAGTGTTTTGCTTCTATTAATGGCATCGGCGTGGTATTTTCTTTGATTTGTTTTCCGGAACTTTGGGATATATTGTACGGAAATAATGACAAACTCTGAGTAATCGCTGATAATTAGGCCAAATCTATTATTCCCGTGGTATTTACATTTTGATTACTATTTCCCCCCAAAGGCAAATCTTGAATCTATTCTAATACAAGACAAAATAGTGTCTGAGATTTTCAGGGCTGGAAGAAAACCCAGAAATCAGTCCAGCTCTTATCTGATGTTTGAATCTCTTGTCAACGTCTCTGCCAGGTGGCCCTCTGGCTTCTGCTTAAATACCTGTAATGACGGGGAACTCATTATCACTTCAGTGGCCCGTTTCATTCTTGGACACCTTTAATCGTCATCTTTAGCTTAAACTGTGCCTGTCACTTTTCTAACTTCTGTGTGTGTCCTAAGCCCTGTGTTGGGGTGGGAATTAAAGATCTTCGCAAACATGAAAATGCCGTCCTGTAGAAATTAGCACAGTCTTGTCTTCCTTGAAGGCTTCTAGCTCCAGGCTAAACGTTTTCTGGGTACTCGAAACTTCCTCCAAGAAAGTGAACTCCAGGTTCTTCCCTTCCATTCTCTTTCCTACAGAGAAAGCCTTGCCTCTAAGGCCCTGACTGACCTGGTCTCTGCCTACCTTTCCGGCTTTATCTTCCCCATTACCCGCAATTTTCCTCTGCACTTTAATCCAGGTAAACCTGAACCATGCATGTGTCCCAACACGGACCGTTTACTAACTCTGAACATTTACACAGGCTTTCCCCTCTGCCTGAAATGCTCTTTCCCCTTCCTACTCATCCTATGGAACCACTGCTCAGTGGTGATCACTTCTCTGAAGCCATCCTTGATTGATTCCCAATCCTTACCCCTGAGAGAATTGATCACACTTTCTTCCTAAACTATTTCTGTTCCTTGTAAGTATGTAGTACCACCCAGGGGAGTGTGAGAGAGGGGCGACAGGGCCTCAGGTTCATGGGAGGTTTCCAGATTAGACTTTTTTTTTAGCTTAAAACAACACATTTAGTATCTTACAGTTCTGTAGATCAGAAATCTATTCCTTGGCTCATGAACTCCTTCCTCCGTCTTCAAAGCTAGCATCATCAGGTGATCCCTTCAGATCAGACTTAGGATGTCATCCCCTAAAGAGGTTAAACTTGTGGCCTCGGAGCAACACTCATAACAACCATCATCTACAATTTGCATCTTCTGCCCTGTCATCAGCCCACGTTGCTTGGAGTGCACTGTGAAATCACACGATTGTTGTAAACGATGTAACTGTCTTAGAAAGAGTGTAATTTTTATTGCATTGTATTCAAAGGACGAAAAGAATTAATTTGTGAAATGTAAACATTTAAAACCATCCACAGTGCTGGTAACCCTGTTTTGACATTAAAAAAATATATATTAGGAGAACCAAAACACGAGGATCACGGAGGCCTCTCTTTCTCCCTGAGAAGTCCTCACAGGCACAGGCATCACACACTGAATTTACCGGCTGGCTTATCTGCTCTACCTCCTAGTCTGTATGTACCACACAGTAGTCAAGAGCACAGACTCTGGAACTAGACTACCTGGGCTCAAGTCTGTCTGGGTGACTGGGTGGCCCTGTGCCAGTTACTCACTCTGGCTGTGCCTCACCTTCCCCACCTGTAAAATGGGGGCCAATACTAGCAGCTACCTCATTGGAGGTTGTGAGCACTAACAGAGCATCGTATGTCAAGTGCCTAGTGTGAGGCTGTGCTATGTAAGCTTTCCTATCATGGCTGGAGGCAGGGAGCTTGTCTTTGGTCTCAGCACAGCCCCTGGGCCAGAGCATGGTGTCTGCAAATGTCTGCTGCAGCTCTGCTGACCCTGTGGTCCAGGTGCCCCTTGTCCAGAAATCCTGCCCACATAGACCATGTGCATCACCCCCTACGGCCTCTCCTGGATGCTGGGAGCATCTGTGAGGATGCCTGTAAACAAGTAGAGGCCTATTACCAGCTGGGGTTTTCCTCCCTCAGACATGAGGCATCAGATACGGTTGCTTCCATTTTCCTCCTGCCATGGGAAAGGCACCGAATCAGGGTGATCAAATGAGATCTTCCCAGCTTCGGTGTGCTATCTATGGCTGCAGTTAGGTTGATGGAACAATAGCCTCTTAAGGAACACGTCTCTTTCCTTCTTGTCTCGCCAGGAGCTGAAAGACAGCTGGACTCTTCTCCGGGTAAAGTGGCTGATCCCACACCTGACAGGCAGAGGGCTGTCTCACTGCCCCAGTGCAGATTCCTCTTAGGGAGGCGGGGGGAGATTACACACTGGCACATTCGGGTTTTCCTCCTTCAATGAGGAGGGCTTCCGAGGCTAATTCATCCCAATTATCCTCTATAGGAGGGGTCAGTTGAGAAGGCAGCGTGATGCTGTGTAGAGAACCTTTGGGTGGAGTGTGGTACAGAGAGGTTAAGTGACTTGCCTGAGGTCACACAGCTGAGGGGTGTGGGAGCAGCTTTTGAAGGCTGGTTGAGGGCAGCAGAGTTAGCACTTTGACTGCGGAGAGTGTGGAGGGGCAGCTTGCCTAGCAGAGTCAAGGTCTCCTGGGCATTTTGCCCACACAAAGCTTAAGGAAGCAGGTATGTTGGTAGGGACTGGAGGGAGGGATGGGAAGGTGGGGAGGTGACTTTTGCTGTCTGTTTGGCTCATTCCAAGGACAGCCCTTCACCAAAAGGCAGGCACTTTGAGAGCCAGAGGGAGACACCTCCCATTCCCGCCCCAGGTGGGTAACAGAGAGAGACGCTCAGCCACACAAAGCTGAAGAGAGAGAGAAACACAGAGACGAGCAAACGCAAGAAGGAAAGCAAAGAGTAATCCAAGATACAGAGAGAGCCACTGAGGACAACCGAGAGCAGACTTCCCAAACAGCCACAGAGATGCTAAGCCAGAGGCGCAAAGAGAAACACCCCCAGACGGAGCCCGAGAGATCTGCCCAGACTTAGAGAGACAGGTGAGAGACAGGCCAGAGGCCCATGGAGTCGGAGACACAGGAGGGCCATTAACCGGTGGATACAGAGGAGTGAAGACAGCAGGATAGGGAGAGAGACAGAACCAGTCGTACAAACCTGAGAGTCAGTCTCCTGCCCCCAGGCAGTGGGCCAAGGAGCAGAGAAAGCAGTTTGTTGGATGAAGACCTGGCAGGTTCTCAGAGAGAGAGTGCCCTGATGGTCAGGAGCCACACGGCTCAGAAATCCAGGCCAGTGAGGCTTGGCTGCTGAGAGGGTGCTGGGGTGAGGTTTTACCTTCTCTCTGCATGCATGCCAGGTGCCCAGAGCCCAGCCCAAGGGTGGGCAGTGCAGACCTGTACTCTCTTGCTCATGGCCAGTTAAGGGAGCCTCAGAGGTGTGAAGGGAAGTGGCGATGCTCCCCAGCAGGGAGGCCCCAGCTGCCATCCCCATCTGCTTGCTTGAGCTTGGTTTGCAGGGAGCAGACAGCCTGCCTGGTTGTGTCAGCTCCTGGCTACACAGCCAGCACAGAGCTCTGGCCTCTCCATAAATCTGCCCCACAGAAGCTTTGGAGGGGGAGAGTGGGACTGTATGTTGGAGATGCCACACACATACAAGAAACACCAGGACTGCCTCAGCTCCCTGCAGAGTAAACTGAGCTCAAGTAAGAGGCTCCAGGAAAATGTTCAGATGAAGGCGCAACCTCTTTAAAAATGAACTGTAGGTGGTGGTTTGGGCCTCAGTTTGCTCGCCTATAAATGGGAGGGCTTGACGAGGTGAACTGGGCAGCTCACTCACAGATTCACAGTCAGTTCAACCGAGATAAATCCATTAATGGCTCTAGAAATTCCTCTTGGACCAGGAGTTCCCACAGGGCAGGGGCTGTGTGACTTTCTTCTTCGTCATCTCCCGTGCCTGGCACTGAATGGACTTGGAGCGCATCCTGAGGAGTGGCTAAGTTCTGGAAGTTTCTATTCATAGCAATAAGTGTGATTTACTGGGTTCTTGCCACAGGTCAGGCATATGGCTGAGGGTAGGCACCACTGTATCTAAACCTGGCAGCGGCTCTAGGGTTGGGGACTCTCACGATCCATTTTACAGTTAGGAAACTGAGACCCGTTGTGCAAAGTGATCCCCCAAGATGGTACATCTTGGAAGCGAAGCAGCTGGTATTTGTACTCAAGTCGCCTGGATCTAGATTTGGAGATTCATAGTGCAACTTCTCATGAAACAGTTTTTTAATTGGCACAAAAATTTTCATACCTATGACCTCATTTGCTTTGCAAAACTGTGAAATCCAAGCCACCACCCTCTCTCCTGGCTGTTGCAGCACCCTCCCTCTGGTCTCCTTGCCTTCAGTGCAGCCTCCTGCCATCGACTCCCACATAGCAGCCAGGGTGACCTTTTCAAAATGCAAGTCTCATTAGCTGGCCCTGCAGAAGAGAACTAGGGCTTTCATTGCTTGTGGGATAAAGATGCACTCCTGATGGCAGCCTGTGAGGACCCACAAAGCACAGTGTGTCTTAACCTGCAGCCACAGCTCATTAAGGGGCTGGGAAATCAACGTCGTGGCTGGGGACCTGCATTTTCTGAAATCAAAGTGATAGAGCAGGCTAGAATAGAAACAGAACAGAAACCCTCAGAGTGGGTCACATTTAAGTGGCAAGAGTCACTTCATTTCATCAATCTTTTAAAATTGATGTACGCAGGTAATTATACGTGTGTGTACATGTGTGTGTTCTATGTTCTGGGTCTCCATGCAAAATGTATTTCTCACAGCACTGACAAACACTTAGGAAGCCGCTGGTCAGGAGCTCCTGGCATAGCCTCATCTGGCCCACCCCCTCTCTGGGCCTCTAGCCACAGCGTTCAGCTTTAAGCACTTCCAGCTTTCAGTCAAGGACACAAGGCTTTTTCCTGGAATGTTCTTCTTGCCTCTTCATTTAGATAGCTCCACCTCATCCTTTGCATCTCAACTCAGGCGCTGCTTCCTCAGCACGTCCCCTCAGCCATCTGCCTGCACGGCACATGGGCCTCCTTCCTCTGCCAGCCCTTACCACTGCTGCAATCTGACACTTGTTCATGAGCTTCTCCAATGAATGTCAGCCGCCCCAGCTCGTCTCTGTGCTCCATGAGGGGGTTACGCAGGGGAGGACAGCCTATCTAGTTGCCCCAGGAGGGCCAGAAAAGGCCCGTCTTTGCTTGCCACCATTCCCTGTGCCTAGCACCATGCCTGGAATAGAGTAGGTGTTCCACACACACGTGTAAAATGAATCAATTGTGAAGGGCAAACTATTGTTATGATCTTTACAGGGGAGGAATCTGAGGCCCAGGGGGGTCTTGGAGTGACTGGCTGGAGGCCCCAGCCAGATGGCTCTCTAGGAACCCTTCTGCCCTACACTCCCACGAGTGCCTCCATGGGCATCGCAGGGTCCATGAGGTCTGGTTCAGGGTGTTAGCCCTGACCCTCCCCTAGCCCCGTCCTTCTCACCTTCCTGGGCACCAGCTCCCTCCCATGGGGCTTCCTGGCTATACACTCAGTGTTTCTTCATCTCATAGTGTTTCTTCTCCCTCTCCAGCTGGCTGAGCACAATGCATGGGGTGGCTGGAGGAGGCACAGCTCAGAAAGCGACAGTGACAATATCAAGAGTGAAAAAGATCAATGAAGCCCATGAGCTGATTTGTGAAACTGATTCAGTTAGGAACCTCCCTGGGGCAGACTCTCTCAGGCTGACAGACCGGCAGCCTGCGGTCATGGGGCACTCGCCAGCCCCCAGGGTGGGGTGGAGACCACTTTGCCTGGCTCTGTGCACAGAGAGGGGAGGCAGGGAAGTGGCACTTAGGATGCACAGACAGGGCCGAGCTGGGACCCTGGCCTGCTTTCCCTATGCTTTTGCGTGGAAGCATCCCAACAAGCCTGGGGGCCTGGGTGGCTTGGTCTGACTTGAGAATAAGACACTAGTCTCCTGTGCAGGATCACCGACTGGCAGGTGCAGACCGTGTAGAGCTGGGCTTGGCACCCAGGCCGGTTTGTTCCCGCTGTGTTCTGGCCCCTTGTTGTTTTGCTCCCATCTCTGGCTTCAGCATCTGCATTTGTTTTCCATTTTTCAGGCTCCAGGCTCCTCCTCCCCCTCACCAGCCCACCCCCACCCTGACTAGATATAATCAGATTACCTCTCCAGTAACTGGACACCCCTGCCTTGGCCTCAGGACTTTCTTTCATGGTCTGTCCCCAGGGCAGCTCTAGCCAGAATATCCTTGTACTTCAGAATCCATCCCCTCTTCCTGCCCCTGGGTGGGGGCTCGGGGAGTAGAGTTTGGGCAAAGGCTCTTGTGTGTGTAGGGAAAATGGAGGCTGGGAGGTCACAGACATGAGGTCAGCTTCTCCAGGGTGCAAGGGTAAGGAGTGCCTTGAACGCCGGGCTGCGGAATTTGGTCTTCCTCAAACACCACCTTTAGCAGGGAAGGGAAAACCCCCAAAGACCAGGCAGCCATGGGGTGCTGCATTTCCGGATGGAAAAAGAGGGCCACGCAGGGGCAACACCTGGAGCTGCAGGTGTCCCGGAAGGAGCACGGATGCATGGGCGAGGGGCGTGGGGGGAGAGAAGGGCTTCTCAGCAGATGAGGCCTTGGTGCTAGGTCAGGAAAAGCACAGGGGAGCCTGGAGGGGAGAGAGTATTTCAAGGAGCTCCGGGGGTGCTCAGAGGCCTGGGCCAGAGATGGGGCTGCAGAGGAGGGGAGAGGAACTGACCCTCAGACAGGGCCTGGTACCTTGTACCCAGGTCTGCTTTCTTCCTTAGAGCAAATCTGTGCCAAATCTATAATTAATTTAAACACACACACACATGCAAAAACAGGCTCAGAGTCACACAGCCGTCAGTGGTAGAGTTAGGATTTACACCCAAGTCTGTGGGACTTCAGAGCCTGGGATCCTTCCATGGGCTAATTGCCAAAACCTCTATGGTTCTGGAAGTCTGTGAGCAGAGTCAAGGAGACCCACCAGCCTTGAAAGGCAGGACAGCATGGTGGTGAGGAGCACAGGTTTTAAAATCAAACTGTGTTCACTCTCCTGGCTCTGCAACTTGCTTGCTTTGTGGCCTTGGCAGGCTGGGTGGCCTCTCTGGGCCTTACTTTCTTCCTCTGCAAAATGGGCTAATAGCAGTAGCTACTTCACAGGGTTGTTGTGAGGATTAAATAAATGTGCACAAAGGGACAATTGAGAACTCAGTAAGTGCTAGCCCTTGCTGCTTGGGATGGAGCCAGTGTCTCAGGGTCGGGCTGGGGAAGGCTGCAGGCAGAAGCAGATCTCTGGTTAGTGCTCTCTGCTGTGCCCCCACCACCCCCAGCTCTGTGAGTCTGTGCTACCTGAGATGGTGGGACCCAGCCTGTCTGGCTGCAAAAAGAGTCTCACACAAAGGAGAAATGACTGTCCAGCTCCAGAGTTGAGTCCTGCAGCCTCTTTCCATTTAACAGATTTGGAGAGTGAGGCTCAGCCGGGTCACAGCCAATCTGCTCGGCGACTTTGGGCAAGTCCATCCTAGAGCCCTACCCTAGACCCAGGTTCCTGAGTCCTGCTTCAGAGTCTCCACTTGGCCCCCAAACTGGATAAGTGTTTTCCAGGCAGACACCATCCTCACGGCAGAAACATTTCCTGTCATCTTATTTGCAATTGCTTATGAGAAGCAGGGCTGCTCTCCCTTGCTAAACCTCGTCCTTGTCTCTAATTCATTTCCAGGAGCTGGGGCTGAGGCTTCTGCCATCTCTGTGAATATCAGCAATTACTTCGCAGTTACTTCCCAGCTGGAAAGCATCTCATGGAGATGGGGCTCTGGAAGCTAGAAGAAGCCATAAGGATGATTTTTTTTCTTTTTTGTCTGAGGAAGATTGGCCCTGAACTAACATCTGTTGCCAATCCTCCTTGTTTTTTGCTTGAGGAAGGTCAGCGCTGAGCCAACATCTGTGCCAATCTTCCTCTATTTTGTATGTGGGATGCCTCCACAGCATGGCTGACGAGTGGTTTAGGCCCGGGGTCTGAACCAGTGAACCTGGGCTGCCGAAGCGGAGCACGCCCAACTTAACCACTAAGCCACGGGGCCAGCCCCCATAAGGATGATCTTTTGATCTGGTGTGAACCTTGCTGAAAGGTACACATGCTCTGTTATCCCTGTTCCAACTTGAGGGCTCTGGTGGGTGACATATGACTGTGTCCTCTTCTTCTTCACCTGGCCTCCAGCCCAGCTGGGCCTCCAAGCACAGGGCCTGCTGCAGGTCTCAAACGCCTCAGAGGAGCGAGGGTGTGTATGTGTGTGTGGGGTGGGGGTGGGGGGGCGAGGGTGGGCAGAAGAACCTTTGTTGTAATCTCAGTAAATGACAACTCCATCCTTATGGCTTAGGTCATAGGCCTAGGGTCATCCTTGGCTCTTTCTCCTACACCACAAATCCAAACCTCTAATTTGTTTCAACTCTGCCTTCAGAACACACCCAGAATCTGATGTTTCTTGCCGTCTCCACTGCTCCCATCCTAGTCCAAGCCAACATTATCGCTCTCCTGGACTACGTCAATGACATCCTCACTGGTCTCCCTGACCTCACCCTTTGCCCCTACAGCCCACATGGGAGCCAGAGTGACTGTTTTAGAATTCCATTTTAATGTATACTGCCGTGCATTTTAAAAAGTGTTTTCTTTCGGGGCTGGCCTTGTTGCCGAGTGGTTAAGTTCATGTGCTCTGCTGCAGGCGGCCCAGTGTTTCGTTGGTTCGAATCCTGGGCGCGGACATGGCACTGCTCATCGGGCCATGCTGGGGCAGCGTCCGACATGCCACAACTAGAAGGACCCACAACAAAGAATATACAACTATGTACTGGGGGGTTTTGGGGAGAAAAAGGAAAAAAATAAAATCTTTAAAAACAAAAGTGTTTTCTTTCCTCCTGGGGATTACACCATACATCCTTAACTTTTTATAGTTTAGAGTTGAATTTTACCACTTTACATAAAGTATAAAACTCTTGCAAACATTTGTCATCCCCCAGCCTGTGTGCTATAGTTTTTATAGGTACTACATCTGCATACATTATCAACTTCATGAGACAATGCCATCATCTTTGTTTTAAACAGTTATATGCATAGTAAAGGAACTAAGAGGGAAAATAGTCTTATACTTTTATATATTTACCTACGTATTTACCGCCTGATGCTGTGCTTTCTTTCTGGAAGATCCAAGGGCCCAACTCGTGTCATTTACCTTCAACTTGAAGAACTTACGTTAGTATTTCTTACAGTTCGGGTCTTCTGGTGACAAATTTTCTAAATTTTCTTTTAAACAAAAATGTCTTTATTTTGCCCTCCTTATTGAAGAATATTTTCTCTGGATCTAGAACTCTGGGTTGGCAGGTTTTCTCCCGTCAGCTCTTTCATCATGTTGTTGTGTTTCTTTTGGCCTCTATGCTTTCTGATGGGGGAGTCTGTGGCTATTTGAATCTTTCCGCTTCTCTTAATGTGTCTTTTTTCTCCCGCTGCTTTCAAGGTTTTCTCTTTATCTTTGATTTTCAGTAGCTTAAATATGAGCCACTGTGTAAATTTATCTACTTCATTAAGTTTGGAAAGTGAAGTGTCTTTTTCCCCCATTATCTCTTCAAATATTCTTTTGCTCTTTTCCTCCTCTCTTTTCTTTCTAGGACTTCAATTACGCATATGCTAGACCTTTCCTATTATCCCACAGGTTCCTGAGACTTCAGTTTTTCAGTCTCTCTCTCTCCCCAACTTCTTCCTCCCTCTCTCACTCCTTTAGATTAAATGGTTCCTATTAATCTACTTAAGCTCATTGACTGTCATCTCCATTCTGTTTTAAGCCCATACAGTGAAATTTTAAAACATTTTAGATATTGAATTTTTCAGTTCTAGAATTTCTACCTGGTTCTTTTCATAGTTTCTGTTTCCCTTTAGAGATTTCTTCTCTCTTCGCTCATTAAGAGTGTATTCCCTTTGGCCTTGTTGAGCAGAGTTATGAGGCTGCTTTACAGTACTTGTCTGACTGTTCCAACTTTGAGGTCATCTCAGGATTGGACTCTGTATTATCATTTTCCTTGAGGATGGATCATACTTTCCTGATTCTCTATATGTTGATTTTGGATTATATTCCGGACATTGAAAATGTTACGTTGTAGAAATTTTGGAATTTGTTATACTCTTCCAAAGAGTGCTGATGTCTTTGTTTAAGCAGGCAATTCACTTAGACTCAAACTACAAACAGTGTCACTTGCAGTAGGCAACGTCTCAGTCACAGCTCAGCTCTTTCAGCCTTAGCTGCAAGTTGTCTTGAGTCTTCTCTGTGTGTGTGTGGTTCAGGGGTTGAGCAGAGACTTGGTTAGATTTTACTAACTGAATTTGGGCCTTTTCTAGTACTTTTCTTTTTTTTTTTCTGAGGAAGATTAGCCCCGAGCTAAGATTGCGAATCCTCCTTTCTTTTTTTTCTGAGGAAGACCGGCCCCGAGCTAACATCTGTGTCCATTTTCCCCTACTTTCTATGTGGGACGCCTACCACAGCATGGCGTGCCAAGCGGTGCCATGTTTGCCCCTGGGATCTGAACCGGTGAACCCCGGGCCACTGGAGCAGAATGTGTGCACTTAACTCTTGCGCCACTGGGCCGGCCCCTCTAGTGCTGTTCTTCCAGGATTTCCCCCTCATTTTCCAGTAGTTCTGGCCACTCTAGGTTGTGTCCTCTGGTTCTTCAGGCCAGAAGAACAGCTTTTTCTGTTGGACTTTTCATGTCCTGCCCTGTGCCACAACTGCAGCCTGCCCCCTGGATAAAGCCATAACAGTGGGAAACTTAGCACATGCTCACCCCTTCTTCTACATTTTCACATCCAAAGCCTGCCTGTTTTTGGTCATTTTTCAGAACCCTCTAGTTGTTGTTTTCTGTGTTATATCCAAAGTTTACAGGTGTTGTCTGTGGGAGGGCAGATCTGTTAACAGCTTACTCCACTGTATTGAAAGTGGAATGCCTGGAATGTTCTTTCTAGAATTTTTCAGACCTTATCACTCTTCTCAATTTCCCCCACTCCTAATGGTTCCTATTTCACTCAAAAGCCAAAATCCTTACCAGGGCCTACAAGGACTTGAATGACCTAGCTCTGACCTCGTGTCTACCTTTGCTCACTCCATTCCAGCCACACTGGTAGCCTCAAGCGTACCTGCCTCATACACACTCTTGCAAGAGAGCTCCCTGGCCTACCTGGCCCTGCAAACTGGCCCCTGCCCGCCTCCTCGAGCCTCATCCTTAACTGCTTCCCAGACTCTTGACACTCCTAGATACTCCTGCTGGCCTGTGGTCATTCAGTCCTGGGTCATAGCATGTTCTTTTCCACCTCAAGGCTGTTTCCTTTGCCTATAACACCCTTCCCTTGACATTTCTTCTGTATCATTCTTTCTAATCCTTACCTCTCACAGCAATGACTGCTGCTTGGAGTCCTTCCCTGATGACCCTACTCCCCTCACCTCTACCCCCCCCCCCCGCCCCCGCCCACACAGCTAGGCAACGTGATTTCTACTCTCGGGGCACTTTATGCTTCTTCACAGCGTACTACACACTTGTAATAATTTGTTTGCATATTGGTAATGCTTTGTTTGCTCACTAATCATAAGTGCTATGAGGGCAAGTATCCCATCTGTTTTACTCATTCCTCCATCCCAGGCACCAAGTTCATACTAGGCACTCAGCAGACGCCTAACAACTGGTTATCACGACCCAGGCTAGGCTTGGAGGCTGTTGTGTACACATACTCACGATGGCCTTGTGTAGGTATTACATCTCCATGTTGCTCTTGGAGAAATGGAAGCTCTGAGAGGGTAAATGACTTGCCCAAGGTCACAGGACTAGAAATTCTAGCTGGGAATTTCACAGTGGGAGTTCAGACCGGGGAGAGAGACCGTAGATTGTCCCCAGCCTCAGCCTTCTGGACACACTTCCTCTTTACTGCACTGGCTGGCTGCAGCTATGAGGGCCAGGCAGACTTTCTCTCTTTTTTTCAGTATTTTCTCCCAGGGTTCATAAGTGGGTTCCCCTTGCTGAGTTGGAGGGTACTGGCTCATGTGAACACCGTGTTTTATATGGCAATGGGGCAAGGCACTGATGCTATATGGCACGGCAGGACAGCCACTGGGCCCCTACTTGAAAGACCTGGTTCTCTTCTCCCTCTGCCAAGACTGCTTGTTTGTGGCCCATCAGTCTCTCCCAGGGCAGAGCTGAGCTGCCCTCAGGGCACATCCAGGCCAGCACCCACTCCCTGCTGGTGAGGAACCTGAGGCCCTCAGGAGAAGGTGATAAAAACTCCCTCTCGGGGCTGGCCTGTGGCTAAGTGGTTAACTTTGCATACTCTGCTTTGGCAGCCCAGGGTTTTGCCGGTTCGGATCCTGGGCCTGGACATGGCACTGCTTGTCAGGATACATTGAGGCAGAGTCCCACATGCCTCAACTAGAAGGACCCACAACTAAAATATACAACTATGTACTTGGGGGATTTGGGGAGAAAAAGCAAAAAAAAAGAAAACCAAAAAAAAAAAAACAGCACAAAATCTCTCTCCCCATGCAACACCACTTTCGCATTCTCCAGCTCTGGGATGAGTGTCCTTCCTGCTGGAAGTGCTCTGGAGACTGTGAAATGATCTTAACTAACTGCCATTTAAAATATTTGTGTCGTTTCCATTGACAGATGATTGGTTTATTAAATGGTTTATCCTTACAATAGAATACTATATAGGCATCAAAAATGATGATGTAGGAGAATTAAGGATATGAAGACATGTTTAAGCTGTTATGTGAAAAAAATGGGTTCCAAATAGCCTATGTTCCCATTTTTGCGAAAAACATATACCTGCATAAGTAAATAATGTATACTATACATAGGAAAAAACCTGGAAAATCTACATACGATGACAGTTTTCAATGATGATGGGATAAAGGGTAACTAATAAAAAATTTCTATTCTTCTCCAAATCATTTCAAACAGTATGCATTACTTTTGTAATCAAATTAAAAACAAATAAGCATTATTTTTAAAAGGAAAAAAAAACCCCAAAACCAAATACAAAGGAGCCGAGTCTTTTGGGGATTCTGGAAGTTCCTGCTCTCTCCAGGGCCTGGGCAGTCCTCTCTGGGGAGGACTGAGGGCTCTGGGGCAGAAGGAGCTCTGCAGGCCACCAGCCTGCAGAGGAGCACACGGACCACGTCGTGAAGGGCACCACGCCCTGGATCCCAACACTGGAGCCCTCAGGGAGTGCCACAGTCCGCAGCCAAGACCCTGGCCTTCTGGAGGGTCTGCAAAGCATCTGAGGAGCTCAGTTCTTTCCTCTCTCCTTTTATCTCGTGCTCTGTGCCTCAATTCCAGAAGCCAGTTCCAGTTCAGAAGGTTCCTGAGCATGATGGTGATGTGGGGGGCCTGAGGACGCTGCCTTTTACAGCTATGCTCACTTTCAAGGCCTTTTCAAAGAAGGCAGCCTGCTCTGTTCCTCCCTACTCTGGGGCCCAGAGGGCCCACTACCCAGTGCAATATGGGTGGATGGATGGAGGTGTGTGATGGCCTTAGGAGACGTCACTGGAGTCCAGCTGTGCATGGACCCTATTGCCACAGACAGAAGGATGGCCCCAGCCACCACTCAACCCAACTTTCTCAGTCTATGGAAGAGAAGCCAAAGTCCAGAGAGGGCAAGGACAGGCCCAGAGTCACACAGCAAGTCAGCAACTGGAACTCAGGGATTGTGACTCCTAGGCCTGTCTTTCTGTTTTCTCCTGAGGAAAATTTGCCCTGAGCTAACATCTGCTGCCAATCTTCCTCCTTTTGCATGTGAGCTGCCACCACAGCATGGCCACTGACAGACAAGTGGTGTAGGTCTGTGTCTGAGAATTGAACCTGCTCCTCCAAAGTGGAGCATGCCGAATTTAACCACTAGGACATCAGGGCTGGCCCAGGCTGGGTTCTTTAAACATACAAACTTGAAGTTGAAGTGTCAATCATGGGTTTGGCCCTTTATATAAAAAAGATCTGAGGGCTGGCCCCATGACCGAGTGGTTAAGTTCCTGCGACCCCGCTTTGGCGGCCCAGAGTTTTGCCAGTTCGGATCCTGGGCGTGGACATAGCCCCGCTCATCAAGCCATGCTGAGGCAGTGTCCCACGTAGCACAACCAGAGGCACTCACAACTAGAATATACAACTATATACTGGGGGGTGGGGTGGGGTGGGGTTTGGGGAGACGAAGAAGGAAAAAAAGATCGCCTTCATTTCAGAGTTGAATTCTAGTTCAAAGAGTTTAGGGGACTCTGGTGTTTCACAGATGAGATGCCAGCAGACTTCCCTGCACATGTAACAGATTTTACAAGTAAATTCTCACTTAAAATTTATATATGTGTGTGTGTGGAAACATATATACACACATATTATATTATACTTTATTTTTTAGTCGAGGCAAATCGTCAAACCCTGTATAACAGACTTGGGTTAGACTTTAGAAGTGGCACTGTTTCAGAATGCTCAAATCCACAGTCAGCAATTTACTAGCCCAAACGCCTAAGCCCCGAGAGGTGATGGCTGCCCAGCTTTACGCTGTCACAGGAAAAGCAAAACATTAAAAAGATGAACAACTTTCTGGACCGAGGAGGACCTCTGATGCAGGCTCTAATGACAGTGTCCCTTTGTGGTGGGACTGGGGTGTGATTTGTTTTCTTCTTTCGGCTCATCCATATTTTCTACAATGGACAGGAATTACTTTTGTAATGAAAAACAAACAAGCTAAAACCACCTTACTAACGTTTGCATTTTTAAGCCTCAGAGTTAGGTTAATCCAATCCCAACTGACCAGAGATGGAGGCCCCTTCCATGTCGCATTCTCTAGGGTTTCCTTTTCCCAAAGGAAAGAAATGGCTCCATAAGTCAACCATCCTCCTACTCCAACTGCTCCCTTGACTGAAGGGAACTAAGTGGCTCCAAGACAAGGGCCGAGGTAGCGCAGGCACCGCCTCCAGGGACCCTGCCCTGGTCTGTCATTGCTCCTCACCTGCCTGCTCCATGGGGCTGAAGGTCCTGCACCTTTTCTCAAGAAGGCTACTTTCCTATTGTGGAACACAATAGCAGCCACAATGACACTGCCCTACTTGTCTAGCTTATCCTGTGTCAGTCATCATGTAAAGTGCCTTCACCAGTAACTTCAATGAGTCACCATGACAATGCCAGGAGGAAGTTAGTACTGATATTATATCGGTTTTAAATGGGGAAACTGAGGCTCAGAAAGGTTCACTATTTTCCTGGAGGTCACAGAGCCAGGTGAGGGCAGAGCCAGGATTCTAGCCTCAGTCTGTCTGGCTTGGGTGACTTCCTCAACTGTGGCAGTATTTCCAGAGACCATGGGTCAGCCTCTTGTTGCTGGAGGGCCGTGTGTGTGTGCACACACTTGTGCACTGGGCGACTGCAGTAAGGGTAGGGGGAGCGGTTAGTGTGTGCCCATGTACCAGGCACTGCGTTAGAACTCATGCTCTCCTTCCAGCAAACCCACGTGGTAGGTGCTAATGATGTTCCCATTTACCCCTGAGGCTTGGCTGGTGAAGTGACTCACCCAAGTCACCACCTGGCTCCCTGGAACCAGGATTCCAACCTGAGTAGGTCTGACTCTGATCCTGACCCTGGCGTGCTGCCACACCACCAAGCTTCCCTGGCTACTGACAGGCTGCGGGGCTAGGACAGGTGTGGCCAACTAGAGCTGAGTCTAGCCCATTGATAGGGCATCTGAGCTAAGAATGATTTTTACATTTCTGAAGGGTTGTAAAAACAGAAAAACCAAAGAAAAATATGACAGTGACGTACGTGGCGTATTTACCTTCTGGCCCTTCCACAGGAGTTTGCCAACCCCTGGCTGAAGATCCTGAGGTCTAAGAAGGATTCTTTGGGCCTGTGTCCTCATCCTCTACACGTGACCATCCCAGTGTCACATGCCAGCAGGGGCACCGAAAGCACTGGCCATGGCAAAGGTGGGCATTTAAACAATGGTCCCCTGCTGCAAAGGAGATAGCCACTTTTATTTTCGGGCATCTGTGCCCAGGGAACAGCTCAGTGATTCCCTGCATGGATTTCTGGGGTGAAGGGCTTTTTTTCTCTGGGTGGGGTGGGGTCAAGTGCACCAATGTGTGGGTGGCAATGACCTTCAACATCTTTCATGATTCTCCTGCAAACTAGAAGGCATCAAAGCCACTCCAGGCACCCAGCCCTGAGTGCCAGGCACTGTGCCAGACACGGGAAGAAAGGATAGTCTGTGCTGACCTCACAGAGTCCAGTCTAGGGGAAGGGGATGACCCCAAGACAGGTATCCAAGTTGGGGAGGGGGGCAGTGAGAACTAGAAAGGGGCAGGCCAGTAAATGCTTTCTGGAAAAGACGACACCCGTGCTGCGTCCTGAAAAATGAGGCGTTAGGCAGATAACGGGGAGGGGACGTGGAGAAGGTCACGGCGGTAAGGTAAAGAGCCAAAGGGACCAGCAGCCGGCAGCCTGCCGTGGCCGTCGCCGCCGAGCGGAGAGGGGCAGGCCGAGGGTGGCGCCGGGCTGTAGGTGTCAGCAGAGGCGCGGCTTTGGGGTCGGCCGGGGCGGCTGGGCCCGCCCCTCGGCCCGCGCGGCCATTGTCTGCGCGCGGCGCCGCCTTGGCAGCAGAAGGTGACATCTGGTGACTAATGGCCGCGGCTGCGCGCCGCGATCCTCCCTCCCGCAGCGCCCCGGGCGCAGCTGCCGCGCCGCCCCCTGCTCCGCTCGGTGGGCCGGCGCCGGGGAGAATCACGCCAAGGCCGCCACCTCCAGCCGGCCAGGCCCGGCGGCCCCGACGCCCCAGTCACTCTAGCGCACTCGTGTCCCCGGGCGCGCTTCTTCGGCCGGCGGGTGTGGACACGGATCTCGCTTTGGGGCGGTGGCAGGAAACTGCGGTGCGGCTGGACGCTCATTCGTGCGTGCAGACACGGGCCCACGCCAGAGCCCACGTGCACGTGCAGTAACCCACGTGTGCCCGCTCACACTAATACACAAGCTTATGGTCACAAGTGTAGTCACACATTATACACCTGTGCTCGTTCATGCATGTTCACAGATGCACACTTGAGGACCGTGCACATGTGCTCGCCCACACACCTGCCTGCCACGCATCTGTGCATGTGCTCACATAGGCATAGGCCATCATTGTGGATGGTGCAGCTAAGCCCTGTTTCACGTTCATATGGAGGAATGCACGTGAGCGTGTCCATGCACGCTTAGAGGCACAGCCAGTGCTGTCTTTGTCCTTGCCAAAGGCCAAGGTGACCAGCGGCTTAATTCAAATCCTAGACATGATCTAGGCTAGACTGGTCACCCCAGTGTTTACACTATTTATAAATTAGTTGTCTACATTGAAAAACCTGGAGATTTCACATAAAGATTTGGATGTCTGCTTTCTCTTGCAAAATCGGAAGCTCTGGCAATCTGAGGCATATTTCCTGTCGGCCTTAATGGGTTGGGCCTGAGCAGCAGGGGCTTGTTCAGGCTGTGCTTGAAGCCCCTTGCTCATCCTCCCAGCCGCCTTCTCCCCACCTCTCCCATGGCCATTTGAGGCAGGGAGCCCTTGTCAGCCGGCTGGGAGTTCCAGCCCGACCCCAGCCCTGCCTTTGGAGCCTGAGCAGGGATGAGAGGGCCTTGCTTTTCCTAACTAGCTCCAGCCCTGATGCCCACAATGAGGAGACCCTCCCAGCTGCGGTGTGTTGGGGGTGCTGCCAGCAGCATTGAGACTCTCCACAGTCTGCGTAGCACCTTCATGTGAGGACCATTTGGTCCTCCTGAGAGCTCTGAGGTGAGGGCACCATTGTCTCCATTACACAGTTGAGACAATGGCAGCCTGGAAGTGAGGTTATCACTACCTACTCAGAAAGTGGGGAAAGGGTTGCTGTCAATATAGCCGGTCGGGGTGGGGGTGGGGTGTTGGGGGGTGGGGTGGTGGCGGGGGCAGAGTACCTCTGTTGTGCTGTTGTGGAATTCCTGGGGTGGGAGGTAGAGAAGGGCCTGTGAGGACCCTGAAGCCGTCTCCTGCCTGGCTCTGGCACCTGCTTCCCTTCTCAGGGAAGGTTCTCCCCAGCCTCTGCCCTGGTGGGAGGCCTGGTTCCCAGAGGGAGATGCTGGTTTTGGAAGGTTCCTGGAGTATCTGCCTAATGCCGGGCTCTGTCTAAACCAGCAAATGGCAGCCCATGGGGCAGTGGGAAGCCATGTGGCTGTTCAGTCGCCCGTCACCCCCAACCCCTGCATCATCTTATCCACTCAAGGGCTCTGACTACCTCTGTGGGCAGACACAGCACCTGATGGCTTACCTGAGCCTCTGGCTCACTCATCCTTCTCCCACTGGAAGGCTGCAGGCCCTTAACTCCCAGCATGCCCAAAGCCAGTCCACAAAGATCCCAGCCCTCCTATTCTTTGCTGTGTGACCCTGGACAGGTAATTTAACCTCTCTGTGTATGTTTCTTCCTCTGTAAACTGAGGACAATTACAGTATCTGGTTTGAGGATCGCAAGATGAGGATCAATTGAGGAAACCCAAGCAAAGTGCTGATTTTGTGCTTAACACAGAACAAATGCTCAATAAAATCAGTGCTTATTAACTTTGCTCCCCACTAGTTCTTCCTCCTATTGCCCCCTGCCTTGGCTGGTTTTTAGTTTCACCAACACAAGCCTGGGTCCTGAGAATTACACCCACTCCTCTCTTTGCATCTTCCCCACATGCAGCCCTACCAAGTTGACGTCTCAAATCTTTCTGGAATCTGTGCTCTCCTCTCTTCACGGTTGCCTCTGCTCTGGTTTGCTTTGGTGTCACCTTTGGCTTACACAATTGTGATCCCTAACCAAGTTCCCTGGCTGCAGTGCCTCACACTCAAATCCAGCCTCACTTCTGCGTTGGCGATGCAAACTGCATCACTCTGCACTTAACTGTGCATGCCAGAGCTCTTTGGCTGACAGTCAAGGAAGTGGTCCCTGGCCATCCTCCCCAGGTGGGTGAAGGGATGGGCTGTGGGTCTAGGGTGGAGTGTTAGGATGTGAAGCTGGAGTGTGCTTTCTCTCTCACTGTTCTTAACAGCCAATGGTTCCTGTGTCCCCAAACCAGCACACGCACTATCTCCCCTCTGCGCCTTTGCCCAAGCTGTCTCCTCTGCCTAGAAGCCCTCTCCCTCCATCCCCAACCCAGCTTCTCTGTCCTGAGCTCACCTGTCCTGCCTCTCCCTCTCTTCATATCCAGTAGTTATCTCTCACCATGTTCTCAGAACACCCTGTGCATTGCTCTAAGGTTGCACTTACCTCATTTGCTGTATTTCTCTGTTTGCATGTCACCTAGATCAGTGCTTCTCAAACTTTATTGCGCACATGAGTCACTCAGGAATCTTGTCCAAATGCAGATTTGATTCAGAAGATCCAGGATGGGGTCTGAGTCTCTGCATTTCTGGCAAGCTCCTTGGCATTGTTGATGCTGCTGGTCCCAGACCATATTTTGAATAACAAGAACTTAGATAGTGAGTCTTTAGAGATCAGTGACTTGTATTCAATTCATCTTGGTATCCTTGGTGCACAGTTGAGAGCTTTGCAAATGGGGAGCCAAATAAATGCCACTGAAATGAAAATATGAATGAATAAATGAATGAGTACATAAAAGCATCTCACACAGATGAGAGCGTTGGGGAAGTCTTCTGGAGGAGCTGATGTCTGAGTTGAATCCTTAGGGAGGGAAAGGAGGTGGCCAGGTAAAGAGGGCCGTGGTGGGTTGAGATAGTCCAGGTGAAGGCCAGAGCTAAGGCACAGAGATGTGTAAAAGCATGGCTGCAGGATAGTGGAGGAATGGACGACTTGAAGTTCAAGGGCGTGGGAGGGACCAGGTCACTAGTGGGCAGCCAGGATGCCAAGCTGGGGGGAAGGGGTAGTGGTTTATATTTTATCTTGGAGCCTCTGGGGGATGGCATGGTCCAAACTGTGGGCCACTCCTGCAGCAACATAGGAATAGATAACAGGAGATGCAAGACTAAGGGGTCACTGAGGGGCTCCCCAGTTACTTGTGGAGCTCAGACTGCCAGAGAGGATGGAGGCCAGGCATAGGTTAAAGAAGAATTGAAGAGGAAGAATAGACAGGATTTGGTGACTGGAAAAGAGCGTGAAGGAAAGCTTCCCTCTTTTGCTGGGGGGCAGCCGGGTGAATGGTAGAGCTGTTGACTGAGGCTGGAGCACAAGAGGAGGAGCTGGTCTGGGGAGAAGGACGAGGTGTTTCATTTCAAAGCTGGCTGGGTGTAAAGTGCCCATGGAACGGCCACCGCGTATGTGTTGGGAGCTCCTGGGAGAGACCAGGACTGAAGATGACAGTAGGGGAGGCATCGGTTGACAGATGCTCATTGATGTTTTGAGAGAGAATGAGATCATCCAGGGAAATCTTAGAGAAAGAAGGTAGAGGAGGGACCCTGGAGGAAAATCATTCATTTAAAGAGCAGGAATTAATGACAACCTGTTAGAGATAAAATGGGAATAGAAAACATTTACAGTAGAAACCAAAAAGATAAAAATCCTAGGAATAAATATAACAAGAAATGTGCAAAATCTAAGTGGAGAAACCATTAAAATGCTTCCAAGGGACAAAAAAGTATTTGAATAATGTTCCTGGATAGGAAAACCAACATCATAAAATTGTCCATTCTTCCTCAGATAATTTGGGATTTAATAAGATCCTCAATAAAAATGAAGTTTTGTTGACAAATGGATTGAGACAAATGGATTCTCAAGTTCATATAGAAAAATAAGCAAGTATTGGGAGACACTTCTCCATGGGCCTCTCATGCTTCCAGACGAGCAGGAGCAGTGACTCCCTTTGTTCCAGACGGTCTCTTTAGGGATGTTTGTGTAGTGAACAGAGGTGGAAAGCAGAGAAAAGCCTCTAGAGCAAAGGGCAAGTTTGTTTATTGTCCAGTGTAATAAAGGTAATGTCTCCCTCCAGGGAGAACCCAGGCTGACTTATTGCCCATTATAAAAGATTTGGGTTCCTGAGACTCAAGGTTCTTCTCCTATAACACAACCCACTGCCTGTGCAAATGTCGCCTGGACTTCTTCATGTCACCCTCTGGGAAGTGGGCCTTGTGGAACTGTCACAAATGCTGATACTCTGGCTGTTGCTATTGTTACAAGTAATAAAGTCCTTTGTCTCTGACTGGAAGCCTTGTGTCTTCTGCGAGCATCCAGTAGGAAACAGGTCAGGCTAACGTTGTCCTGTGAGCAGAGTGAAAATTCACTCAGACTCTTCATAGTTCCTGATAGCAAGAATAGCCACAAAATTTCTGGAAGAATAGTAAAGAGAGAGGACAAGTTCTTTCAGATGTTAAACTGAACTATGAAGCTATATTACATAAAACAATGTGGTACTAGACAACTCAGTGTAACAAAATATAATTCCGGAAATTATATACAAGAACTTAGTCTAAGGTAAATACGGTACTTCAAACTGAGTGGGGAAATGTGGCACTCAACAAATGGGATTGTGGCAACTGGAGAACCATCTGGAAAAAAAAGTTGGATCTATACCTTGTACTTTATAGTAGAATAAATTCCATATGAAGCAAAGATAGAAATGTAACAAAATGAAACCATAAATGTACCAGAAACGTGGGAGAATTTTAAAACTTTCTGAGTATGATACACAACCCAGAGGCCATAAAAGAAAAGACTGATAATTTTAACTGTTAAAACAAAACTTTTGCATCTAAAACCCAACATACACAAAGTCAAGAGGCAAACTTGGAAAGTATTTGCAACTCCACTGACAAAGAGTGTATTTCTCTATTATATAAAGAATTTCCACAAATCAATATGAAACAGATCAACAATATGAAAGATGTGCAAGATGCAATGAGTTGCTGAAACCTAAGAAAAGATGCCCTTTTATTCATAATAGGAAAAATATAATTAAAGTTTCACTGAGACATCATTTCATCTCTCAGTTTGGCCAAGATTAAAACGTTTGATAACATACTGTATGGGGAAACAGACGCTCATGCATTGCTGATGTGGGTGGAAACAGTACAGCCCAATGGGAGGAAATGTGGCAATGTCTCCCAGCTTTACAAATGCCTTTGTCCTAACCACTTCTAAGAGTTTATCCTATGGAAGGGTTCCCACACGTGAAAAATGATGCATATGAAATTAGTTATTGCAACATTGTTTGCAATAGCAAAAGATGGAAAGCAACCCAAATAAGGACCAAAAGAGGATGATAAATAAACCAGGTACATGCATACAAAAGTATACAGTCATGTGTTAATGATGGGGATACATTTTAAGAAATGCATTGTTAGGCGATTTTCTTCTTGTCGTGTGAACATCATAGCGTGTACTTACACAAACCTAGGTGGTATAGCCTACTGCACACCTAGGCTATATGATCCTAATCTTATGGGACCACTGTTGTATATGTGGTCTGTCGTTGACCAAAACATCCTTATGTGCATGGCTCTTCTATAAAGATGGAAGAAAGGATGAAGAAGTTTGTGATGTACTGATATGGAAAGACCTCCAAGATATATTGTTGTGAAGAAAGCAAGGTATGTTTCAGTGTGTATAGAGTGCTGCCATTCTTGTGGAAACAAAAAGTTGTGTGTGTGAGAGAATTTGTAGATATATGTGTGCATGTATGCATGTTTATACACAACATGTCTGTGGAGGAATACATGAGAACCTGACAATGTTGGTTGCCTCCTGTGCGGGGAAACTCGTAGTGGAGAGACAGGAGTGAGAAAGGAAACTTTACTGTACACACTTTTACACCTTTTGAACGTTGAAAATATATTACTTCTGTATGTTCTCGCACAGAAGTGACAGAGAGTGGACAGAAGATAAGGAGGCCACGATGGAGACTAAGAACAAGCAGTCAGAGTAGAGAGCAGCACTGGAGGAGCCAGGCAAGGAGAACGTGGCAAGAAAGGTAATGGCCCTGGGGACGGAATGCTACAAAGAGATTAAAGATTTCTATAAAGATTTGGAGACATGCGGCTGATGTATTCATCAGGCAATAACGACTTTGGTGAAGTGGATTCAATTCATTGTGCATGAGTATGTGTGTGTAAGCCAGATGCAATGTTTGGGAGAGAATAGAATATGCAGAATGGATATAGTAAATACAGAAGGCTTGACCATGAAAGGAAGAAGAGAGAGAAAGTGGTAGCTTGATAGGAAGACAGGATAGCTGGCCATCACCTTCTCCTCCTTCTCCATCCTGTTCTCTTTCCCTTCCTCTCCTCCTCCTCATTATTATTTAAATGGAGACAAATTGTGCACATTTCCCAAGTGATGGGAAGCCAGTAGAGAGGTAGGGATAGAAGCTACAGCAGTTGGAAAGGACTGTCCAGTTATCTGTTACTGTGCAACAAATCACTTCAAAACTTAGAGGTACAAAGCCACTGACATTTTAGTAGACACATGATTCCTTGTGTCTGGAATTCTGACAGGGTGCAGTAGCAGGGACTCCACTCCATGACGTCTAGGCCTTTGTAGGGTGGCTTAACAGCAGGAGACGACTGGGGCTGTGTGGAGCAGTCCTTCTCTGCGTGTAAGATGCTCCTTCACTCACATGTCTGGCACGTTGGCCGAGATAACTGGAACAGCTGAGATCTGCCCAGCATCACTCATTCTCCATACGGCCTCTTCACATAGCTACCTTGGGCTTCCTGACAGCATGATAGTCTCAGGTAGCACATTTCTTACGTAGTGGTTCAGAGTTCCCAAGATCCAGTGTTCCAAGTGCTCAGAGCAGAAGTTGCAGTGTTCTTATGACCTAGCCTTGGAAGTCATGCAGAGTTACTTCCACTGTGTTCTCTAAGTTATACACGGCCAGGCCGCATTTAGTGTGGCAAGGGCTTGTGAAATGAAAACTCGCATGGAAAGACATACATGCTCATGGATTGGAAGGCTTAACCTTGTTAAGATGTTCACATTACCCAAAGTGGTCTATAGATTCAAAGCAATCCCTATCAAAATCCCAATGATATTTTTTGCGAGACTAGAAAAATCCTAAAATTCATATGGAATCTTGAGGGACCCCAAATAGCCAAAACAATCTTGAAAAAGAAAAAAACTGAAAGGCTCAGACTTCCTGATTTCAAAACTTACTGCAAAGCAGCAGTAATCAAAACAGTGTGGCACTAGCGTTAAGACAGACATATAGACCAACGGAATAGAATAGAGAGCCCAGAAATAATTCTCATATATATGGTGAAATAACTTGACAAGGGTGCCAAGACCACCAAATGTGGAAAAGATAGTCTTTTCAACAAATGGTCCTGGGGAAACTGGATATCCACGTGCAAAAGAATGAAGCTGGATCTTTACCTAACACCATATGCAAAAATTATCTCAAAATAGATCAAAGACTTAAATGTAACACCTAAAACTATAAAACTCTTAGAAGAAAACATAGGGCAAGAGTTTCATCATGGAGGATTTTGCAATGATTTCTTGGATATAACACCAAAGAGACAGGCAGCAAAATAAAAAATAGACCAGTTGGACTTTGTGAAAATTAAAAAACTTTGTGCATCAAAAGACATTATCAACAGAGTGAAAAGGCAACACATAGAATGGGAGAAAATATCTGCAAGTCACATATCAGATGAGGGATTAATATCCAGAATATAGAGGGAACTCTTAAAACTCAAAAAACAACAGAAAACCAAACAATCCTCTTCAAAGATGGGCAAAGGACTTGCATAGACATTTCCTCAAAGGAGATATACAAATGGCTAATAAGCACATGAAATGATGCTCAACATCATTAATCATTAGGGAAGTGCAAATCAAAATCACAGTGAGATACTTGATGACTATTGTCCGAAAAACAGAGAGTAACAAGTGTTAGTGAGGTTGTGAAGAAATTGGAACCCTTGTGCACTGTTGGTGGGAATGTAAAATAGTGCAACCACTGTGGAAAACAGTATGATAGATCCTCAAATAATTAAAATGTAATTACCATATGATCCAGCAAGTCTACTTCTGAGTATATACCCCAAAGAATTGAAGGCAGAGTCTCAAAGAGATATAAATACACACATGTTCACAGCAGCATTGTTCACAATGGATAAAACATGGAGTCAATCCAACAGATGAATGGATAAGCAAGTATGATTCCACTTAAATGAAGCACTTAGAGAAGTCAAAGTCATAGAGACAGCCTCTGGTGGTTGCCAGGGGCTGGTGGGAGGAGGGAACAAGGAATTATTGTTTAATGGGGACCGAGTTTCAATTTTGCAAGATGCAAAGAGTTTTTGGGATGTATGCTGATGAGGATCAAGGTTGCCCGAGGGAGAGAAGCCCAACGCTTCTTGGCCTACATACCGATCTGTATTATCCTCTGGGAAGTATAGGACATCCTGACCTGATTCGACTTGATTCATATCCCAAGTTATAGGACTACCCAATAAGCAGACCCCTCCTGCACTGGTAGCATTTTAATAACTTTTTTTCACATGATCTTTCCTTTGTCTTGTAAGGAAATAACTCACATACCTATGCCTTATAAATTTATCCCTACCCTCAACCCATTGCATCTCTTACTGCCCATGGGCCCTGTCCCCATGCTATCCTCTGAATAAAGGAATACTACTACCAGACCTTGAGAGTCCAAGAAATCTTTCTTTCGACTCCTCTACTCACCGAGCCCACATCAGATAGTAATGATGGTTACACAACAATGTGAATGCATTTAGTACCACTGAACTGTACACTTAAAAATGGTTAAGGTAGTAAATTTTATGTTATGTGTATTTTACCCCAATAAAAAATTGCAAAACAGAAAGAATGGGCTGGTCTGCATGTATGATTTCAGAGTAGCAGAAGTAGGCTGGTTTGAGACAATGACAAGGTCCAGCGTGTGGCCAAAGACGTGGGTGACTGGAGTGGAGAAAGGAGGAGAAGGCCATCATGGATGAAGTCAAGGAACTGAGCTTCCAAGGTGTTGGATGGGATGTCCATGTGGAAACTGAAGTCATCAGGGTAGGGTCCAGATGGGGATGAGGGCCTTGACCCCAGTGTCAAAATCCTTGATGATCTTGGGGAGAGACTGAAAGACTGGTGGTGACTCAGATGCCACGTGGGGGGTTAACTGTGACCAGGTGGCATGAGCCTCCAGGAGCAGAGGGCTTTCACATGTGGCGGGGAGTCATGGCGAGGAGTGAGGGATGTGGACCTGTCCCCAGCCTGTGATGTGGGGACTGTAGGCATGAGTGGTCTTCACTGCCCAGGGCTCTGGAGAGCAGTGTCCTCCCCTCAGGCAGGGTGACCAGTTTGGCTCTATCTCCTAGTCACTCCCTTTTCCTGAAGTATGGCCATGCAGTGGGGCTCGGGCTGTGAGAACAGATTGTAGGGGGATGCTTGGAGAAACCGTATGCTGTCCACCACTGCCACTCTCCTAGGTGGACTTCTGAGCAGCCATTTTGGCGGCAACCAACCCACCTCAACTCAGATTCTAAATAGGCTGTGTCAGCTAAGACAACAGAACTTCAGTTCACCTGAGGAGAAGCGGGGTGCTGGGGAAGCCAGGGCTCCTGGCAGTCATGGAGACCAGTATGGAGCATTCACTGGTCAAGCACGGGTCCTATCCCTACCCATAAACCCCTCCTGAGCCAGAGAGTGGACATGGCGGAAATCAGGCAGAGGCAGGGTGCCCGTGTCAGAATTGGAGGAGGGGAGGGGAGAGTGACTCAACACCCCAGAGGAGGGGCAACTCTTTGTGACAGCCAGATGCATGAGAGAAATGTCAAAAGGACATGAACTCAGCCACAGGAATCCAAAAACGTAAGTCACAGTTCTATTTATTTAAAAATGGCAAAATTTGTCATCAAGAAGGAAATTGAAAACGAAAAAGAGCGAGGAGCACTTCAGCATGCTTTTTTAACGATGTCCCCTCAGTCGTGGGTGTCAGCGAAGCCTGCCATGACCACATCTGACCAGCCAGGCCTCCCTAAGTCCCCCTGTGTTCCACCCTGAGGGTAAACCCAGCAGGCTCCAGATGTCTGGCCTTTCTGAGGGCAAGTGAGGGCGTGTCTCAGTCAAGGCCCACTGCTGCAAGAGATGGAAGCTGATGTGAGTTAGCTTCAGCATTGGAAAGAATCTGGTTTATCTCTTGAAGACAAGTGCAGCCAGGCCTCTGGAGGCACGGGACCCAGGAATCAGTGTTTGCCAAAGTGTGTTCCTGGGGTCGCTAGTCCTGGCAGACGCCTGAGGAAATGAAGTGATCTGTGGTCCAGTGAGTTTGGGAATGTTACATGTATTTTGCTCAAGGCACACTGGCATATTAAAGGCTCTGATAAGTCCGGCAGCAAGAAAGCTTACTTAGTTAGCTAAGCACTTCCCCCAAATATCTGCAGAATAAGGTATACTTGTTAAGAACCTGACCGAGGAAGAGACTCCACATCGCCCTGGCCCTCGCCCTGTTGTGATGGAGCTGACTTTACTCTGGAGGGACTATGCTAAAGAGGCCGTATATCTAATGGCCAAGGGTGTGGACCTCCTGACTTGAATCCTTCCAGCCATTCCTTCCTTCATTGCTGTGAGTACTAGACTAGGGTGGTGAGGGAGGGCCAAGGAGATCCTAATGCACAGAATTGAGCCAACACTTGCAGGTCCTTGGTCCCTTCTCTCTACTCTTAAGCCTGGAGGAGAGCAGGCACATAGGTGAAATCTTCTTAGCTCCATAGGGAACGCCCTGGATTGGAGCTTGCAGACAGGTTTAAATGAGGATTAAATGAGCTAATAATGCCTGTGTGATCCCAAGGGGAGAGCTACTGTCTGATTTCACTGCATGCCAGCTAAATGATTTGGGCAAGTTATTTAACCTCTCTAAATCTTGTTTCTTAACTACAAATCAGGATAATAACAGTAATATCTCTTGAGGTCATGGTGAGGATTAAATGAGCTAATAATGCCTGCAAACTCTCTGGTCCATAGTAAGTGCTAAAAGTATTTAGCTATTATTGTGATTATGTGATTATGAATTGAACACACTCTTTGCCATGAACTTCACAGCATCTGAGGGAGCTCATGGTTCTGTTTAACAATCATTTATTGGTGTTGGTTCCCAATGGGGAGTGAGATATAGAAATGAATCTAGTGGTATGGCCTCAGCCTTCATGAAGTTCCCAATGTTGTAGGATAGACAGACAAGTTAAGAGATAATTATAAAGAGGAATGGTAAGATCATGGGACCATGAAAGCCTAGAGGAAGAGCGCCTAGCCCAGGCCAAGGGGCATAGAGGTAGGATGTTGCAAACTAAAGGCATGAAGGTGCCTGGTGGCTTTGGGTACCCCAGGCAGTTCAGTGATGCTAGGGATAACATGAGAAGGGATGGTTTTGAAGATGTTGGTAGGGACCAGAGCAGGGAGGGCCTTGAATACCAGACCAAGGAGCTGGGGTAGTATCCTGTGGGTGACAGGAAGCTAATAAAGTGTTTCAATGTAGAGAGTGTCACGGCAGGTCTGTGGTTGGGAAGCTCCCCCAGCAGCCGTGGGGCTCGTTGGCTGGAGAAGCACAGGCTGGAGGCGAAGAGATGGGCGTTGGGGGAGCTGGTTTTGGAAACCAAACTGGGAGATGGGGGAAGTCTTGACTTGGGTGATTGGTGATGCCAACAACTGAATTGCTGGCTTAGAGGGAAGGACCTGAGCTTGAATGGTGTTGATTGGAGGACCCTGTGGGCAATCCAAGTAGCAATAGTCAACAGTCAGTTGGATGTACAGGCCTGGAGTGTTAGATCTGGGAGCCATCAGTACTTAAAGGAAATTGAATTCATAGGAGTGGATGGGATTGTTCAGAGACGGTCAGCAGCTGGGGGAGCTTGACCAATGAGATGAGGCAGGAGCAGAGATTCTGCAGGCATTTAGAAGCCCGGATTTCTTAAAAACTCAAAGTCTCAGAGGAACCGGTTTCTTTCTCGAAGGGAAACCTCCTCTACCCTCAAATTCTGTCTGTCTTAAACCAAGGCTGTCATGATTAGGCCCTGGCATGACTTAATGACTTAGGGGCAGAGAGAGAAAACTCAGGGTCCCCAGCTCTTTACTCTTACCTTGTCACCCCTATGCTTTCTCACTGCCCCTGGACCAGTTTTCCGATCTCTACAACGGAGAGAACTGGATTTTGTCAGCTGCTTCTATCCCAAAGTTGCTGCTGTAGACACGAGAAGGATGAAGCCAGCAGAGTGGTATCTGGGGAAGTTGTACAGACTGTCCTCATTTCTGGGGAATTCTGCAAACTCTTCTGCACTTTCGGGTCCCTGAACATTCAGCTGTTCCTTTGTTGCAGACCTTACATGAGAATGAAATGGGCTAATAATACCTGTATGATACCAAAGGCAGAACTAGTGCAAATGGGAAGTGGTGGAGGGAGTTACATGGAAACAGACATCCTTCCTGATATTAAGCGTCTTCAGAAGCAATATCTGAGGCAGCATAGATCCCTGTGCCTGTGAAGATTATTGGTTAGCAATTCGGTCTCACTTCTCTGCTTTCACGCTCTCCTTTCTATACCTGGGGCAGGAAACCTGAGAACTACATTTCCAAGAATCCTTGTCACATGGGTTCCAGGTTAGATTCCTTCAACCAGTGACAATTGCATGAGATTCACAAGGTGGAAAAGAAGCAGAAGCCATATTATTGTCCTCTAGCTGTGATGTGCAGATTCGTGGGCTTTGGCAGATGTGAAATTTTGAAACCTCAGAATTTTCCTGTGAGTCAACAACATTGGAGGCGTCTGTAAGCATTACAACAGCTCCTGCAGATTTTGCAACGTCTTTACTTCCTGAAAGCTTGCAGAGTACTTTCATTCTTCAAATAGCCAGGAACCTTCATTTCTGTAGCCAATCCAAAGTTTTGTAAGTACTATATCAGATTATTTTTGCTGAATAAAAAGTTACTGCAAAAGTTCGTCATTTAGAGCAACAATTACCTATTTAGCTCATAATGTTGTGGATCAGAATTTGGACCCGGCTCAGCTGGGTGGTTCTTCTGGTCTTGGGTGGGCTCACTCATGCATCTGAAATGAGCTGCAAGGTGGCCTACAGGCTGGTTGGTCTCAAGTGGCCTTAGCTGGGATGACTCATCCGTACAGGGCCTCTCACTCTGTGTACATGGTGGCTGTGCAGGGTTCCAAGAGGACAGGTGGAAGAACGCAAGGTTTCTTGAGGCTTAGGCTTGAAAGTGGTGCCATGTAACTCCAAAGTCACACTACAAGGATACAGGGAGGACTGTAATCGTGGCCAATTTGCAAACAATCTACCACAGCATCTATTTCTTGTATTGAGTCCTTTCTTCTCGAATGGTCTGGAGAGTTTCTGTTTCCATGAGGAAAGTGTCAAAGCTGGAGCATTGTTCTACATTTCAGAAAGCAACAGAAGGCGGAGGCAGGTATTCGACTTGAGCTAAGCGTGGGTATGGAATTAAGGATTTGGCTTTAAGTCCTGGGCTGCACCACTTCCTGCAAGTTAACCTTGGGCCAGTTCTCTTCACCTTTCAGGGTCTTGAATCCTTTTCTATTAAGGGGAAATGGATAAATTTATATCAAGTGATGAAATGAAATAATGGTTGTAAGGGAAATTTGAATAAGTTAATGTTCATCACTTGCATTTGGGTAACACTATAGCCTAAAACCTTCCACCCCAGGGGCTGGTGGAGCAGGGCCCAGGGGGCAGGAGTCCACCTGATGGGATAAAATTTGGAAACATGTTGGTCACTGCTTCTCTACGTTCTCAAGCACCCTAGTACATTTTGGGACTTAGAAGTCAAAGATGACTGCCAGCCAAACCTTCCATCTGGGGCCTCCGTGTTGGGATTAGGCCAGAGTTTGGAAAAGCCCTAGAATTGCTGGATCCAGAACAAATCCCGGGCTGGCAGGAGCCACCCCTCCTCCACTGCTCCCATCTGCCCTCTTGGCTGTTGGTGCAGTGAGGTCTTGCTCGTCCTGGTCCATTCCCTCCCTAAGCCTCATTACACAGCTGCTTAAAGGACCACTCCTCAGCTCCTAGTTAAGCCCCAAGTAAAGCTGGACATGATTCACAGGGATAATGAGCTTGTAAGCAAATTCCTGCTGCATCAGCTTCTGGAGCTGAAGGTTAGGCAGGGGATCTGGATAAGGGCAGGCAGAGGGGTCCAGGGCCAGACATTCGAATGTCCCCTGCGCTCTCTCCAGGGGACGTAGGAGGAGGGTGATGAGACATAACAGATTCTGTGGACCTACCATGGCGCGTCATACTCTAGTGCCAGGCTGGTTATACTCTCAGTGCAGAGATCCTGGTCCTGTAATCCAACACCCTACTCTGGTTTCAGAATCCGGTTCTGCCAGAGACAGACTTTGGGAGGCTCATGTCCAGGGGCTGTGTGTTCAGCAGAGCAGGGCACGAGAGCACCTCATCAGGGCAGCAAGCTCTGTGAGGGGCCTCTGAAGAATGGGGAATGTGTTTAGACTTGTTGGGTTTCCCAGTAAAGAGGATGCAGGGAAGTGAAAAGGTTGAGTGCAATCCCAAAATAAAATGAGAAGTCCGAGAAGGAGGTGCACCGCCTGTCAATGGAAATGTGCGAGAAGAGGCCGGTAGCTCCTTACGAGCATCAAAGTGGGGGAGTTTGCGACAGTATCTGCGGGTGGAATGGATGCCTTGTGAGACCACTTCCAAGCTCCTCATGTCTGTAAACTGTGTGAAAGGCAATCTGCCTTGGTGTGTTGGCTATGTCTGTTTCTGCCTAAAACTCTCCAGTGGCTTTTCATCACACTTAGAATAAAATCATGAAAAACGTCCCATATCATTAATAACTTCAGTATTATTTCAGACCATTCTCCCTATTTTTCCCTCTGCTTCATGCCACCTGCCTTTCTTTCTTTCTTTTTTTTGGTGATGAAGATTGGCCCTGAGCTAACATCTGTTACCAATCTTCCTCTTTTTGCTCGAGGAAGATTGTCCCTGAGCTAACGTCCATGCCAATCTTCCTCTATTTTGTATGTGGGACGCTGCTACAGCATGGCTTGATGAGTGGTGTGTAGGTCCACACCCAGGATCTGAACCTGTGAAACTCTGGCTGCAGAAGCAGAGCATGAAAACTTAACCACTACGCCACCGGGCTGGCCCAACCTGTCTTTTTTTCTGATCCTCAAACTTGCTGTAATAGTTAGGCTAGACTGTGCTGGCTGCAGTAACAAACACCCCCTGAAATCGCTGGCTCACCTCCCATGTGTTTGTTTCTTCTTTATGCACTACCTGATGTGGGTTGGTTGGTCTCTTTTTCCACCTAGTGACTCAGGGATCCAGGTTCTCTCCATTTCACGATGCTGCTGTCTCAATATGTAGCTTCCAAAGTGGCCATGGTGGGACATTTATTTGGTCCAGAATTGATACTTGTCTCTTGTGCTCACAGTTTATTGGCTAGAACTAGACACATGGCAATAGAAGGAAGCACATGGATATTCGGTTGGCACTTACTGTCTCTGCCATACTGGGTTGTATCAGTCAGGGTTCTGAGGAGCAAGAAACAGAAGGTGACTCGAGGTTTGTAAGCAGAAATTTGATAAAGCCATATTATGGAGTTCAGCGAATCTCCTGGCAGGCTGGGAAACTAAGCTTGGAGGTGATGCAGCTAGAAATAAGGCCCCAATCACGCTGTAGAGCATCTGAGATGCTGCTCCAGGCAGACACCATGGCCATCCCCACCAACAGTGCTGGCACTGGACATGGACTCTGCTACTAGAGCACAGCCATAGCCGCCCCCTAGAGACTGCATATGGCTACTGCACTGGGGGACACTTTTGCCAGTCTGCAGCCTGCACAGCCCCTGTTTCTATGTGACATACACTTCTGACTCAAAGTCTGGGTACAAAGTGTCTGATTGAGAAGCCTACACGAGCTACGTCTAGCTGCCAGGGAGGCTGGCAAAGCAAATATTCACATCCTTTGGAAAGAAGTGAGCCCTAGCTTGTAAGGGAGGCCTCAAATAGAGTGAAACATTCACCATATTATCTCAGGGCCTTTGCACTGCTACTCTCTCTGTCTGCAGGTGTTTGCCCAGGGGTCCTCAGAGCTGGCTCCTTTTCTGCTTCAATGCCATCTCTGATGATCAAATCTAATGTCATCTCTGCCATGTGCTCATATCCACCTGACTTGCTTCCTTCACAGCACTCCTCCCTACCTGAAATTGCCTTGTCCATTCATTTATTTATTTGTTTAATTTCTGTGTACCCTGGAAGTGGTTAAAAGCACAGGCGACAGAGTCAGTCAGGTTGAAATCTGAGCTCAGGCAGCTTGTTTGACTTTGTGGAGCACCAAGTCTCCACAGCCAGTGTGATAAGCACACATATGTTTGGGGGAACAGGGTTGAGGCTGACATTTACCTTGTCAGCTTTATGCTGGGACCTGTGTCAGGCCCTTGCCTCTGTGATCTCTGTAAGTGCCCAGCACATCACTGTGCCATCGACGCCTCTCACTTGCATCCCGGTCTCACCCAAGCGATGAGAGGCAATACCACAGACCCAAGACCACCCAGCAAGGGGCAGAGCAATGTCCTTGCATTTCTTGGGCTTTCATAGGCAGCCCCTTCCAACCCTGGGCCTGTGTTTTGGGGTGTAGGGCGCTCTTTCTTTAGCTGATGAGATTATAAAATAACCACCTCTGGGGTGTTCCTGATGTGATGGGCAGGGAAGCCTTTCCTGACCTCTAGCCTTTGTCTCTCTGGCTGCAGTTTTGTCCCAAAGAGAATGGATGTGGCACATGGGACTAAGGCAGAGTGTGTGTATCAGGTGACATAGGGCACTGGAGTTGTCAGGTGTGGGGCGGACGTTAAGATTTAAGGCACAGAGGAGCAGAGGGCTCATAGCAGGGAATCGGGCACCCCTGGCTTCCAGGAACACATTTTGGAGCAAGACAGAGTACCTCCCCCTGCCTCCTTGTCCTCTGGCTGTGGAACCACCTGGAAGAGGTCTGTTGTCCCCACACAGAGGAAGCCAAAAGCCATGTGGAGATGGCCACGTAGGAGTTAGGACTTATATTTTCTTTGGTGAGGTAGGTCTTATTTGATTTTCTTGATGACATAAAGCTGGAAACGGAAAAGCTTTAATGGGGTGAAAACAGGAGGGCAGGAGCTTGCCCATGGGCGTGGCAGCCATGGGCAGCACAGATGGTGACTGTCCCCAGGGGGAGCTCCCCAAGGAGCATGTGAGCCCCACTGGCCAATAACCCAGGACAATAACCCAGCCCTGAGCCTGGGGCTCAGCTTGGGGACAGGGCCGCATCTCCTAGGGCCCCGGCAGGCCCAGCACCAGGGCAGCCTCAACCTCTCAGAAGGAGGTCTGTGGAAACCAGAGAGTTGTCCAGGCAAGGTTAGGAAGAGAGTGCACTCAGCAAATGAACTTGACTCCTTGGGAGAGGACCCTGGTCCCCACGTTCCAGAGCCCGTCCGTCTATGTGCAGCCATGACCTGGAGTTGCTATCTCATTTCCGTGGGCAGCCTTCGGTCCTTTGGAAGGAGGTGGAGGTGGATAAATAATATGACACTAGACTAGAGCAGGGGTGAGTAAACTTTTTCTGTAAAGAAAATGCTTTTAGCCTTGTGGGCCATATGGTTTCACTTGCAGCTTGGTTCTGCTGTTGCAGTGGGGCAGGCAGGCAGCCACAGACAATAGGTAAATGAATGAACGTGGCTGTGTGCCAATAAAACTTTATTTATGGGCACTGGGATTTGAATTTCATATAATTTTCTTGTGTCACGAAATATTCTTCTTTTTTTTTCTCAACCATTTAAATATGTAAAATCCATTGTTAGCTCCCAGGCTGTACAAAAACAGATGGAGGGCTGGCTTTGGGCTGAGTGCCATGTTTTGCTCACCCTTGAGCTAGATCATCTCCAAAGACTGTTCCAGCTCTAATCTCCCACCTTGGTGGAGGAAGATACTGAGGGTCTGAGAGGTGAAGTGGCTTTGCCCTAGGTTGCAAACATGCCTGGAGGGAGGTAGGGACAAGTTTTGTTCATTTCTGATCTCTTCTGCAGAGGCTGTAAGCCAAGGCCTGGCACAAAGCAGATGCTCAGAGACCCTTTGTTAAACGAATGAATGGGCATAGGACTTCAATAAGCAGAAGAGGGCAGGGATTGTATATGTGGACACTCCTCAGTGGAGTGTCAGAAATCCTGTCAGAATAGTAGAGAAGGAGTGGTGGGCTGACAGTGAGGGGAGACAGAAGAACTTCATGCACTGTGGGGCCATTCAGTGTGGGGGCAAATGGCAGTTATCTGCCCCGGGAGGGCATTCCTGTCTTCCTGAGAGGCGCTGAGAAGGAGGATTGTGTGGTGACTTGGTCATCAGAAAGAGCAGGATGCTGAATTTATCAGACTGCAAGATGCATTACCGCATCCCGAGTACCAAAGGTTGCTTCTTAAAACGCAATATTTGTTTTAATGGGGGGACACCTTTCAGGCGGCAGGGGCGATGCGCCTCTGTGGGCGCTCATTGTTCTCATAACTGAGGCTCAGCTCCAGGAAGCGGGAAGGCTGTTGGTAGGGTTGGGGCATTTGACTTCCTCCTGGCTTGGTTTCCCAGGAAGAGAAAGAATGGCTGTTCCCAGTGTCTTATACACATGAGGTGCTCAATAAAAGTCTGACAAATGAATGGTTTCCTCCCTGGACCTAGTTAGTATAGCACCCTGGCTCACAGTAGAATTTTTTTTTTTAAAGATTGGCCCCTGGGCTAATATCTGTTGCCAATCTTCTTTTTTCTTCTTCTTCTTCTCCTCCCCAAAGCCCCAAGTACATAGTGTATATTCTAGTTGTAGGTCCTTCTGGCTCTGCCATGTGGGACACTGGCTCAGCATGGCCTGACGAGAGGGGCCGTGTCCCAGCCCAGGATCCAAACTGGCAAGACCCTGGGCCACCGAAGTGGAGGGCACGAACCCAATCACTTGGCCACGGGGCCGGCCCCAAGATGACCTTGATTATTTTAATAACGCTTTAAAAGATGGATGAAAAGCAAATGACTTTCTGAAGTAACTGCATGTGTTGAGTTTGATCCCAGCTTTGCCTCAACTAGCTGTGTGACTTTGGGACACGTCGCCCCCTCCTCATCATAGCGGTTCGTGCCGGCAGTATAGGCTGCGGAATGGACAGAGCCAAGGTAGAAGTCTGCTGCTTCCGTCAACTAGATCCAGTGCTTTGAGCAGGTTTTTGTTTCTTTGTTGTGTGAGCATGTGTGTGTTTTAAATTTTCTAACCCTCTTAATGTCCTTAAGTGTAAAATGGGGGTGATGACAGTGCCTACTTACGGGATTGTAAGGGCCACGTGAGTATGTTATAGTAACAATAGGAAACATTCATTGCATGTTTACTGTGCACTTGGCTGTATTTTACTTGTGCTGCTCCTTTTAATCCTTAAAACAAGCTGGTACTATCATCTCTCCCATTTTACAGATGAAAAAACTAAAGGGGAGTGTCGGGGAGGGAAGCAGCTTTCCCAAAGCCACAAGACAGCTGCTGAGCAGTGGCCTTGGGTCTAGGACTGAAGCCCCTGCAAAGGGCCTGGCCTAGAGAAATGCTCAAGGCAACTTCCTCCTCTGTGGAAGGAAGGGGTTGGCTTGATGAACATGGAAAGGTCTAGATCTTTGTAATCCTCAATCCTCTTCCCCCCTTACACACACACACACACACACACACACACACACACACACACAATGGGTGCTCTCTGCATGCCAGTCCTGTGATGAACACAAAAGATCGTGAAGAACTAACCTACCTAGTTCCAAAGTGCTTTAAAATATATAACCAACCGGTCTTTATTTATTTATTTTTATTTTATTTTTTTGGGGGGGGAGATTAGCCCTGAGCTAACATCCAACGCCAATCCTCCTCTTTTTGCTGAGGAAGACTGGCCCTGAGCTAACTATCTATGCCCATCTTCCTCTACTTTGTATGTGGGATGCCTGCCACAGCATGGCTTGCCAAGTAGTGTGTAGGTCACACCTGGCATCTGAACCGGCGACCCCCGGGCCACTGAAGTGGAATGTGCACACTTAACCACTGCACCACCAGGCCGGCCCCTCAACTGGTCTTTAAAATACATGTTTTATTGTGTTTTGTTATACAATACATACTGACTATTGAGAATACAAGTAAGAAGAAGAAAATAAAAACTACTCATAATCCCACTACCCAGATAAAAAAAACACTGTTGAGCATTTTGTTGTAGAACTTTTCAGATTCTCTTCTCAGGCACGCATATATTTGAAACAAAAATGGGCACTTAGGGTGCATCGTGTTTTGTAACCCTTTTTTCCCCAGATTAATATATAGCCAATATCTTTTCCTATCAATCTTTTCTCCCATCTCTTATTTTTAACGGTTATTTAGACATCCATTATACGGATCTTCTGTAATTTATTTAACCAGGCCCTCACTGTCGGATACTTAAGTTAATCCTAAGAAGTTACAATGTTGTTGAGAAGACAGTCAAGCCTGTAAAAAATAGTTACATGAAAATACAATTGGCACTTGCCCTGTGCAGAGTGACAGAGACTCAACGGAAGTTCTGGAGGGAAGACGTGGTCATTGAATGAGCCAGTGGGGAGCGGGGGTCTTTCAGGGGTGGGGAGGGTGGGAGCCAGGCCTTGAGGGAGGGGCAGGATTTAACCAGTTAAGAGAGTGTTTTCAAAGATGTGGAACTGGAGGTAGAAAAGGTGAGGAGCTGGGGGTGGGGGTTTAGGGTTAGCTGTTGAGTTCAGGGGAGGGCTCCTGTGGGGGACATCTCTGGAGAGGGCTGCAGAAAGAGGATGAGACCAGACTCTAGGGAAGGCCTTAAGTGCAAGTCCAGCAAGAGTGAATTTTATCTTTTTGGGTGATGTGGAGCCACGGAAGGTTTTCGAGCATGGTTATGACATAGTGGGTCTGGTTTTAGACTGTCACTCTGCAAGCAGCTGGGGAGGGGTAGACCTGCAGGAGCTGCTCTCAGAGACAAGGAGACCTGTTAGAGGATGGGAGCAAGTCAAGAGAGGTGATGAGGTCTTGATCCGGGCAGGGGGTGAAGGGCATGGGGTGGTTGTGTGTGGTTGCAGAAGGGCCGAGGGAGGAGCTCCTGAATGTGCCAGGCTCCCAGCTCACGAAGAGGGGCTCCCGCTGCCTGCTACCTGGGGTCCAGGGGAGAGTTAACAGCTTCATGTGGGCGAGCTAATTGGCTCTCCATTGAGGCTGACTCATGCGGGCATCCGAGCCAGTTATTACTAATGCTGGAGAAAGAGAGAGGAAAAACAAAACAAAACAAAAGTGGAGCAGTGGGTATTCTCTCTGACTGAAAAGTTCCAGGGCTGGCCTCCCATTTCAAACAGGCGGCACTGGAAAGAAAGGGCCCCCTGCATGTGGGTGGGCAGAGGGTGCAGCTGGCAGAAGTGACATTTCCATGACGCCTGCCTGAAACTCATCCACATCTGCCCCGTGGGGTGCAGCTGGGGAGGTCTGGGTCTTTCCCAAAACAGCCCAGGATTTCCGGTGCCACCCATGGCACACTCAGGGCAAGAGAGCCGGTCTGGAAATGCTGGCACTAGGAAGGAGGGGAACAGTGCAGGCCAGGATGCAAGGTCTGGTTCAGTTTATTTAAACACTGGCCCCAGTTTTTTTTATTTTTCAATTTTTTTTTATTGTGGTCTAAATAGTTTATAACACTGTGAAATTTCAGTTGTGTATTAATATTTGTCAAACATCATATAAATGTTCCCCTGCACCCCTTGTGCCCACCCTCTCCCCTCCCCTTCCTCCTGGTAACCACTAACTTGTTCTCTTTGTGCCTGTTTGTTTATATTCCACATATGAGTGAAAGCATACAGTGTTTGTCTTTCTCTGTCTGGCTTATTTTGCTTAACATGATGCCCTCAAGGTACATCCATGTGGTTGTGAATGAGACGATTATGTCTTTTTTTATGGCTGAATAGTATTCCATTGTATATATATATATATACCACATCTTCTTTATCCAATCATCAGTCAGTGGGCACTTGGGTTGCTTCCAAGTCTTGGCTATTGTGAATAATGCTGCAATGAACATAGGGGTTCGTAAGTCTCTTTGTATTGTTGATTTCAAGTTCTCTGAATAAATCCTCAGTAGTGGGATAGCTGGGTCATATGGTAATTCTATTTTTAGTTTTTTGAGAAATCTCCATACTGTTTTCCATAGTGGCTGCACCAGTTTGCATTCCCACCAGCAGTGGATGAGGGCTCCCTTTTCTCCACAACCTCACCAACATTTATTATTCTTTGTCTTGGTGATTATAGCCATTCTAATGGGCGTAAGGTGGTATCTAAGTGTAGTTTTGATTTGCATCTCCCTGATAATTAGCGATGTTGAACATCTCTTCACGTGCCTATTGGCCATCTGTATATCTTCTTTGGGAAAATGTCTGTTCGTATCCTCTGCCCACTTTTTGATGGGGTTTTTTGTTTTTTTGTAGTTCAGTTGTGTGAACTCTCTATATATTATGGAGATTAACGCCATATCGGATGTATGATTTGCAAATATTTTCTCCTAGTTGGTGGGTTTTTTTCCATTTTGATCTTGGTTTCCTTTGCCTTCCAGAAGCTCTTTAGTCTGATAAACTCCCATTTGTTTATTTTTTCTTTTGTTTACCTTGTCTGAGTGGACATCGTATTTGTAAAGATCCTTTTAAGGCTGATGTCAAAGAGTGTACTGCCTATATTTTCTTCTAGAAGTTTTATGGTTTCCAGTCCTACCTTCAAGTCTTTGATCCATTTTGAGTCTATTTTGTGTGTGGAGAAAGATAATGATCTACTTTCATTCTTTTGCATGGGGCTGTCCAGTTTTCCCAGCACCATTTATTGAAGAAGCTTTCCTTTCTCCCTTGTATGTTCTTGGCTCCTTTGTCAAAGATTAGCTGTCCGTATACGTGTGGTTTTATTTCTGGGCTTTCAATCCTATTCCATTGATCTGTGTGCCTGTTTTTGTATGAGTACCATGCTGTTTTGATTACTATAGTTTTGTAATATATTTTGAAGTCAGGGATTGCGATGCTACCAGCTTTGTTCTTGTTTCTCAGGATTGCTTTGGCTATTCGGGGTCTTTTGTTGCCCCATATGAATTTTAAGATTCTTTTTCTCTTTCTGTGAAGAATGTCATTGGGATTCTGATTGGGATTGCGTTGAATCTGTAGATTGCTTTAGGTAGTATGACCATTTTAACTATGTTTATTCTTCCAATCCAGGCACACGGAATATCTTTCCATTTCTTTATGTCATTATCGGTTTCTTTCAGTAATCTCTTATAGTTTTTCTTGTATAGGTCTTTCATCTCCTTGGTTAAATTTATTCCTAGATATTTTATTCTTTTTGTTGCAATTGTAAACGGGGTTGTATTCTTGAGTTCTTGTTCTGTTAGTTTGTTCTTAGAGTGTAGAAATGCCACTGATTTTTTTTTTATGTTGACTTTGTATCCTACAACATTGCTGTAGTTGATTATTTCTAATAGTTTTCCAATGGATTCTTTAGGGTTTTCTGTATATAAGATCATGTCGTCTGCAAACAGCAAGAGTTTCACTTCTGCATTGCCTATTTGGATTCCTTTTATTTCTTTTTCCTGCCTGATTGCTCTGGCCAAAACCTCTAGTACTATGTTAAATAAGAATGATGAGAATGGGCATCTTTGTCTTGTTCCTGGTCTCAGTGGGATGGTTTTCAGTTTTTCCCCACTGAGTATGATGTTGGCTGTGGGTTTGTCATATATGGCCTTTATTATGTTGAGGTATTTTCCTTCTATACCCATTTTATTGAGAGTTTTTATCATGAATGGATGTTGGATCCTGTCAAACGCTTTCTCTGCATCTATGGAGATGATCATGTCCAAGTCTTGATCCTTTATTGTTTCCTTGGCTCTTTAGATTCTTCATATGCCACAGTCAACTTCTTTGCTGGAAGAGAGAAGCCCTGGGGGCCGCCTTCACAGCACAGGGAAGTGGGGCCATTTGGCTAAAGGGAATGGGGGTACTTTTCAGAGGAGGCAGCACAGGGTTAGGTGCTACTGTCCCTCCATCCTGTCCTGCTTCCCCCTTGGCATGGGCTTCCAGTGCCTTTTCCCAAAGGAGCGTGGAGCAGACACTGCCCAGGGCTTACCAGGCCTGGTTCTCAGCCTGATTCGCTGAGAAACTTGGCCAGGACAATTCCCCAGTAGGATCTGAAGTCTCCTGAGTGTTCCTCACTTCCCTGAAGGTGGATGGCTGGATTTGATGTTGCTTCTGGCATTTTCCATCTTGTTATATCTAGACAGGCATTTTCCTTCTAGGCCTTGAGTTTGGCCATCATGCCTCTAGGTCCTTTCTGGTCATCAGAGTGCAGGCCTTTTCCCCAGACATGGAGAACCTCACCCAGGCAAGGCCCTGCTGGTCTAATCTGGATTGTAAGGAATGGAATCTGTCCTCAGGGGTAGGCATTTTTGTGCTCTCTGTCTTTCTCTTTGGGAAAGAGAGAGCTGGTGGAAGGTTCACATGAGCCCTTACATCACATGGCTGCCAAATAAGCTGCATCAATAGGGCACTGTGCTGGGTGTTGGGGAGGTGAGGCTGTCGTCTGCTACGCTTTGGGAAGGTCACACATTGATGCAGCCCACACACCTCAGCTGCATAGGCCATGAGCACCTCCTCCTCATCTTCACATTGAGGGCCAACCCTAGGGCTAACTTTGTGTTTTGGGTCCAAGACACAAATCCCACACATTAGCAATGGGAGGCCAGCCTGAGATAAGGGTCAGGCCAGCCAAGTGGTGGTGCAGGTTGAAGGGTTCCCTCATCCTTCAATGCCTGGAATGCCTCCCTCTGTGGTCTTGGACCTGGAGGTGGAACCTGAGGAGGGACTTGGGTGAAATGGAGCAGAGAAGGGCTGAGGTTTGGACCCTGATGGATGAGGACGAATAGAAGAAACTGGGGTTGCCTTGCTGGGGAAAGAGAAGACCCATGTGGAGTGGTGTGAGAGCCAGCATCACATGAGGGAAAGGCAAAGAGGGACAGAGGTCCGTGGGCTCCTGTATGGTGCCAGAGGTCAGGCTCAGAGCCATGTGCGGAGGCCACAGGGAGGAGACGCTCTCTAACAGGGGGTGTTCATGTGCCTCTCGAGGAAGGGCCTGTCCTGTCATGAGGAGAACTCTCTCCTTTCATTTGAAATCGCTCCTTTGCAAAATTTGATGGTTCTGAAGGGGTAACTTCACTATTGGTTCAGCCAACGTATATTTATTGAGTATCTGCTATGTGCCAGACACTGTGATAAGTCCTGGGGATACAGAGGCAAGTGAAATAGCTCTGGTTACTGCCCACCTGATGCTACAGTGGGGGAGAGGGTCAGGACACAGCCATCAAACAGTGAAATAAATGGGTATTTATTTAGTGCTTTGAAGGAAAAGAGCAGGGTGCTGGATGAGAGAATAACATGAGGGACTCTCTGCGTGGAGTCAGGAAGGCTTCGGGATGGGGTGCTGGTGGTGAAACTGAGACCCAAAGGATGATGGGAGTTACCCAGGCAAAAGGTCACAGAGACAAGGTGCACAAATGAGGGTGGAGCCAGACAGGCTCGGTGCTTTCAGGTACCCGAAGAAGGCAGTGAGGGGTGGCGGGGAGCCAAGGCAGGGTGGGTGATCTCAGCAAGGGAGGTAGGGCCAGGGAGCAGGATTTGTTCTGAGTGCAGCAGAAAGCAGGTGGCAAGTGGACCCCACTCGGGATGGAGTTCCTTCTCCAAAGTTCCAGGGCTTAGCACTTGCTTTCTGAGAAACCGGGAACCAGGACAGTTGATGTAGAGCAAATGGTATCGGGGGCATCTTCTTTCCTCCCCCTGAGTCAGCTTCCTCAGTCTCAGGTGAGCATCAGGGTAGTCCCTAGCCCTGCTGGAAAGCCTCGCTCAGGCCTGAGCAGCAGGCAGCAGCTCCGGTGTACTGAGCTGAATGACGTCCCTGCCACCCCAACACATGGCCATCCAGAACCTGTGAATGCCACCTTATTTGGTAAGAGGGTCTTTGTAGATGTGATCAAATTAAGACGAGGCCACACTGGAGTAGGGTGGGCCCTAATCCAATGACTGGCGCCTTCTCAGAAAAGGGAAATTTGAGTACAGACACACACACAGAGCGGGAAGCCAGGTGAAGGTGGACATGGAGATTGAAATTATGCTGCCACAAGCCAGGGAATGCCGACGATTTGCCAGCAACCACCAGAAGTTAGGAGAGAGGCTTGGAACAGCAGGTCATTCCCTCGAACTTTCAGTAAGTGCACGGCCCTGCCAACACCTTGATTTTGGACTTCTAGCCTCCAGAATGGTGAGAGAATATATTTCTCTTGTTTTAAGGTAAGCAGTTTGTTGTACTTGTTCTGGCAACCCCAGGAAATGAATACAATGGGCCTAGGAAGGGGAAGCCAGTGTATTGAAGCCATCCTATGTACTGGGCCACCACCAGTCATCATCTCCTTTAGAAGATAACTCAGTGAAGTTCCAACCATGATCTCCATTTTACAGACGAGCTGGGTGGTCAGAGAGTTGAGCGACATATCCAAAGGCCTGCAGGGACACAATGACAAAGCCAAGATTTGAGCAAGGGTCTCACTGGGCCCCTGCTCTCTCTCCCCTCCCTTTCAAAGAAAAGCCCAGCCTTTTAGATTGTTTACAGTCCTTTACGGAAGTGCAATCAGGGTGGGCAAGTGATAATGAGGAATAAGGCTCTGCAGATGTGCACTCAGCTACTTACTGGTGAAATCCCGTGCCAGGCATTTGTTTTAAAATTCTCTAAGAGAAAAAACACACAAATTGTGGGGTTAGGGTAAGAAGAAACAGAAACAGCAGAATGTTGGTAATTGTTAAAGCTGGATGTTGGGCCATGGGTCTTCATTGTATTATTCTCTTTACTTTTGTGTATGTTTGAAAATTTCTGTAGTAAAAAAATCAAAAAGTAAAGCCATAGAGATCCAAGATGAAAAAAATCATAAAGAAAAAAATAAAGAATGAGAGGTCTAGAACCAGAGAGTCCGGGGTTTGAATCTCAACTTTATTCTTTACTAACTGCATGACCTTGGACAAGTTGCTTAACCACAGTGAGTCTTGGTTTCCTCTGCCCACTGGGGGTCTCACTACATTAAACCTCGTGGGGCGGCAGAGGAATTAAATGATAGAATCAAAGTGCTTAACCCAGGGCTGCACACACAGGGGATGTTCCAGAAAAAATTCACGTTATTACATTTTCTGCACATGCACCTTACACCAGCCCCAGAGTCAAGACTTGCCTCCTTGTCAGTGAAATGGGGATAATGAGGACAAAGCTTAGAAATGGAGGGACTTGGGGCTGGTCCCATGGCCAAGCAGTTAAGTTCATGCGCTCTGCTTCAGTGGCCCAGGGTTTTGCTGGTCTGGATCCTGGGCGTGGACATGGCACCACTCATCAGGCCGTGTTGAGGTGGTGTCCCATGTGCCACAACTAGAAGGACCCACAACTAAAAAAATATACAACTATATACTTGGGGGATTTGAGGAGAAGAACCAGGAGGAAAAAAAAAAAAAGAAGATTGGCAATAGTTATTAGCTCAGGTGCTAATCTTTAAAAAAAAAAAAAAATGGAATGGGCTTGCTCAAGATCCCCTCACTGAGCGTGACAGAGACAGGCCTGACCCAGGTGTCTCTTGCTGGGATCTTTACTCCCAGAGCCACTCAGAGACCTGCTTTCTTAGGGGTATTTAGGGCCCTTCCCACAAGGAGGCCAGCTTTCTGTCCCCTGGTTCAGAATGAGCTGTGGAGGGGAGGGAATGAAGCCACCACTGGCTGACCCTGGCAAGTTCTGGCCACTCTGTGTTTGCTCAGCTGCAGGGTGCAGGTGGCAGGAGGGGATGCTGTGGGCCTGGCTGATATTTTCAAAGGTGACAGGCCTGTGGTAATTGATGGCCACTGGGGGCCATTGCTTCACGCGTGTTGTTGGTTTAAGGATGACAAAGATCTGACACATTTGCCACGGCAGAAACCAGAGGAAAACAAAGGAAGTCCAAACTGGAAAGGGCCTGGCCTCCTTCAACCCTGGGATGTCTTGGCTCTGATGGTTCCCAAACAGCTATGTCTGTGGGTCTTTCTCAGCCTGCCAAGGTCAGCCAGGGTAGAGGAAGTGCCCACAGCACCTTGCCAGTCCAGGTGTGGGACAGGGAAGGAGCCAGAAGGAGCAGCACAGCAGAGGCTCACGGAGCAGAGGAGCAGAGGAGCAGAGGCTGTGCCCCGAGGCTGTTCCTGGGCCCCTCATTCCCAAGTTTGTATGCCTGAGGAGCAGAGTGGAGGTGAGGAACCTCCAGACTATGTTACGTGCAAAAGGCGGGTGAAGGGAGGTGAGGGGCCCTGAGAGGTGAGGGGGCGGAGAGGGTGGTAATAGGAAAGGTGGTGCTTGGCGTCAGAGGCCTGGGTGTCAATTCAGGGCTCTAGCAGGAAACAGAATGCTTCCAATGAAGAGACAACTCACTGTGCGGGCAGTGTCAGGGAACACACAACAGATGACGATGCTCTCAGCCACTAGCAACAGTGGGATGTCATGACTGTCCCTGAGGCTGCAGGGACTAGGGGATGGGGGACAATGCTAGCAGAACCCTGTGAGAGCTGGGCACACAGAGCGGAGGGTGCCTGTAGCCATGCTGGGGAAGCGGCCTGAGCAGGAAGGGAGTGGGGAAGAAACACCCACCCTCCCTCTCTTCTCCCTTCCAGACTCCTGCCAGCTGGCGAAGGAGCAGCCAATGCAGTCAATGGGGGCCCCTCCCAGGCCAGAGAGGGCAGGGGAGGGTGAGGAAAGGATGGGCAGGCCGTGGCAAACAGAATATAGCCAGCACCCCTCTCTTCTTTCCCCATGGTGGACACTCATCCTTGCCTCTCCAACTGGGAAGAGGGATTATTGACAAGGAGCGTGAAGTTGCCTGCACAGGCCCTGGCATGTGATAGCCTGACAGACAGTAGCTTCAAATTCCCTTTCTCTCTCAACAGCCCCCCTCCCCCCCATTTCTCAAATCTCTGAGCAGCTGTCATAAGGACGAAGGAGTGAATGTGTTCTGGGAGGGCCAAGAGGAAGCCTGAGGACAAATTGTGTAGCTGTCAGAATTCTGTGGATCCTGGAATAGGCCTGCTCTGGAGGCACCGAGCTCTGTCGCAGGAGGGTTGAGCTCCCCCCACGCGCCCCTCTTGTGCGTGAGGGCCTACTGCATGTGTCTCCATGCTCCCTCTCCTCTAATCCTCACCAATCTCTCAGGGCAATTGATTGTTCCTTCTTGGTTTTGTGGGCGAGCATGCTAGCCTCAGAGAGGTAAGGCCACTTGCCCAAGGTTGCCCTGGAGCCAAGCTGTATCAGTGACGATAGGCTAGGTTTTGCTGCTGTAACTACCCTCAAAGGGCACAAGACAACAAAGGTTTAATTCTCGCTCATGTTATGTATCCATCTGGGGTCAGCTGGGGGCTCTGCTTCTCATCAACCTCCCTCTGGGACCCCGGCTGTCCAAACAGCCGCCATCTGATGCATTACTGGTCCCCTGGCAGAGGGGAAGAGAGATCTTTGGTGGGTCTCATACTGGAGATTAAGTGGCCTGGAAGTTGCACATCTCACTTTTGCTCACAACTTGTTGGCTCAAACTGATCACGTGACCACATGCAAGCTCAGGGGCCAGGATGGGCAATCTTAGTATGTGTCTAGAAGGTGGAGAGCTGGACACATTTGATGAACAGCGGTATTGGCTACTACGTGAAACTTGGGCTAAGCTTAGGCCTAGGAAACTCCAGGTCCAGAGCTCTTTCTACCGCTCCACGGGTGACCTGTTCTCGTAGAGGCTGGCGGAGTATTACAGCAGAGCATGGGAGAAGTCTGGAGAAGCATCTGTCTTAGATCCCTTGAAGGTCTCGTTCTGAGGCCACCTAGGCAGGATGCCAGGGAAGCCAATGGTTCTTGAGCAAGATGGCTCTTGGGCAGCTGGAGTAGATTCAGAAGCTGAGGCAGAGAGCACTGAGGGCAGGAGAGAGGAGTTGGTGCCCCACTGGTCTTTAGGACCCCTTGGTTTCTGTCCTTCACTCTCCTTGATCTGCTTCTCACATATGGAAAACCCTTCACTGTTTTTGTAGGCGGGATCCCTTTCTGAGGCTGTGTCTCCAGCTGCGAGTGCTCTTGCACAGGCTGGGAAATGTGTCCTGAAGGGCCAGATGAGGTCATTTACTCAGGCTGCTGGAAAACTGGCA